>NC_140195.1:32831174-33431174 GCF_965226575.1 Pagrus pagrus | reverse complement strand
AAACTTGTATTTATACGGTAAAATATGGTTTTAAACTCCGACCTTTACTGTAAAATCAACAGTACTAATATCCTTCTACCGTTATAGCAGAAAAGGGCCTACTGTATTTATTACGGTAAAATTCTGGCAACCACAGCTGCCGATTTTTTACCGTAAAATTAACAGGTTTTCCTTCCTTTTTTAAAACTATAAACTAGTATACCATACTAGTATACTATATATATAGTGTTTTAATGTGCATTTATCAGTCTGTAATATAGAACATTACTTTATTCTTCATAAGTCCCCTTAAAATGTCAAATAAATAGAAGGTTTTGCCATTAAATATGACCGTTAATGTAAAATTTATTATGCAATATAATGTGTTCACTGTTAATTTGGCTAGTTAAATGCACTGAATGAAACCTGTCATCTAAAATCTTAATACACTCCACATAATTAGCACAAAACACATCTCTTAGCCTGTTTTGGTAAAACCATACGACCTTTGGTTAATTAACACTATCTTACACTACTAAAAAACATCAATGTAAAATACATACAAGACAAAACTTGTATGTAATATTTTAATGACTGAAAGATCGTGAACATTAAGCACATTTTTAAAAATAAAAATACATGAGTGCTCAGTATGATACTTACAGATGATCATGATGGTTAAGATTACTGAAATTGAACTGGCAGTTTGGGTCATACAATATGCTTGAATAGAATTACCAGGTATACCCTGGCTTACTACTACAGTTCTTGGCAGATAGAAGTCCAAGGTTTTGAAATGCAGGGTTTCCCCCAGAAAACTCGTTAAGCCCGGTGGTAGGGTGGCCCACCAGCGGCCCATCGGTGCCCAAGCGGGTTTTTTTGTGTCAGGGGCCTGACCCTGACCATTGACTGATGGGAGGGCCCTACAGGTAACAGATTCATTAAAGGCCCCATATTATGAAAAACTCACTTTTTCTGGGATTTGGGGTATTATTGTGGGTCTATGGTGCTGCCACACGCATAAAAACTTTGAAAAAAGACCATCCGTGCTTTTTTGAGTGAGATACAGATTTCTGACGGTGTCTTGCCTGCAATTTCCAGATGAGCGAGTCCAATTCGGCTTCGGTTATCGACGTTGACGACCGGTCATTTGAATAATCCCACCCACAGTGTCCACCCACCAGGTACAGCACTACCATCTCGGAGATCCGCCATTACGCTATCGAAAGCACTATGTCGAAGTGCAACGAGAAGTGCTCTGTTTTTGGTTGCAAAAATCAAGATAAGTGCCTATATTCTGTCCCAGCTACAGAAGAACAGAAGAGACAGTGGTTGCGTTTCATTTTTAACGACAACGTGCCGGCTACAGTTCGTGTAAGTCTGTTTGTGTGTGCTAACCACTTCACATCCGACTGCTTCAGTAAGGAGGGTCAGTACAAAGCTGGCTTTGCCTCGACACTGACCCTTGTAAAAGGATCAGTCCCAACCATATGGGATCCAGCAACTCCACCCGAGCCACAGGTGAGTGTCGCCACGGTTTGATAGTATTTACAGTTGCCTACGAGTATGGTGAAGTCAGCCTGAAATTGGCTAACTAGTTAGCTCCGCTTCGGTCTGCTATGCAACGGCGTTTGAAGCGAGTTTAATGTCAATAATATTACGAGGGAGCTTGGTTGTCACAGTAAAAAGTCTGGAAACGTGCAGACTGGAGACAGAGACTATGCGAACAGTGTCCAAGAGTTTGGAGACTGTGTTGGAGACAAACACAGCTTTCGCTAGCTGTTTTTAGATGTGACCTGTTGCAGGTCAGTGGGGGACGAAAGCCGGGTGGTTGTGTTGTTTAGTCCTGCTGCAGCCGCAGAGTCTGTATTTTTCTGAGCCTCTCCTTCTGGGTCCAATTCTGGGGTCAAACTGGTATGGTTGAACGACAGCATCTCGCGAGTCATAGTGATACATCCACCGTAAACATTAGCGCATGCTACCGCTAGCATGAACGGCATCCTCTCCGCTCACTTAAACCACTTTTAGACAGCTGAAATTCAGGACCAAGGATGGGTTTGGGGCAATACATTTCGAATACAGTGTTGTGGACCTCTGACAGCTGTGTGAAATTGATGAAAAACAGTATACTGTGGGACCTTTAATGGAGTAGTAGAACTTAGAAGGAGTGATTCCATAAGGCTTTAAGATCAATGTTAAAAGTTGACTGGAAATTTGAAAATATTATCATTATCATGTGTTATTATAAGACATTTATGTAACACCAGGTCTTACAGATTGCACTCTTGAAATGCTGTTCAACCAACCACAAAAATAAATAAATAATAAAAATAGTATTTAGATAAATAATATCAACTGTCTGCACTAAAAACTAAAAAACAACTGCCTGGTGTCTCCAGAGATTTAAATTTTTTTCCTCAGAGATTTTTACAATCTAGAGTCACGTAAACATGACCACGCGTCTTTTTCCGGTCAGTCGTCATGGAAACGTGACAATCACGGATCTACCAAAGATACTCTGTAATCTACTGTTTGGACCAGGGGAAACAAATGTGTGTAAACGCGAACCGTACGAGCTGAAAAGTGAAAGCACCTCGGCTCACAGAAGTCCGGAGCGCTGACGCTGCAGGGGACGACGTGCTAACAGCTACTAGCCGCTGCTCTGATGAGCATGATGTCCGTGACATGTCCCGTTATGTGCGACGAAGTTGTGACATTGTCAGGTGATGAAAAAGACCTGATCACGTGTTGATGGAGCGCAAAAACTGATTTTTAAAAAATAAATAAACGATGCTTAGCCTGGCAGGGGGGCAAGTAAGACCTGGCGGCCCGCCAGGCTTATAATACACTGGGGGAAACCCTGAAATGTCCATTGGCATAAAAGTGTCTTTAATTAGTCAAGATGTTTCCAAGATGCTACCTCCTCCTGTCCCATCCTGTAGCTGTTGATGTAAGGGCACAGCAAGGGTGCAGCAAGGGTGCAGCAAATGTTACTGTATGTGGACATCAGGGGTTTCGCCAGGTTGGATGGACTGAGTTGCAGCAATGGCTCTAACACCACTATCAGGGAGAGAGCAGAGATAACAATTACTATACGATCAAAAGTTGTTTCATTAACACAAAAGTTGTGGTGAGAAATATTTTAAAAAATGTATATCACAATATTTTTTACATTTTAGATCATAATGGTATACAGTATTTCACATCACCAAAACACTTACAATAGAAATCAGTAGTGTCAGCTTAGGGCTGGGCAATATATGGATATATATATGTATATCTATGTGTGTGTGTATATATATATATATATATACACACATATATACACACACACACACACACACACACACATATATATATATATATATATATATATATATATACACACATACATACATACACTAAATGTGGTGTGGGCTTTTGGGTATGGTAATATTGTGATATGACATAAGTGTTGTCTTTTGTCTCTGGCTGCATTACAGTAAAGTGATGTCATTTTGTGAACTTACCAGTCTGTTCCAGCTGTTATATTACTTGCCCCACTACTTTCACCCACTATCAGACATTACTGATGATTATTTATCAAATGGTCATCCCCACAATATAATCTAACAAATAGTCAAATAAACAGGTAGTCAAACAAAATCTGGGTTTCAAATAAACTCCCAGTGCCTCTATAATTTGCGTGTCAAAGCACAATGTATAAAATTGTTATAAATCTCAGGATTTATAGAGAAGAAACACCTTAATGAAAAAAATTACATATATTAATATACAACTGAGGAGTGAAATTAAATGTCTTGTGTTATTAAATAATGTTACAAGAAAGAAACTGTACCTTTGGAGGAACTCCAGTGTTGAGCGTAGTTCCACTAGGTAGTGTATGTTGAAAGAGTAGGGACTCCTGAACAGCAGGCAGGATGGATCACAAAGGATGGAGCAGGGTTGGGTGTCCTCACGGAGGCCGTAGAGGGAGTCTTCAAGGAGGATGGAGCAGGGCTGGGGGTCCTCACAGAGGATGGAGCAGGGCTGCGGATCATCACAGAGGATGGAGCAAGGCTAGGGATCCTCACAGGATGGAGCAAGGCTGGGGGTCCTCACAGAGGATGAAGTTGGGCTTGGGGTCTTCCCAGGGGACGGAGGAGAAGGAGAAGGGCTGGAGTCCTTCTAGCCACTAAATTCAGCTTTACTGAGGCTGACTGTGCTCCACCAAATCGTGATGTAGTGAACTTGAAGGAGAAACAATAACAACAAGTTAATTTTATGATGCAACGCTTACAAACAATTAATACAAGACATTAATTACTGCGACAATATTCACCATAGCTAAACTTGGAGGGGGGCGCAGGAAAGACCGCTGGGCTGCATTATCAGTCGTATCAATGGCTGAGACTGAGACCACAGGCTGAACATCAGCAGGAGACTGAGTGGCAGGCTGCTAAAACAACAGCATTAATCAGAATCAGAATTCCTTTATTTGTCCCGCAAATGGGGAAATTTCTGTGTTACAGCAGCCAAAGGACAGGAATATTACAATAAACAATAATAAAACAAAAGTAAAAAATAAACAATATAATAAAAAGATAAGAAATAGAATAGACTTGTATATACATAATATTTACAATATGAACAGTGTAATTATACACAGTGTGGGCAGTGTATTTTTATTTACAAATAATAAATATGGATATTAAAAATTCGTCACACATTTGGGGTGTATCAGTCTATCGCCGAAGGAGCAACCCCCGTGCTGTGATAGTGTCCTGCAGGGGGTGGGATTCCTTCACCAGCAGCGATGACAGCTTATCTATCATCCTGCTCTCTCCCACCACCTGCACTGGGTCAAGAGGGCATCCCAGGATGGAGCTGGCCTTCTTGATAAGTTTATCAAGTCTCTTCCTACCTGGAATCCTATTATGACATGTGCTGTAACAACAACAGCATAACAGTAATGTAAACAAACATGCAAGATGTAATTTTTCTAATGCTCACCTTAACAGTGTGAAATCAACAACTAGAAAGAGGGTGGTCTGTCCACGGGCCTGCACGTGGCATTACTCAATCTGAAACAATCAGAATTGTATTCAGCCTGGAGTGACACTCATGTACAGTCCATGGTCAGATTAGTACATTCTGCACCATCAGATTGACTATTTCTCATCTAGTGATATGCATGGTCATAAGTAATAGGTGGATATTTTGCTGTACTTTACTTTCTGGTAGAGCTCATGCCATTTGCGCTTCCTCGGGACTGGTCTGTTGTGCTCATCTGAAGACAACATGGAAATAATAACAGTAGTTACAACTATGAATCACAGCATAAACATAGTGTGCTAAACAAGTGCGCAAGTCCTGTGAAAATCCAATCTCTGTGCAATTACCACATTTACTGGCTATATTTTTTGATTAATGCTACACAGCATCTTATCTTTATATTACAAAGATCTACTCACTTGTTCTGTGCAATTATCCAACCATGGTCATATCTATCAGTGAGTGGTGTATATTATGTATACATTTCTTTATTTTGATTTTTTTTTATCAATTAATCAACCAATCACTCTTTGACTTTTGAGCTGCTATTACAGGTTACTGGTGTAGGATCAATAGAGGTCACGTTATCTTGTCATTTTTGCATTCAGATACTGTAATGACATGACTATACTGTATCTGCAGACATAAACGCCTATCATACGCAAGCTTCAGGCTCGCTGATAAGGTCCGTTATTTCTTGGAAGTAGTTTAAAATAAAGTCATAAACTAAGCAGCTAGATGACCGGTTAACGTGCAAAAATAATGATGCAAAAATTACAGTATTGACTGTAATGTAAATTACGGCATATTTCTGTAATAAACAGATTGCACAAGTATTTAACAGTGGAGCAATGTATTTTTTCCAGAAAAAATATGTAAAAATTACATTTTTGACTGATATATATATAGTTACAGTATTTCACTGTTCTAAAAATTGTACTTAACCATTTTAGAGTTTACGTTTTTTTCCTGTAGTAGTTTTGCAGTTTTTTATGGTAAAATCCACTGACATTTTTTACAGTGAAGGCTCAGTGGCCTCACACTGTAAAAAAGGAGCCTAGTAAGCCCACAGATCCCGAAATGACTTTAATATCATTAATAATAATAATAATTAATACATTCATTTTATTATCGGCAGCTTTATTTAGGCTCTCTATACATGGTTGTGCTTGTGCACCCACCTCAGAGGGGTGGTACACTGACACTTTTAGCTTAGCAGCTACAGTGAAGAGTTTGACTTAAATAAAAAGTTGCAAATAACATGTCAAATCAATTTGGGATCTTGGGGCTACCTGAGACTTGGATTAGGCTTTTGGTTGTTGTAGTTTTTGCTGTTTTTGCCGTTTTAAAACAACTCCTGAAATGTTTTGTGGACTACAAAATTTCACCTGACTTTCCATCAGAATGGGGGGAGCCATTCTCTTTATTCTCAAGAGTCAGGTCAAGTCCATTGAAAGAACTTCAACTCAGCTCCAAAAACAGACCATTACATTAATCTGTTCCACTGTGTTAAGTCACTTAGGACATACCATTTTTCATTCATTCATCCAGTGAATTCTTACTTACAACTAGAAAATGCATTTTCCTACTGAAAATGCAGTGTGAATGTAGAAATATCCTTTGTTGGAATTGCAGTAATCAAGTTACCTTTCCAAAAGTCAGGCTTTGAGCCAGTGATCTTGTAGTGGAGTGCATGGGCACTAGTACTATGCTCAAACCACTTGGCCACTTCACCAGACAGTGAAGTTTATTTGTATGTCAGTATGTGTGAATAAAAGTTAAATAAAAGTCATAATGCATGACGTATGTGGAATATGTTTTTACTTTTTTATTGTAATAGGACAAGAGAGAGTGAAAGGAAATGGTGAAGGAGTGAGTGGGGGTGAGGGTTGGATTTGAGCCTTGGCAACTGTTGCCAAGATACAGCCTCATTACATGTGGCACATTCTCTACTAACTGAGCTACTGGGGCATACCTTAACATTGTGTTTTTTAAGATAAAGAGTCTATCAAACTGGCAAAAAGAATCTGACACAGTTTCATAGTTTTTCCAATGGTTAACTTGTGATCTGTGCTCTAAGTAGTTGACTAGGAAAAATCCTGGCACAACTGAAGGGATTTAACATTTAGAAAGGAGAGAGGTTCTACTTGTTCATCATTTAAAAAAAAAACATTCACACTGTACTGCAGGTGTAATCAGTCATCCAATCAACTATGTATATGCAAGTGTGACATTATTATCTATGTTGGAAACTTCTCCTAAAGTGAGCACATGAAGAATCAAACCCCTGACCATGGGATCAGCCATGTGCTTAACCATTTCTGCCACAGAGCAGCAAAAAGGACTTTAGGTGTAATCAATTAAACAAGCAACATATGCATTTTGGAAGTTGTTTTGTTAGAGTGGGTCATGGGGACTGAAACATAATAATTATACTCTCCCCACAGAGAAGCAGATGTGATCACAGTCACCTGCTGAGGGTCGAAAATAGGGCTGCTCCACTGCTCATAGTAGAACTGCAATTACACCTGCAGTTTCATACTACCCTATCACCCAACTAGAGCATTACGCTCCCAGAACGCAGGATTACTTGTAGTTCCTAAAGTCTCCAAAAGCAGAATGGGAGCCAGAGCCTTCAGTTATCAAGCTCCTCTTCTGTGGAACCATCTTCCTGTTTTGGTCCGGGAGGCGGACACCCTCTCTACCTTTAAGAGTAGACTTAAGACCTTCCTTTTCGATAGAGCTTATAGTTAGGGCTGGCCCAGGTCCGTCTTGGACCAGCTCTTAGTTATGCTGCTATAGGCCCAGTCCGGGGGACAAATGACACACTGAGCTTCTCTCTCCTCCTCTCCTCTCCATCTGTATACATTATGCCTGTATACATGCCCCACCTCTGCATGTCACTGACTTCACTTCTTCCCCGGAGTCCTTGTGCTTTCTAGTCCTACAGGCTCCCATGGATCCTGGCCGCGCCCGGGTCGTGGATCGTGGATGCGCCTACTGCTATGGCCCTGCCTGATCATGGATGCGCCTACTGCCATGACCCTGCCTGATCATGGATGCGCCTACTGCCATGGCCCTGCCTGACACCCACCACTACTGTTGCTAATATTAGTCATATCTCTGTTACATACGTTCCACTACTATTATTGTAATGCATTACTACATACTATCCTTACCGTTAACCACTACTACTGTTATCACTAGTAATCACATTTCCATGTGCATTTCATTGTTGTTGCTGTGATGCCTCTTTATGTGCTCATTCCTGTCAACCATCCATTATAATTGTATACATTGTGATCTCGTTGATCTGCTCTGTACATGCGACATCTATTGCACGTCTGTCCGTCCTGGGAGAGGGATCCCTCCTCTGTGGCTCTTCCTGAGGTTTCTTCCACATTTTTTTTTTCCCTGTTAAAAGGGCTTTTTTTTTGGGGCAAGTTTTTCCTCACTCGAATCGAGGGTCGAAGGACAGAGGGTGTCGTCTCTGTACAGGTTGTAAAGCCCTCTGAGGCAAACTGTGATTTGTGAATTTGGGCTATACAAAAAAAATGTGATTTGATTTGATTTGCAAAGCTCCACCACACACCTTATATTCAGTTTGTGTGAAAGCTGTAGTAGTATTGGGAGTATTGAGGGCAATAGTGCCTGTAGTAATTGAAGCAGTAATTTAAGCAGCACCTTGCAGTAGTAGTAGCAGTAGTAGTAGTAGTAGTAGTAGTAGTAGGGTTACACCCCGCCTTTCCAAAACCCTGCTGTTCCGAAAATAGACTTCCATTCTTCGTAATGGCGTGGTTTCCCATTTTTTCTAAAGACCCTGCTATTCTGAAAAGGCTATTGGGGAACCCCTAACCCTAACCCTAACGCTATTGGGAAGTAATTGGAACTTGAAAGTCGGATTCGGAACAGCGGTGTTTCGGAGTGGGAGTAGTAGTAGTAGTGACAGTAGTAGCAGTAGCATTAGTAGAAGTAGTAGTAATAGTAGTAGTAACAGCAGGCATAGTAAAGGTTGTATTAGTAGTAGTAGTAGTAGTAGTAGTGACAGTAGTAGTAGTAGTAGTAGTAGTAGTAGCATTAGTAGAAGTAGTAGTAGAAGTAGTAACAGCAGGCATAGTAGTAGTGGTAGTAATATTGTATTAGTAGCAGTAGTAATAGTAAAGTTGTGGTAGTACTAGCATTAGTAGTAGCATTAATGGTAGTAGTAGCAGTAGCAGTAGTTATAGTAACGGGTAGCAGTAGTAGTTGTAGTAGTGGTAGCAGAAGTAGTAGTGGCAGTAGTAGTAGTAGTAGTAGTAACAGTAGGCATAGTAAAAGTTGTAGTAGTAGTAGTATTAGTAGTAGTAGCAGTAGTTATAGTAAAGGTAGCAGCATTAGTAGAAGTAGTATTAGTAGAAGTAGTAGCAGTAGTAACAGCAGCCATAGTAAAGGTAGTAGTAGTGGCAGTAGTAATAGTAGCAGCATTAGTAGTAGGGGAGAGTGGGGTAAGTTGTGCCAAGGGGCAAGTAGTGCAACCCCAGTTATCTAGAAGACCATAGAAAAAGTTGGTCATGTGACCACATATTTTTGAAGAGGCATCCATTTAGCTCATCCTGCAAAGAAGGGAGACACATGGCTTGAGAGGTAAGCACATTTAAGTTCAAAAAACAATTTTTTGCCCTCCAAAGTAACATTTCTATGATCACGGTTTGATTGCTGTGTTTGAACAATTATAGACAACTTTGAAAACAGTTCACACATGTTTCAGTGCTTTAGTAAGCTACACCATGAGTCTATACAGCTAACATGATGCTAGCTCAAAACAGCTGGGGGATGCATTTTATTCAAAATGGTGGGCTTGGGGTGATTTGTACCAAAGGGCCTGGGTTAAGTTGTGCCAGTGGCACAACTTACCCCAGCTTATGATTATTTACTATATATTACTTTATTGTATTTTATTGTTATTGTTAATTTATTCCTACATTTGATCACTAAAACTATGTGACATTCTTAATTTTAGACCAAAATCCATCATGCCATGCAAATACAAACAGAAGACAGACAGGGTTAGACAGAGTAAACTATCTTTAAGTAAACCACCCACACCACAAAACTTGGAAGTTCATATTTCCCTGCAGCATTGACAAGTAGGATGTTAAGTTGTAGGCCTAGTAGGCTGGATCTGTGAAGAGAAAGAGTCAATTAGGTGTTCATGTGATGGTATCGGCCTTGTTATAGAAAAGTGGCCTTTGATGTTGTTAAAACTTTAAATAAACGTTAAATAAGTAATTTTGTATTGAATTTGTCTTGCTTTTATATAGCATTATCGTTTGTGAGATTAAAATGATCTGTTTTACTTCAATTATCAATGGCACAATTTACCCCAGTGTATTCTCTCTAATGGCACAACTTACCCCGCACCGGGGGCAAGTTGTGCCACGAAACCACTTTTTTTTCTAAAGCTATATTTCTCAAACAGTTTATTTAAGATCCAAAGTGATTGTTCCCAGGGATGCACAACATCCTAAACTATATGTACATATTTTAGATGGAGGCATTACTGTAATCCCCTTGCTTTAAAGGAACTTTAAGTAAAAATTGGCACCACTTACCCCACTCTCCCCTAGTGGTAGTAGCAGTAGTAGTAGAAGTAGTCGCAGTAGAAGTAGTAGTAGCAGTAGTAGTAGTAGTAGTCATAGTAGAAGTAGTAGTAGCAGTAGTCATCGTAAAGGTTTTAGTAGTAGTAGTAGTAGTAGCAGTAGTCATAGTAAAGGTTGTAGTAGTAGTAGTAGTAGTAGTAGTAGTAAAGGTAGTAGTAGTAGTGGTAGTATTAGTAGCATTCGTACTAGTGGTAGGAGAGGTAGTAGGAGCAGTCATTGTAAAGGTTGTAGCAGCCAGAGGCGGGGTTGGAACCACCAACCTTGTGATCATGTACCTCCCATTCATACTCTATGGCAACATTTTGTTGAAGAAAGCTGGATTTTTAAAAAGTACAGTAGGTATAAAAATAAAACAAGCACAGCATTCCTAAAAGAGCTGAACATGTGGTTTCTGTAGCTGAAAGCATGCAGGATTTAAAAAAAAAAGTATAGATTGAAATAATAACAATAACGATTGGAATAACGAGAGTGTGAATGTGTCCACATTTGATGCCCTGATCTTGTTTTTTAGCAGATGATGTCCTCATGAGAAAAAGCAAAGCACAAACAACAAGCGTCATGCCAGGAGCTAAGAGGCTGTACTTTGACACATGGTGCTTTGAACTCAATGTTAAAGTCACAGTGACAACCTTTACATGCTGATGTTTAGCAGGTATAGTGTTGAAGATGTTCACCATCTTGGCATAGTTTGTTAGCATGAACATCTGAACCAAACATTATGATATTACGTCCATGAACCAACGTCATCCTTCAAACCCCATCTCTCACCCCAAAGCATGCTGTGATAGGCTCCAGTCTGCGTGCAACTCTGACCCTGATAACTGGCTGTAATGGATGAAAACTAATTTAATCTATCTTTTCCAAATAGCTATCAAATGAACATATAGTGTAGAGAGACAGGAAGTGATTCATGCAGGAGTTGTGGCTGTAATTCAGCCAGTTACTCCTGTTGTGTAAATGCATTTGACAGGCAGCAAGAAGGAGATGCCACTGTGGGTTTTGACAAAAGAACAGCTACACGGTTCTGTCCACTTAGATTATGAAGATCAGTTAAACTCTGGGAATACACCAGAGAAGCAGTTCACCTGACATGATGCTAACTGGGCATCTCATCAAGGAGAGCTGCCCTCTGCTGGCATATTAATGTAGAGAACTTGAAACTGGGCTTTAGAGATTTATCAACTATTCATTATTATACATTATAACTGTGAAGACCTGTCTCTCTGGGATGAGTCAGAAAACAGTACAAAGTACGTTCTGTAAATGACATGTTGAAGAAAGCTGTACTGCACAGTTCTACCTTTACCTCCATCACTGGCTTTATGCAGGGCAGTAACACACACTTCTTTTTTTCTTTTTTCTTTTTTTTTTTTTATCACAGAGTGCCCTCTTGTGGAGATTTAAACTCATCTTTGTAATACTAATACTATATATTTATATAAATACTATATATTTATATAATACTATATAATATAATATAATATAATATACAGTATATACTATAATATTATGAATAAACACTCCAACACACTTTCTACTTCTATGCAGCCTTTGATTTGATTTGTGTAGGCTGTTATTTGTATTAACGTGTAATATATTTATTAAAGAGGCCTAATGTTTGAAGGCGACTATCAGCGATGATTCTCACGGCTGGTTGCCCTTAAGAAAAAGAAGTTTATTCAAGTGTGCTATTAGTATACTTCTTTTAAACAAATAAATAAGAAAGTATGCTTTCAGTTGACTTTCCATGTACTAATCAAAGATATACTTAACAAAATTATACTTAAGTATACTTGGCTTATACTGACAAGTATACAGAAAAGTCTAAGTATATTTGGCCTATACTTGTACTTAATCTTTTGATTGAGATATACTTAAGAAAATTATAATTAAGTATACTTGGCTTATACTGACAAGTATCGGAAAAGTCTAAGTATATTTGGCCTATACTTGTACTTAATCTTTTGATTGAGATATACTTAAAAAAATTATAAGTAAGTATACTTGGCTTATACTGACAAGTATCGGAAAAGTCTAAGTATATTTGGCCTATACTTGTACCTAATCTTTTGATCGAGATATAAAAGTATAATTAGGTATTCTTGCCTGTGCTTACTCTTATGATAGAGTAGCCTATTAAATACTTTTGCATGCATATTGGCTTCTTTGAGGTAGTAGGTACTGTTTTACATACTATCTTATAACTTACATGTTAAAGTTTATAATAACAAATCAGCTTTGGGGTGGAATAGCTTAGAGTAAATAGTACACAAGTGGAACTGAAACTGATCTCATAGTGTTATATACCACACAGAAACAGATAAACATTTGCCTGATTTTGACAATTCATAAGGTGAGAGTATTGTAGCACATCTAATTATTATCATATCAGGCCAGATGGCACTGAAGTTTACAGTCTTCCTAACCTCATGCATGAAAGTGCTCTTTACATTTCATGCATTCTTTACATAAAGACCTGCTAAATTAGTACCTAAAACACAGCAATGTTTGGTACATGCACAATATGCAGGACTTTGATGTGCACACTTTTGTAAGTCATTAAATACAATGTACCATCTTTCAAGCATACAGCACTGTATCTTTTCTTTACAGACCTGCCAACCTTGAAGACATTTTATGAGTACAACCCCCCCCACCCAAAGCCACCACCACCACCACCACCATTGCCCACCTACCAGTGAGATACCTAACACTATTATACATAATATACAATATACCGAACATTTTTTTGAGGCTGTTTTTTTTTTCGGTTTTGTCTGTAGCAGTAATGGATTCGGAGAAACGTTGCTGTTAGCCTACTTGTAAAGGGCATCAACATAGTGCATGTTATGGACAGAATTTTGTTCCTTTATTATTCAATCAAAGAGAATAGATTTGAAACCAAAAAAGAGATTTGAGAGCAAAAGAGAGTAAGTGGCAATCAAATTTTTTTTTTTTGAGATTGAAACAGAACAGGTTGCAATTGAAAAAAAAATATGAGAGAGCATATTTCTTCAATCAAAACTCAAAACCATTTTGCTTATAAATCAGTCCTCTTTGCTTTCAAGTTAAAAACCTTTGCTTGCAAATCAGTCCTCTTTGGTTGCAAATTCTAAAGTTTTGCTTGGTAATTCAACTGCACTTGATGGGCGGGGCCTACGCTGGTGGATGAGAGAAGAGTTTCTATTGGCTGGTTTGACCTGGCACCAGCGCCAGCTACGCCTTCCACATTGCACCCACTTCCCCCTTGTGCTGTGCTGCTTGGAGGTAGAGTTTAGATTCTCTGCCCAAGCCCGAGCCCGGACTTATTTCCCACCACTATCCTCGGGCCGGGCCGGGTCCTTGATCAAGCATTTGTGTAGGCTATGTTTTTTTTTTTTTTTATCATTACTTTATTAATTTGCGATCCATTCCGTTCTGAATAAACAAACAATGCAGTTTACATGGTTCGTCCTTGTTGCATTATTCATTAAGATAATTGTAAACAGACTTCTGTAGTTCAAACAACTCGGAGTTGTAGTTGTGAGCGTCAGTTATAACAGCCCACTTTAACGTGGGCTGGTGAAGGGGAAGGTGATGGTCCACTTTAGTGCGGTGCCTCCGGTTACTCAAGAGACGGCAGGCAACATGTGGGGGTTTCTGCACGGCACTTTTATTCATAATACTGACCACACCATGCCAGGTCTCTGCGGCACTAGATGTTACAGGCATACGCAAACGATCCAGGCCGAGGTTCTTGCACCAACACTTTACTAAATAAAGACTAAATAAAATGGGGAGTCTTCGCTCTGTCGGCAGTATCCTTTCTCATGGGGAGCGGAAGTACACCTGCTCTTCTTCATCGTGCAGGTCCTACCCACTAAACAAAAGGAGGCTACATTGAATAACTCTGACTGTTACGCTGTTAAAATTGTCGGGTTTAAATCGGGCTCAGGCTCATAATTACAGTTAATGTGTCGGGCCAGGCCGGGTCGGGCTTGATTTTTTGGGCCTGATCTAAGCTCTACTTGGAGGTAAGTTGATAGCCTGTTGCTCTTTAAACGTTTCCCATAAGTAATGAATTGCGCTATATATCATTAGCTACAGCCTGCCGTACATTCACAACAACAACAAGTAATGAATTATAATGCCCTGCTGCTGCAAGCACACTGATTAGCAGCATCATGGTTGTCTCTGCTAGTCACGGCCTGAGCAGAGTAGCCTAATGAGTGAGTGAATTACAGGGAGGCGTATACAACGTAGGGCTGTGATTTAAACATTTAGTGTTGCATGGTACTCGCGGTGCCAACACGTCACGGTTCCTACACAACAGTACTACCGTGGATTACTAAACTACCTCAACTAAATTCCTCCCGGCTCCGTTCTCACTACAGCTGTTCTAATGTCAACAAACAGATCAGTGGTGCTGAAATTTGCGTTTCTCTTCTATAGCCTACACATTCTACATCTCGGAGGTCAAAAGCATCATTCAGTGTCATTTAAGTCGGACCGTCTGACGCAGCTGCTCCTGTACAGACCAGTAATGCTGGCTGGTTAGAAATATGTGCGTGAATTTGTTAAATTATTCGCCATGCGTGTTTGTTGACATTAGAACAGCTGTAGTGAGAACGGAGCCGGGAGCAGTAGCAGCAGCCCGCTACACAGTGGAAACTGGCACCGCGTTCAGCGGTAGTTTAGTAATCCACGGTAGTACTGTTGTGTAGGGACCGTGACGTTTTGGAACCGCGAGTACCATGCAACACTAAATGTTTAAATCACAGCCCTACGTTGTATACGTCTCCCTGTAATTTACTCATTAGGCTACTCTGCTCAGGCCGTGACTAGCAGAGACAACCATGATGCTGCTAATCAGTGTGCTTGCAGCAGCAGGGCATTATAATTCATTACTTGTTGTTGTTGTTGTTGTTGTTGTTGTGAATGTACAGCAGGCTGTAGCCAACGATATATAGCGCAATTCATCACTTATGGGAAACGTTTCAAGAGCAACAGGCTATCAACTTACCTCCAAGCAGCACACCACAAGGGAGAAGTGTGTGTAATGTGGAAGGCATAGCTGGCGCTGGAGCCAGGTCAAACCAGCCAATAGAAACTCTTCTCTCATCCACCAGCGTAGGCCCCGCCCATCAAGTGCAGTTGAATTCGCAAGCAAAACTTTAGAATTTGCAACCAAAGAGGACTGATTTGCAAGCAAAGGTTTTTAACTTGAAAGCAAAGAGGACTGATTTATAAGCAAAATGGTTTTGAGTTTTGATTGAAGTTGAAGAAATATGCTCTCTCATATTTCTTTTTCAATTGCAACCTGTTCTGTTTTGATCTAAAAAAAATAATAATTTGATTGCCACTTACTCTCTTTTGCTCTCAAATCTCTTTTTTGGTTTCAAATCTATTCTATTTGATTGAATAATAAAGGAACAAAATTCTCTCCATAGCATGTTGGTTTTTATTTACTATGTATTATTTTACATATTTTATTTTGACACTTCCTGTTAAACCGATTTATTTTATTTTGAAAGGGTTTGGTAAACGGAACGGAGCGAATGGACGGTAAATTGATTGAGGAAGGTAAACAAGCGTCACATGGAAATAAGGAAATTCACGGATAAAGGGAAATAACTACGGTGTTGGACTAAACTACAAGAGTGATTTATTAGCCCGGTTGAAAGTGGCAACATGGTAAAGGCTTATGGTACATTTATGTTTGTGTTGAAATTAAAGTTCGTTTTATGTAAAGTAAAGCTAAATGCCACAGGCTAATTATTTTTATTTAACTCTTACGTTGTTGTTGTTGTTGTTGGTCATAAAGAATTGCTTCGAGGAATAAAATACTTCAGACCACCACCAGTAAAAGCTTCCTTAATTTTAACTGGCGCTACACTACTATTTGCAACACACACACACACACACACACACACAGTAACTTTGACGAGTGGTTAACAACACCGTCGGGTAAACTCAACATCTTAATTTTACCTTTTCAATGCTGTTTGCATTGGCTGAGAACTATAGGGATGCAGGCGCTTAGCAGTGACAGCAAGCGGGCAAAGAGGGATCAGTTATCCGGCCACCCTGCTGCTTGAGGCACTGAATTGAATTGAACGTGCGAAGCATTTGGCAAGGAGGGGCAGGTGGGCGAGGGTGTTAAAATTCACAAGTTCACTTGCAGTATACTTTCATAAACTGAAAAGTGGACTAGAAGTAGGAGTGAACTAACAGTATACCTATAAGTTCACTTGCAGTATAGCCTGCTTCAAAGTATACTTTCATAAACTGAAAAGTGGACTAGAAGTAGGCTATATAACTAGTAAACTAACAGTATACCTATAAGTTCACTTATAGGCTAGTATAGTTGCAGTACAAAATAATACTTAGACGTAAACTAGTTGTTTACACAAAGTTTACTGCTCTTACACTTCAAGTATACTTAAAGTATACTTCGATAAACTAATTGGTGGGCCAATTTAGTCCCAAGAAGTATTGAAATAATACACTTATAAGTATACTATTGGTACATTGATATTGGTATACTTACTAGATAAAGTATACTTGGGAAATATACTTGAACTTTACTTAAGTTTACTTGATAAAATAAACTTGAAGTAGGCCTACTCTTCTTTTTCGTAAGGGTGATTATTACGGTCAGAGCAGGATAGTAATGAAGCGGAGCGCCTGTGAGCAGGGTGAGAGCAGTGCGGAGGGGGAGGAGGAGCAGGAGGAGGAGGAGGTGGAGGAGAAGAGACGGAAACACAACAGGAACACAAGCCTGTGTTAAAGCACAGTCCAGTGTGCGTGTGGAGCAGGGCTGCAGGGAGCCGGTGGACTGAACCGGAGGGACCGTGAGGTAAGTTATGTCTTAAGCAGAGATGGGAGATAAACGGGACGGCTTGTCTGCTTTGCCTCAATGTTTGGTTGGGAGTCCTACTTATGTCTGAATGCAGTGATGAGCTTGAGACACAGTGAAATCTGGCTGCTATTAGCTACTCAATCCGTGTGCCTTCGTTCCAACCGATTGTCTATTCAGACAATTTAATTTCTAATTTCTTCATGGCTGTGGACTGATGAGGAAGCCCACATATCTGCTTGATATTTAGGACATGCATTCTTATATGACGAGCACTCCCTGGAGATTGTCTTTATGCAGCTCACTTGAGTGCAGCGAACTGAAGCAGGTGTCTGTTGTGTTAAAGCAACATGCTGTAACGTTTTGACCTGAAACCAACAGCTTCAGTTATGTTGCGGTACAGTGTGTTGTAACAGGGTGAATGGTGTCTCTGTCACTTGTTTCTGCTTTATGTAACTTCAGTGAGAGGGGAGGATCACAGCGGTACATACATGTTAACTTCAACATACAAGTTTTAAACACATCACATTGTTATGATGTCATGAGTTCTGTTTGTAGTTAGCACCTACATTATATTTTGTATTGACCACAGTGGTGTTACACTCAGAAACTGTGGGGGGCGCCAAACCACACAAAATGACAATTTCCACATAATGTTGCTTTTATTACACCACAACATGAAACAAAATGTGTGAAAGGGACAATACAATCTCAGAACATCTGCTCTGTATTTGTCTATACATGGTGCTATAATGAGGTGAAATAAAATGGCTTCTCCTTATTCATTATGCTCCTTATTTATTATATTTAGTCAACAGGGTTTGTATTTCTTGCATTGCCAGACATTATTGTAACAGTAGAAGAAAATTCTCCTGTGAAATTTCAAGCCATCAGTACTGCCATCAACTATTAGAATATAAATAGGCCTACATAGAGTCCTATACATGTTGTAGGATAATCTATTCATCAATGCCATATAGCATTCATTTGAATCAGCCACTATAACATTTTTTTTTAAAAAGTGAACCGAGCCACCGTGGTGTCACCCATAGGTTTCTAAAGTCCAGACTGATAATGTTACAGTAAAGATAGATCTACCTTGTAGTCCCAAAAGTTTAAAAAACAAAGTTCTCGACTCGTGTAAACTTTTAAGCATTGGTCGACCCATTATACAGTATATACTGTACATGCATGTAAATTTATGTATGATTTACTTTTACTTGCACTTAAAAGTATATTTACAATCCGATATTTTCCCCAATTACTCAGGTATCATTCATGTGATTGACTTTCACTTTTACCAAAGTAACTTTTTATCACAATATCTGTCATCCACAATTAGCAGCAGCAGTTAGCAGTTACTCTGGTGATATGCTGTCCCCTGTCAAGCTGTCATGATATCAGATTTAAACTACACAATTATCATGGCCAAACAAATTCATGATAACAATTTTGTGATAACTATAGAAATTTGAATAATAATAATAGAGTGTATGGAGGTGGAGAGAGTCTGTAAGAAAGAAATTACATGTTATTTCTAGTGAGAAGGCAACCAGATAAAGTAATTAAATCTTCAGTGGATTATTCAGATGATAATATTATGTGTGTATTATTAACAAAAAAATCAGTATTTCAAATTTAAAGTAAAAAGACCTAGTTTGGTGTACGAATTCGACAGTTGTCCAATTCTTATATATTGCACAGTGCAACAACAGCAGGATCCTTGAAAAATATTTTATCATTATATTAACAGTACATAGACATTAATATTCACGTCCAGTCATATTCTGCAGCAATAGTGATGCTGATGCATTAAAAGTAAACGTCCCCTGCCGCGTATCTCACTTTGAACCTGCCGTTTTTTCTTAATTCAACTTGGCAAAAGAGATTGTTCTTTGCAGAGCCTTTTATCTGAATATGTATATCTTTGATAGATGCTAACAACATGACTTCTTCAAAAAATTAAGTGTTCTTTTTTCTTGTTAAAGTAATAGTCTTAGTTAAGACACATTTTTATGTCTGAATACCATTTTATGTCCAGTTGCCTAGTTTTGAGAATGATGAAAAGCCAAGGTCTCGTGTTTAAGTGGCTTGTCATCTGGAGTATCAGTCTGGGGAAAGGACATGTCTGGATTTGCTGTAAAGGAATGTAACATGTTCATGATGCCTCTGGCACAATGCAGCAAAATACAGCCATAGCTGGTTGTCCACGTGAATAAAGACTGGTTTCCCAACACCAAAGGTCTTCATAATACCTGTTGTTTTAACATACAGTGTGCAAACTGTATGTGTGAGTCATTGGACTTCTCCAAAGTTAGGACATCCTCTCTGTTTGGAATACCTCACATTGTGATTTACCATATTAGTACTATCTGTTTCACATTTATTTATCATTTATACATATTTCTGAGTGTGTTTATTCAGGTATGCGTGATCATAGTAATTATAAAAATGAATAATAATAAATGTATGATTAATAGATGTAGCAGGACTCAAAACATTGCTTGGTTTTTTTCATTCTTGTGATTTAAAAAAGGACATTAAATTGACCTTGTACCTTGAGTATGTCATTCTTTTTCTCTTTGTTATTTTCTCTTAATGCTCATTCAGAGAAAAGCTAATTTTCAGTCTTTGGTTTTCAGAAATATAGAATTGTTTTTCACAAGTATTTGTTTTTAAAGATGGCTCCAGCTGATTTAGCTCAAAACTCTTACAACATTTAGTGTTTCCCCTAGGATGAAGTTGTAGCAGCGGAGGTGTCATGCGCGCAAACATTTTTTGTACGTTCGCAAAGTGCGACGTCCGGGAGGTCTATATGTATCTATGTATCAACATGGATCAAACAAATGTTGTTTATTTCACAGATTCATGTTAGCTCGCGTTTTCCCAACACATGACTGTGTTTGCTGTAACGTTACTGTGCGACTCTAAAGTGAAGTTGCAGGACAGTTTTTTTCCCTTCTGTGAGAATGATGATCCTGACTCCGTGATCAGCATTGCTTTCTTCAGTGTTGACAGCTACTCGATGCTTGTTTTTTTAATCGTTGCACTGACATGTTCAGGTAAGCATAAAGTTCCTTGTTTATACAAGTAATTCTTTACTCGTGTGTGTTAATTGACCTGTAGCTATATGAAGCATCCGTAGCGCAAAATAATATAGGCTAACTAAGATAAAACCCAGCCATCTCCTCTCCTCCCCTCTCTTCTCCTCCCCTGATATGATCTGCACCCATTAGCCCTGATAAATTTACCACACATTTCACTATTAATACAACAGCAGCAACACTTCTGCAATCATTGCAAATTAAAAAAACAAATTTCTCAGTGGACACGAAACCTTTCTTAATAATAACACTTTTGCGAGAACGTGAAGTGTAGCTACTGCCATCTTTTCTCAGGTTGCAGTAGACAGAAGAGCTGTTTTATTCATCATTTTGACTTTTGAAGAAGAAAAGTCACGTTTATTTATAGCACGTGGTTTAAAGTCCATGGTACAAGTGACTTTATGGTGTATAAAAGTATTTATGTTAAGTGAAGTCAAGAAAGACTGGTTTTATTTTATTTTGTATAAAAACAAGTATTTATGTTAAGTGAAGTCAAGAAAGACTGCTTTATAAAAACATGTATTTTTTTCAGGAAATAGTATTTAAGTTAAGATACATTGTTTACTTACTTAAACGTTACTGTTAAAAATGCACTTCCAATAAAGTGAGTATTGGCAAAACCGGTTGTCATTTTTATGTTCAGGCGGCGGGGGTTGTTGGTGGCAGCTGCTGAATGTAACTAATAAAGTAACTTGTAATCTAACTTAGTTACTTTTAAAAACAAGTAATCAGTAAAGTAACCAAGTTACTTTTTAAAGGAGCAATCAGTAATCAGTAATCAGATTACTTTTTCAAGGTAACTGTGGCAACACTGGTCAGACCCAATATTTAATTCAAATAATCAAGTGTGTTAAATTTGTGTAATGAAATTGTTGTTGAAGTGATAATGAATAGATTAACTTAGTTAAATGAAAAAGCTACAGCACCTTGTTTAGTATTGCTACATTTCCCTTTTGGGGTTGGCCTGTAGCCCTGCCAATCTGCTCAATGTAGAGTTCAACAAAAGAAGGATAATATTATATGTCCTGATTCCTGCTAAATTGCTTGGCATGTAAAGTTATACACATATATTTCTATAGTTGCGTGGCTAAATGAGTGAACTCACCATCCCCAGCTCTAGCTAAAGCGGCACACAAGTAATTCTCACATCCATGTAAATCCGTGTACCCAACATTCTTTCGTTTCAAAACCAAATTTAAAAAACACAAAAACAAGTTTGTTTTTCTGTTATTCTCTTTTAAACCCAGAACGAAAAAAACGGGAAAAACAGAATAACATAAAACCACATTTTGTGCCTTTTATTCTGTTTTAAAACAAAAACAGAATAACGTGAACATTAAGTTTTAGATTTTTATTGTTTTGTTATTTTGATATTCTGAAAATTCGGGGAATGCTGGAGCCTGCTAAACTGACTGGAGACAACACAACACATTTCTATTTCAAAATAAAAGCATTTGTTATTGTAACCTATTAGGTCCGTTCACGAAGTATAAATGAATCTCCATTGTTCACGTTGTATAATGAAACATCCCATTATGGGGGGTATTTCCTATTTCATTGTCGTAAGACGTGTAATGCTGCTTGTTCCTTTATCCAACTTGATATTTCCGCCACTTTCCCACAACTGAGAGAGATAATCTCCGGGATTTTCAAAGTAAACACACCGTGTTTGAGACGAAGACTGAGCTGCTGCTGCTGCTGCTGCTCATGAGGTAAGTTAGTCAGACTTTTTTTTGTTGACCTTATCCACCAAACGTCTCCAACCAAACACTGTTTTAAATTTGTTGACCTGCCAGGAACATAGTTAGCTGTTAACTTCAGAACATAGCCAATGCTAACAATGCTATTTTGTTTGCAGGTAAAGTTGCTAGCTGTTGTAGCTAATGCTAACGTTATGCTAACCTTACTTGTTTGTTATTACCAGCTGTTTTGCACGTCATTTTAATATTTGTCCATCTAAGTCTGTGTGAAATGCCTACAGTTATGCTAGAAGTGAGTTAACTGGACCCTGCTCAGTCATATAAGTAAGGCTTAGGGGTGTTTTGATATTAATTTTGATGTATTAAACTGTAGTGTGGTCTGTGTTCACAAATGTATGTTACCAGCAGTGTTTGTGCATGCAGACAGACTGCAAAGTAAAGAAATATTCTAAATAATATAATTAATGTCATGTATCCCTATAATTAGTGAGTGAAAACTAAAGGTGCAATTAATACACTGTTCATCTGTGGATGTACAGTTGACACCATCAAAACAAAGAGGAAAGATGAACCTCGGCCATATATTTTCTTTATGCAGTCTTTATGTAAGACATCTGTCTTTAAACCTAACAAAATATTACCTTTTATTACAGAGTATCCAGAGGACCAGAGTAGAGAGCTTATGAGACCCCTGGAGAGGCAGATGTCTGACAACTGCCACCATAATCCCTGTACCCAAAACCTCAGCCATCACAAGCCTGAATGATTACCCTCACGTTGGTGATTATGAAAATGCTTCGAGAGACTACTGCCCCACATTAAGGCATGCATCCCTCCTGACCTCGACCAACACCAATTTGCATACAGGACCAATTGATCCACTACACAGAAAACTGACTGACGAACTACAAACACTGGGTCTGGGAGACCTTCTCTGCAGGTGGATTAAGGACTTCCTCACCAACAGAACCCAGTGTGTCAGGATCAGCCACCACACCTCCTCCAGCATCATTCAGCATTCACCGGCCTCCCCTAGGGCTGTGTCCTTAGTCCAGCAGGACACCTCGCACCTCGGACACTCCCTGTTCCCCATCCTCCCCTCAGGCAATAACTATGTGCAATAACTGCTGTGTTTTTAGTCATTTATTACTGAGTAATCTATTTATCTATCTAGGAGTGAAGGAGTTTCAACACTGAATCAGTTTTGTATTTAAACACTGCCTTTTAATTAGAAGAGATGGTTAATCTTTGTACAGTACCCACATGAAACATGTAGTAGCTCATACTGGTCCCAGAAAATGAAATCATTATAAATAACTGTGGTATTGTATTACTCATTACTCATTCTCCATATTCTCTTCTCTCCTCACCCCTCCCACCGCTCCCCCTCCATCCTCCCTCACTGCTGACGACTTTGCAACTTACTTTATGAAGAAAGTAAGAGACATCAGCTCTTCATTTACTCCGATGCCCTCCCAGAAAGCACCTCCCCCAACCCTCACCTATGACAGCCTTACCCGCTTCAGCTCTCTCTCCTCTGAAGATGTTCACACACTAGTGACGTCTAACCGTGCCACCACCTGTTCCCTCGACCCGATTCCCTCCTCTCTTCTCCAAAGCATCTTGCACGACATCTTGCCTTTCATCACCACCCTGATCAACTCCTCCCTCACTTCTGGCCGTATTCCAGCTCCTTTCAAGACAGCTACAGTAAAGCCACTCCTAAAGAAACCCACTCTAGACTCAGCCGATACTCAAAACTACAGACCTGTATCTCTTCTTTCGTTTCTCTCTAAAACCCTGGAACGTGCTGTCTTCAACCAACTGTCTTCTTACCTTTCACAAAAGGACCTCCTTGACCCTAATCAGTCAGGCTTCAGGACGGCTCACTCCACTGAGACGGCCCTCCTCACAGTGACTGAGTCGCTCTGGGCCGCCAGAGCCTCGTCCCACTCTTCAGTCCTCATCCTCCTCAACTTATCCTCTGTGTTTGACACAGTCAACCACCAAATCCTCCTCTCCACTCTGACCAAACTTGGCATCACCGGCTCTGCCCTAACCTGGTTCACATCATACCTGACAGAATGCACCTTTCAGGTCACGTGGAATGGCTCCCTGTCCAAACCCTGCTCCCTGGATACTGGTGTCCCTCAAGGCTCAGTACTCGGACCGCTTCTGTTTTCACTATACACTAGATCACTAGGCTCTGCAATCACATCACATGGATTCTCTTACCACTGTTATGCAGATGACACCCAGCTGTTCCTCTCCTTTCCCCCATCCTCAAATACCCACGTTGCCACGCGCATCTCGGAATGTCTGGCAGACATTTCCGCTTGGACAACTGCCCATCATCTCAAGCTCAACCTTAGTAAAACTGAACTCCTCTTCATCCCGGGAAAAGACTGCCCTCACATGGACCTGTCGGTCACTGTTGAGGACGTCACTGTATCCCCATCATCGACTGCAAAAAATCTGGGTGTAATCCTCGACGACGGACTTTCCTGCACCCCCAACATCACCGCGGTGGCCCGATCCTGCAGATTTGCCCTCTACAACATCCGCAGGATCCGGCCCTTCCTCACAAAGGAAGCAACGCAACTCCTGGTTCAATCGCTGGTCATCTCCCGCCTCGACTACTGCAACTCGCTATTGGCTGGACTCCCAGCCTCTGCGACTAAACCATTGCAACGTATCCAGAACGCTGCAGAGCGCCTCGTTTTCATCTACCCAAATTCTCCCATGTGACCCCCCTCCTCCGTGACCTCCACTGGATTCCTGTTGCGGCCCACATCAGATTCAAGACCATGGTGCTGGCCTTCAAGGCCATTAACCGAAATGCACCCGTCTACCTCCAATTGTAGTGGGAGACTACTTTTCTTATCTTTCCAATTAATGCATCTGACTCTGAAAATCCGCTCAAGGTTGAAGTCCAAAAAATCAAAGACAAAGCAGCAGGTCCTCAGTCCAAAAGGTGTTTATTTCCAAAACAGAAAACATACATCCGTGAGCTACCCCGTGGGCAACTGAGATATCTCCCCGATTCTCCCCACTTTATACCCGTGGTCCAGGGTCCGAGCAATTCGCTCTACTACATCAGCCGGCCGGCTGGTACCGCCATCGCTGAGCGCAAACAGAGACCGCACAGCAAAATCCCGACTCTTCTCTGTTCTGGCACCTCAGTGGTGGAACGAACTTCCGACCAACGTCACGACAGCAGAGTCACTCGCCATCTTTCGCAAAAGACTCGAGACTCACTTGTTCAGACTTCACCTCGACCCTGCACCACACTACAGTTTAATACATCAAAATTAATATCAAAACACCCCTAAGCCTTACTTACTGTATATGACTGAGCAGGGTCCAGTTAACTCACTTCTAGCATAACTGTAGGCATTTCACACAGACTTAGATGGACAAATATTAGCATAACGTTAGCATTAGCTACAACAGCTAGCAACTTTACCTGCAAACAAAATAGCATTGTTAGCATTGGCTGTGTTCTGAAGTTAACAGCTAACTACGTTCCTGGCAGGTCAACAAATTTAAAACAGTGTTTGGTTGGAGACGTTTGGTGGATAAGGTCAACAAAAAAAAGATCAAAATCAAACACGGTGTGTTTACTTTGAAAATCCCGGAGATTATCTCTCTCAGTTGTGGGAAAGTGGCGGAAATATCAGTTGGATAAAGGAACAAGCAGCATTATACGGAAGCGTATTGCATTCACTTGAGTAATTTTTTTTTTGGTTTGTTTTTCTGAGTAATTTATTTGTCAACTTTATACAGGCACCTGAGGATGGTGACAGGTCGCCATTCCGAACGTTCACTTTCATGTTTCGGAATGCCGGCCCTTTTTTGAAAAAAGATCGCCATTCCGAACCTGAAACCCTAACCTTAACCATAACCCGGTCAGAATGGCGGTCCGTCGGAATTGGGGTTGCCCCCCCTGAATGAGGACTTTGCGGTTGTTCAGAAGGAAAGCCCATTCAGATCTGCTAGAAATGTATAGACATATACATAGTACATAGCAATGTACATAGTACATAGTACATTACTCCAGAATCAGTTGGACAGATATGGCAGTTTGGAGGTTCTCCCGGGAGTTCGAAGTATCGTGATAATTCAGGGAAAAAAAATTACTCAGAAAAACACAAAAAAATTACCACGAAAAACAGAAAATAAATTACTCTGAAAAACAGGAAAAATAATTAGTCAGAAAAACAGAAAAAAGAAACAAACCAAAAAAAATTACTCAGAAAAACAGACCAAAAAAAAATAAATTACTCAGAAAAACAGACCAAAAAATAAATTACTCAAGTGAATGCAATACGCTTCCGTAGCATTACACGTCTTACGACAATGAAATAGGAAATACCCCCAAAAATGGGATGTTTCAATATACAACATGAACAATGGAGATTCATTTATACTTCGTGCACGGACCTCATAGGTTACAATAACAAATGCTTTTATTTTGAAATAGAAATGTGTTGTGTTGTCTCCCGTCAGTGTAGCAGGCTCCAGCATTCCCCGAATTCGAGACCAAATCACCGCAACGGTCAGCCCTCCTGACCGAGACTCAGTGAACTTTCCCCCCAGAAAACAGCCTCTCTCCCCGCTAGTGAAATAGTCAGACAGCGTCCTGTTGACTGATGCTGATTATGTAATATGTAATTTAGACTGAAAAACGTAAATTTGTCACTTTCCAGGATGTTTGGTTGGTCGGGATCTTACAGCACATTATAACGGCATCCATATGATTATAAACAGTCAAGCGTGTACATGTTCAGATTAACAGGAGGACACCAGGAAACACCTTGAAAAAAACACATACAGTACAGACCAAAAGTTTGGACACACCTTCTCATTCAATGAGTTTCCTTTCTTTTCATGACTATTGACATTGTAGATTCACACTGAAGGCATCAAAACTATGAATTAACACATGTGGAAATATGTACTTAACAAAAAAGTGTAAAACAACTGAAAATACGCCTTATATTCTAGTTTCTTCAAAGTAGCCACCTTTTGCTCTGATTACTGCTTTGCACACACTCTGCATTCTCTTGATGAGCTTCAAGAGGTAGTCACCTGAAATGGTTTTCACTTCACAGGTGTGCCCTGTCAGGTTTAATAAGTGGGATTTCTTGCCTTATAAATGGGGTTGGGACCATCAGTTGTGTTGTGCAGAAGTCAGGTGGATACACAGCTGATAGTCCTACTGAATAGACTGTTAGAATTTGTATTATGGCAAGAAAAAAGCAGCTAAGTAAAGAAAAACGAGTGGCCATCATTACTTTAAGAAATGAAGGTCAGTCAGTCCGAAAAATTGGGAAAACTTTGAAAGTGTCCCCAAGTGCAGTCGCAAAAACCATCAAGCGCTACAAAGAAACTGGCTCACATGAGGACCGCCCCAGGAAAGGAAGACCAAGAGTCACCTCTGCTGCGGAGGATAAGTTCATCCGAGTCACCAGCCTCAGAAATCGCAGGTTAACAGCAGCTCAGATTAGAGACCTGGGGCCTCATTTATAAAACTGTGCGTAGGATTGACGTCAAAATTGGCGTACGCACGAAACACAGAAAGTGCTTACGCACAAACATATCCTGATTTATAAAACAGTGCGCATGCATGTCCTACGCCGATTTCCCTTTATAAATCACAATCCACTCTAAATGTGGCGCACCTGTGTGCGGGTCAAACCACGCCCATATTTGCCTATAAATATTCAGAGAAACGCCCCTCATGAATATTGATTCATCACTGAAATCATGCCGAAAGCAGAAAGAAAAGCCAAGAAACGCAATTTCACCCAGTGTGAGGTGGAAGTTCTTGTCGGGGAGGTGGAGAAGAGGAAGGCTTTATTATTTGGTGGACACAGTGTTGGGGTCACCAATGCCAAAAAGGCTCTAGAGTGGCAGCATGTGGCAGATGGTGTCAATGCTGTTGCCTCAGAAGGTCGGAGTGTGGCCGAGGTGAAAAAAAAGTGGTCAGACATCAAAGTGGACGCAAAAAAGCGCCTGGCGTCACACAGGCAGAGCGTCTGTGCCACGGGCGGGGGAACGGGCCATCCGGAGCTCACCCCGCTGGAGGAAAAACTGGCGGGGATCATCGGGGAATCCCTCCTGAGTGGAGTGGTGACGGAGGTGGAGGGGGACACCGATGCCGGCCCACAAGCAGAAGACCAAGGTATGTAATTTGTTTTCCCATATTTGAAATGAGTGTAAACCAAATGCATTAAAGTTGTGTTCACACTTATATACAGAAACGATTGAGACTCCGTTCACAAAACAAGTGACTTTATTCAACATTTCTTGTAGTTGCTGCGGGTCCAAGCGAGGTCAGTGGCGCTGCAGCTGAGCCATGTGCGCCCAGCGTCTCCACTGCACCTCGTGCATCCCAGCCCTCCAGCAGCCGTGTCCTGACAGATGCAGTCCTGCAGACGCAGAGAGACACCATCACTGCAATAAATGAAGTTGCTAGAGAACTGCGGGAGATAAAACATGTCCTGTCCGAGCTCAACACCACCATGAAAGAGTTTATCAATAAATGATTATTTTGAATTTGTTTCCATACCTGTATTTTCATAAACGACGCATCACATCCAAACGCTGGCGCACGGCAGCAGCGTTTGGCTCAAATGCCTGGGGATGGGGGTCCGGGTCGGGGCCAAGACGATCAGCGTCGGGGGGCAAGGCCACATCCTTCAGTTTTGCCACGTTGTGCAGCACGGCACACGCTCTGACAATACTGCAGACCTTCTCGGGCTTGTAGGCTAGCGTTCCTCCTGTGCTGTCGAGACACCGCCACCTGCCCTTCAGGAGCCCGATGGTGCGCTCGACAACACTGCGCGCCTGGCTGTGGCGCAGATTATAGGTCCTCTCCTCTGCGCTCTGTGGGTTAGGAAAAGGGGTGAGCAGCCACCGCTTGAGGGGGTATCCACTGTCGCCTGCAAGGTCGGTGAACGGGTTAAACACTAGTACAACATTGCAAGTCTCAGGATTTCCACATTAATTATCCGTACCTAGAAGCCACCCATCACGTACAGCGCCGGCCTCCAGTCTGCGCCCAACACTGCTGTGTCTCAGTATGAATGAATCATGGGTTGACCCAGGCCACCGAGCCACTACATTTGTAAGCAACATGTCTGCGTCACATACGAGTTGGACATTGAGGGAATGAAAATGCTTACGATTAATGAAAGCAAATTCATTCTCACTCGGTGCTCTTATAGCAACATGAGTGCAGTCAATGGCACCGATTACATTTGGGAAACCGGACATTGCTGCAAATTGCGCTTTTTTATTTGCCTGTTCACCCACCGTATAAGGAAACTTTATGTACTGATGCGACAAACCAATTATACCTTCTAACACGTCTGGCATAACACGGCTAAAGGTTGGCTGGGATATCCCTGACCTGTCAGCCAATTCCCTCTGGAATGTGCCGGTTGCCAGAAACCCGAGTGTTGTGAGCACTTGAAGCGGGACTGGCACGGCGTGGTTTCTGCGGGTGCTCCTCTCTAAGGCTGGGCCCAATGCCGCACATAGATCCAAGAGGACAGCTCGTGGGAGTCGGAAACGGCTCATCAGCCACTCATCACTGTTGGCTAGTGGATCTTGCTGGTCTCGGAAGTTCCGCTCCCTCCGTATCCTCCCGTTTGCCACATCCTCTAACAGTGCCAAAGCAGCCATTGTGCGCCATGACGCATTGTGAATACCTGCCTTTATATACCCATCTATTAGGTGGTATCTGCTACACGTGTGAGAATTACCCTGATTGACTAACAGTTCTTCAGACTAACAATATAAGATAATTATAGTCTTTCTTTGTATGGCAACAAAACACAGTTACAAAGTGTTTTATGCGTTATGCATTGAAAACGGAGATGAAACGAAATGGGCTATATGATATAGGATATTACACTGCATTCATATCAGTGTAAACATAATTTGCCCTACTGTTGTCTTACTATTGTCTTAATCATATGTTTCCCGTGTGCACTCCAGGGAGTATGTTTGTTTATTCATTGTAGAAATGTCATTTTTTACTGTCCATTTCTTGCAAATAAACTGTTCATATATGAGAGGTCATATAACTATTTATTTTACAGGATCAGTTTCACACAGTTTCTCCCGTTTCTTTCTTCTGCCGTCAGTGGCGCAGTTTCTCCTTACCCCAGTTATGTGCGTACGCATGGGTCAGAGTTGGCGTGGTGGACCGCACATTTTCCCGTCAAGTTCTCTTTTTATAAATCCCACGGTTTGCGTAGAGAGTGGCGTACGCCTTCTTTTGTGCGTACGCAACGTTTATAAATGAGGCCCCTGGTCAATGCCACACAGAGTTCTAGCAGCAGACACATCTCTAGAACAACTGTTAAGAGGAGACTGTGTGAATCAGGCCTTCATGGTAGAATAGCTGCTAGGAAACCACTGCTAAGGACAGGCAACACGCAGAAGAGACTTGTTTGGGCTAAAGAACACAAGGAATGGACATTAGACCAGTGGAAATCTGTGCTTTGGTCTGATGAGTCCAAATTTGAGATCTTTGGTTCCAACCACCGTGTCTTTGTGCGACGCAGAAAAGGTGAACGGATGGACTCTACATGCCTGGTTCCCACCGTGAAGCATGGAGGAGGAGGTGTGATGGTGTGGGGGTGCTTTGCTGGTGACACTGTTGGGGATTTATTCAAAATTGAAGGCATACTGAACCAGCATGGCTACCACAGCATCTTGCAGCGGCATGCTATTCCATCCGGTTTGCGTTTAGTTGGACCATCATTTATTTTTCAACAGGACAATGACCCCAAACACACCTCCAGGCTGTGTAAGGGCTATTTGACCAAGAAGGAGAGTGATGGGGTGCTGCGCCAGATGACCTGGCCTCCACAGTCACCGGACCTGAACCCAATCGAGATGGTTTGGGGTGAGCTGGACCGCAGAGTGAAGGCAAAAGGGCCAGCAAGTGCTAAGCATCTCTGGGAACTCCTTCAAGACTGTTGGAAGACCATTTCAGGTGACTACCTCTTGAAGCTCATCAAGAGAATGCCAAGACTGTGCGAAGCAGTAATCAAAGCAAAAGGTGGCTACTTTGAAGAACCTAGAATATAAGACATATTTTCAGTTGTTTCACACTTTTTTGTTAAGTATATAATTCCACATGTGTTAATTCATAGTTTTGATGCCTTCAGTGTGAATCTACAATTTTCATAGTCATGAAAATAAAGAAAACTCTTTGAATGAGAAGGTGTGTCCAAACTTTTGGTCTGTACTGTACGTCATCATCATGATGTGTACGTCACGCCTCCTTTGGAGCCGCAGCGCCGGCTTTCTGTGTGAATTAGCCTATACTCTGGTTCGTCTTTTACGCCGGAGCTGCTTGGTTCTGTGTGAACAACCAACGGCGGAGAATTGGCGAACCGCTGCGGCGATAATGCGGCGTCTCTGTGTGATTTCAGAGCTTCCCCGCTGGACACCCATTTCTTGCAACTTTTCTAAGATCTCATGATACGTCACTCCATTCATAAACATGTCATTAATTAGAGACATGTATGGCTCGAGTGAGGCCATTAGAATGTGGGACTCCAGTGGTCTACTGGGACTGGACCATAGACTGTACACAGTCAATGGACTGGACCGTGGGACGCTCAGACCGGTGTGTTGTTGCTCACCATGGATACCGAGCGAGTCGCTACACATTGTGCATGCGCAAAGCGTGGCCACACAGCAGAAATGTACCGTGGGAAATGGTATAACAATAACGGAAAATGTAAATTAGATTTATTATTTCGTTTTGGTTTCCTTGTTTATTATATTTTCCGTCTTGGGCTGAAAATAGGAAAACAAACACCAGTTTTCAATGTTTGGTGCATACAGAAAAACAGAAGAACGGAATATTGACTCGTATTTTCGTTTTTCGTTTGCCACACTAAATAGAATTGCATGATCACATGATACACGGACCCATATACATGTCTGCTCTTGTTTTGAAAACATGTAAACCATGTCCTTCTGGTTCAAAGGAAGGACCAGTCCAATCAGCGACGATTCATGTCACCCAAGGGTACCTACCTTTTCCGGTTTGGTTACAGTTTTTCTCAATTGCTTACAGTTTTTCTCAATTGTTTACACACAATTACTGGTACTTGAGACACAATGACCTCAACATGAAACTTGTGCACGAACCCCCTGAACCAATTCTGCTAAACTACAAGCACAATTCCTGCTTTACACTCAAATTGCAGTTCTAAAACACACTTTTTTCAGAACACTACGCACAATTCTCTGCATTTGGCACAATTTAAAATGGAGAAAATCTCTTGTTTTCACAAGGAACACACTGTTATTCAAAATTCTAAAGTTAATTGCCCTACTATGCACACTGACTCATCACATGGGCAAACACCTGTCACACAGTTTAACAATTAGCAATCAGAGCTTTAGAATAAAAGGGAAACATTATGATGCAATGTGGTTGAGGTGCTGTGGCCCGACCGAAACAGAAGAGAGGATGCAGCATGTTTTTTTTTATTTTTTACTGTAACTGCAAATTCTTCTGTTGTTTTGTATGTCGACCACTGTATGTGCAACTTTGTGTTGGTTGGGATGTACACCGTGTACATTGTTTTTGTGGGAAAAATTAAATATATTTGTTACTGTGTATTTGTGTGTTCTGAGTATAAAAACAATATTCTAAAATATTTTACAGCACACTTATGTATGCACTGTCTGTAGTAAGTGTAACACTGAACAAAAAAGGTGAATGATGAATGGAGAAGTGTTTTCCATTCATCATAGTGTTTTACATTGAGCACATCAGAGTTCAACTGGTTCTTATAAATGTCTATTCATATGATGGTTTGTGTGTGTCATTTGAAAACAAAATATCATTTTGAGAAGAAATAACGTAACAAATAACATTAAACACAAAACCTCAGCTTCAAGCACTCTGACTCCTCGTGCAAAATGAAACTTTCGCCTCAAAACAGATTTACCTGTGCTCAAAACCAAACACTGCTCTTAAATCATAAACAAAGGGATCAAAATGATATACACTATCAAGCAGTCAGAAAACAATACACCAAAAAATAGAAAACACGTTGTTCAAAACATATAGTTCTCAGGGAGAAGTACATTTTTAATCTCAAAACAAATTTAATATTTTTCCGTCATTGTCTTTTGATGAATGAAAACATATTCTATCATAGTAGCTCAAAATTGATCAGAAATTATACTCTGCTTTGCTCTTTGCAATTTTTTTTGTTCTTCCTCCTCCTTGTACCCCTATTTTTACAGTACTGTACCCTGCATCTCACAAGCGTGTCCTTTGTTTCTGTGATACTGTTATTCTTGTTTTTTGTTGACATGAACCTGCAACCAGTCAACATTTATTGAGCAGTCAGTACTGTAAACAAATGGCACAATGTTCAGGGCCAGACAATTTGTTTCTTCCATCCATTCTTAGACTTTCTCCGTCCCACCTTCAACAACCTGTTTGCTCTCTCTCTGAACTGGCTTATATTGGTTGTGTCACATGATTTGAAACAAGTGAAATCAATTTTGAGTGGTTGTGTTTTAATCAATGACATGTGTTCTCTATTTGTATTTGATTGTTGCCACTTGTGTTTACCAGTATGGGTGACATGTGCATTAGAGTGCAGAATGTGTTTTGAGAATGAGAATGTGTTTAGAGTTCTGCTGAAAAGTCTAAGTGAGATCTGCAAATTGTGTTTTACCATGTGAAATGGTTTAAGGTATTGACAACAGACTGCACAATTAACTAAATGAGTTCAGGCAACTGCAAACTTTGTTCAGCCAATGGGTTTTAGTGTTTACAGTTTTTCTCGATTGTTTACACACATTTTCTGAAAGCATGCCTCATACTCTCAGAACTCTACACACAAATCAAAAAACACACACACAGTGGGCAAAACCCCTCACTTCTCCTGCAAAATGAATCTTTACATTCAAAACAATATTATTTCTTCTCAAAATGATATTTTGTTTTCAAATGACACACACAAACCATCATATGAATAGACATTTATAAGAACCAGTTGAACTCTGATGTGCTCAATGTAAAACACTATGATGAATGGAAAACACTTCTTCTCCATTCATCATTCACCTTTTTTGTTCAGTGTTACACTTACTACAGACAGTGCATACATAAGTGTGTTGTAAAATATTTTAGAATATTGTTTTTATACTCAGAACACACAAATACACAGTAACAAATATATTTAATTTTTCCCACAAAAACAATGTACACAGTGTAAATCCCAACCAACACAAAGTTGCACATACAGTGGTCGACATACAAAACAACAGAAGAATTTGCAGTTACAGTAAAAAATAAAAAAAACCATGCTGCATCCTCTCTTCTGTTTTGGTCGGACCACAGCACCTCATCCACATTGCATCATCATGTTGCCCTTTTATGCTAAAGCTCTGATTGCTAATTGTAAAACTGTGTGACAGGTGTTTGCCCATGTGATGAGTCAGTGTGCATAGTAGGGCAATTAACTTTAGAATTTTGAATAACAGTGTGTTCCTTGTGAAAACAAGAGATTTTCTCCATGGAAATTGTGCCAAATGCAGAGAATTGTGCGTAGTGTTCTGAAAAAAGTGTGTTGTAGAACTGCAATTTGAGTGTAAAGCAGGAATTGTGCTTGTAGTTTAGCAGAATTGGTTCAGGGGGTTGGTGCACAAGTTTCATGTTGAGGTCATTGTGTCTCAAGTACCAGTAATTGTGTGTAAACAATTGAGAAAAACTGTAATAAATCACTTTTTACCTTGCTGAAAAATCTCTTATTTCATTCCAATTTATATTTCCACTAGCTTTCACTTTGTTGCAACCAGATGTTGATTCTATGTAGTATTAATGTAGGCCTTTCCCATCTGCATCAAGTTATTTGGTCCTGCATTAAAACATTGAGTGACACAGATATACTAAATACAGCCTCAGAGCTCAAAAACCTTTTCAGGGATTTATATTCTGACAGTAGATTTTACCCAGAATAATATTTTATATATTTGTACTGTGTTGACTTCAAGGTTCTCTCTTTGTCTGATGCCTATTGAACCTGTTTGTCATTGGGTTCAGGAAATGTGCAGGTTACGACTTATAATGTCTTGGCTCGTTGCATACTAGATTATATTACATATATTATTTTGCAATTATAGGATTTTTCAAGGTTGTGTGAATTTTTAACATGAATTTTTTTTAAGAAAATCCCTGACATGAACTGGGAGGGCTGAGGAGATATGGTCTAAAATTATCCATAAGAGAGTGGAGAGAGAAGTATAGTTCAGTTTTACTGCAGTTAAAAATTGTTGTAAAATGTTCCACGTGTATGAAGCTCTGAAACTGAAAGCAGTTTTCCCAGATGTAGTGTTTACCCAGGGAACTTGGAGCATTTTACAATTACTAGAGCGTGTTGAATAGTGACTCTGTGACCAGTTTAATAAAGAGCTGATATATGGTGGCATGTTGCCCTTCAAGGCTTTAAAAAGAAACAGAAACCAATGGCTGTCACGTCTTACTGTTAAAGGTGCCCATCTAAACTTTTCATATAGAATTTGAAAAATAAAATGCAATGATGAGTGGAATAACAGTCACATAGACAATATCACCATAATCCAGGACAGATAAAAAGACAGCCTCAGTGATCAGTTTCCTACTGAACATGGGGATAGTAGTTCTGATTTCTGTATAAATAACCATTTTTTTTGTCTTAGCTTGCTAACAAGCGTGTTACAGTAGTAGCCAACTCGAAGTTCCCCCGATTCCCTGGTAGGACCTATGCGGGACCATGACTGGTCCGTGGCAGCTCCGTGACGGGCTCCCGCTTGGCCTGTGGGGATAATTTAATCCCCCGCGATGACGTAGTGAATGCAGCCACGACTGTTAACGCCCCTCTGCAGCCTGTGTGAAAATCAGCTGCAGCGCCTCATTTGTCCACGGGGAGGAGCAGTGATTTTGACCCGGGTTAATCTGTCAATCACTTTTCCTCCTCCTTTCTTTTTTCCCTCAGATGAATTGCCTCCAAAACAGGCGATATAAGTAGCTTCAAAGATAAATAAACACAGAGCACAAATAAAAATGTATATCACTCGCAGTTTACTTGTCTACAGATTTTACATTCTAGTAAATGTTTGCCTTGTGGTGGTTTTAATGTTAACACTGAAGCATACGGTGCGCAAATAAACCCTAACGAATAAATAAACAACATAACGACGTGTCCGTGAATATACACGCATGAGACTGTATGTGTAAAATGAAAGTGTGGTCCTAAGTGACCGCCAACGTAATAATGTCCGCAAACGTAATAAACCACAAACGTAGTAAAAATCTGCAGCATTTAATGTAATAAACATTAAATAAAACATTTGTTTTAGATCAGCTTGTTTCCAGCTTTTTTTTTATTAGGCCTAATTTTCTTGTTCTGAGTTTTATCTATTAAAATCTTGTGTAAATATATGTAATAATTACGGTTTATATGTGCGATGACATGAATATTGATAAATGTATAATTGAACTTGTTAAAATGTACATTTCGGTGTTATGTTGTTTTTTAAAAAAAATATATCATGACACAATGAATGCATTCCATGCATTACATGAGAGATTATAGAGTTTAAAATCTAGCGGTCCTCACGGCCCTTCTACGGCGAATAGAAAATTACATTCAGTCGCATAATAGTCATATCATATTTGTAGTCTGTCAGTAAAACAGTACATGTTGGTGTGTGTTGTCATTTTATATAATGGAATAAAGACAGTTTAGATTTTGGGCAGTTGTGCATATTTATTGAAGATGCAGCGAAAAATTGTGTAATCACAAGTAATTAAAAAAGAAAAAAAATCAACATTCGTTCATCAGTCTCTCATTTGTGCAAACTTATAGACAATATTGCTGCAATCACATTGTTATCTTCCACTGTGCCCGCCTTGGTTCTTGATAACCAGACTTAAAACATTTGATAATCCTGTAATAAGTCTGTTGCATAACTCCGCTGTCAGTTTTGTCTCCCAAAACGCATGTATGGCCTGAACAAGCTCCTCCTTTGTGCCTGGCTTAGCCTCTTTGCGGATGTAGTCTTTCATGGAGTGCCAAACAAGCTCGATTGGATTCAAGTCCGGTGACTCTGCAGGAGTTTTCACCCAATTGATGCCCTCAGATGCAATGCAAGCTGCAGAAGCGGTGTGCTTTGGATCATTGTCCTGGAAAAAGCGATGATCCGACCCAAAATACTTCCTAATGTATGGTGCAGCAAATTCTTTAATGATGCAGTCCCCGAAGTAGGTTTTGTCCATTATTCCATCGAAGATGACCATGGGACCTGCTCCTCGACGGGAGATCATTCCCCACACGTGCAGCTTCAACGGGTGCTTAGGCTGCGGTTTTGCAACAAAGTGATCCTTTTTGTGGAAACTTTGCCTTGCATAATGCTCCAGTGCGACAGTAGTTTCATCCGTGAAGAGTACATTATGCCACGTCTCCCCACACGCCTTCCACTGTGAAGCTTGCTGCAGCCTTGCATGTTTGTTGCGCTCCTTCAGCATTGGGCAGAAACGAGTTTTGCCGAATTTCCAGCCCATCTGTCTGCGAGCACGGCGTGCACTCGTCAAACTCAGCTGCACACCAAAATCTGCTCTGATTTTCTGCTGTACAGCCCGGGCATTCATTTCGTTGTTTGCCTTTGTCATGTCATCGATGGCAGCAAGGATATTGCTGTGTTAGGAAAGGAAAACAAATTAGACAAACTGAAAAGCACAATTTGGCTGCAGCTTCACTCTTTTAAATGTTTTTTTATTTTAATATAGGCTATATGGCTACTTACTTATTCAGTTTTCTGGGCCATGAGCTTAGGGGTGGTTCCTCTTTGTAATGTTTTCTTACAGCTCTCATAGTGACATTAATGCCCCGGCATGCCAAATGTTGCCATATCTCTCGTGTTGTTTTTCCGCTCGCCTGCATCGCACGGATCTGCTGGGAAGTGTGTCTGTTGATGCGCGTCATCTTTGTTGCAGCTTCTGTGTCGAGTCGAGAGATCTTGAGCTTGGTCGAGGTCGAGAGCTCTTGAGCTTGGTGGGGTAGCTCAGGCCCTTTTCTACCCATTGTTGAGGAGCAGGACAGAAGGGATGAGGACGTAGTTGAACCAAGGCAGGAGGGGGTGGGTGTTGGTGGGGGGTTGGGCGGTGGGGGGTGGGGTTCCGTTCACTGATAAATAGCTAAGGCCTACAGGCTACCTGACTACCTGACAAGAGCCAAGATCTGCTGCTGCTGCTACCTGACTATTTTTCTCCGAATTGCTTTGGTGGCTGTTAATGATGGAGGCAAGCAGCTTCTACGTGTCTACACGAACTACAAGACCAAAACGTCTGAAGTCAAAGGTACGTTACTTCACTATGCAGGTTTCTCTCAGTGTTAGTGGAGTCTGATGTTTATTTTATTTTATTTTAAATTTCAAGTTGTGACCCAATTGTAATTTTATGTTGATTTCCTTCTAGACAACACAGCCCTTGCAGAGGCCGAGACTCTCCGCTACACCAGAGGCACGGAGCAAAGTTCGCCTCATGAAAAAAAAAGCGGTACGTTTTTTTTTCTAAGCTGAAATATAATACATAATATAAAAAATATATAAATATAATATAATAATATAATATAATATAAACATAAAAACATTGGCTGTTTTGACTCTTTTTCTGGCTCTTTTTCCCCTGTTCTTGTTATTAATAGAGACTCATGTTTTTTATGTTATAGGCTACCACCATCTCCGCACACAGGGGCAGTGTCTCCGACGGTGTCGGTGCGTTCTACGAGGCGGAGATCAGGGATATCAGAAAAAAAGTCGACGAGATAGAAAAACACCGGTGCAGCCACCACAGTGACGTCACTGAACTGAATGAAAGGTTGGATGGCATTGCACAGCAGCTTGCCCGGATGCAAGAAAACATGAAAACGATGCAGGACTGTGTGTGGCGGCTCGAAAACCCCCCTCCAGCGCCACCACATCAGGAGCCTGTGGCTGCCACGCGTGTCAGACGTCACCTCGTCTTCGGGACAGACGTGGACCCTCAGCCCACCCCCTCAACACCAGCCACTGGGTCCACACCAGTCCCAGCCCCACAGCCCATCCGTTCAACACCAGTCCCAAGGACACCGGCTCCAACAACTCCCATAGCGGACGTTATGCTCAGACCCCTTTCGGCTGAGCGGGAAGAGGAGTTCTTTAGGATGTCTTTCTTGCGGGGCCAGCATCGACCGGATGTGTACGCATCCAATGTCTTCATGGCTGTTACGCCGTTTGATAAGTATCAGTGCCGGGGAGAACTGTAAATTGGAGTGGCTCAAATGGCAAATCGTCACTGCCACAGAACATCAAAAGGAGCATCCATGCTCACATCACCCAGCGCTTCCCAGATCTGTCTGCGGACCAGTGGCAGCGTATCCGCAGCAAAATCAACGAAAGGTTGAGGAGCCCCCGAAAAGTGGACCCTGAAGAACAGCGCCTTGGTTTTTGTTAAGTGGCACAAAAACAAAAAATGAACACTCCTTTAGAGACTGAATCCCAAATAGGGTATATTGAGGCACCTTGGCTTTTGTTTTTTGTTTTATTCTTTTTTAAAGTTTATTTACCGCCTTCACCTTAAATAAAAATGAAAAAAAAAAATCTCTACTGTCTCTATTCATTTTATTTATTTGTCACTGAATTGTCAGGCTACACTGCAGTAAAAAATAAATAAACATTGAACAACATCCAACCACCTCTCCAAAGGCAAATATAAAAGAAAGTGTTGCTCAATTCAAAATGAAAAAACGGTCACATCTAAAGAGATTGTAAAGTTGTGGTATAAAATCGGAATGGGGTGTATAGGGGGATTGACATTATAGGCTAGTGTTATAACTAGTAAATTATAGTGAAAAATCAATAAATTTAATCCAGAGGAAGTACAGCGTTAAAGATAAAAATGTTTAAAGCAGGACCTTCTAAAGAAATTCATGCTCATTTTCTAATCAATTTAAAGTCAAAGCAGTAGTGGGGGATGCTTGGAGCAGGTGTGAATGTTCAGTAGTTTAGGGTGTGTTGGGGCTGCATGCATACCTTCCAGGATGATAATCAGAGAGTACAATAGGTTAGCCAGACAATTGTGTGACTAGTGAAATGTGTGAATGTGTAAACACTTTATATTGGAGTCAATTTCCCTACCCCCACCACTTCTCCTACAGGTTATCTACAACCTGATAATATATAAACATTCAACTTTTTTTCCATTGAATGCCACCAGCAAGGACAGATCCTTGTGTGCTGGATGTGATTGTTATCATCCAAAATGGATAGAGTGATGTGGACATGATATTAGACACCGATGCAAGTGATGCAGAGTCAGGTGACAATACCTGTGGACAAGTGGACAAAGTACTGTAAACCAACAAGCCACTTATTGCCCAGATAGGGTGGACATTGAGTCCGAACCAAAAAACACGCCATTCTCCATGACTGGTATCACTAGTAGTATTATAGCCTACATATTGGTCCCAATAATATTCTCTCCGGTCCAGCTCTAACAGAAGGTGTAATTTCCCTCCTTACGCAATTGGAATACTTCTGGAAGTTTGTGTCTGAACATATGATTTAAGCTCTGACAACAAACACAAATGATGTTCAAATTTGAACAGCCAGCTGCATTGCAGGATTGCATGATTTGTGTGACAATGGGTGACCAATAGGTGGCCCATTAGTGCAAACAAAAGGTTGAGCAATGATAATGCTAATTCCCTGGTCGAAGGCATGCACTGAATACCTGCAATTGCAAACATCTTCCAAAAGGCTTTTCATCACTCCCTTAGTTTTTCCTCTTTAATTGTAGATTCACAGTAAATAAATTGTGATAAAAAAAGGTAGGTATTATTAGCTACAACAATTTATTTCCAGATAAAACAGTGGCCAGTGCATCTCCAGTAGCTAGGTCTGTTATAATTTCACTTCTTAAATCAAACATGTACTCGTGGTTCTATGAATTATGTGAATTTCCACTCACCGCCAGAGGCGGCGCTTTAAATGCCGCCTCTGGCGATATGTACTGTATTCTGTGAGAGAAGCGCCATCACCTGGTCATGTCCTGTATTTCATTGAATGGGTGGAGTTCCAGTAAAAACTAGTCACGCCCAGGAAAAGGAGGGGGTCACTCCAGCCGCTGGGACTTTTCTGGAGCTCTGCTGGGACTCTGATGGGAGCAGCATGGCAGCAGCATGGCAGCAGGCTGGGAGGGGAACTTCTATGTGGCTACCACTGTAATATGAAATTAAGTGTGAGTTTCTGATCCAACCAGATACCCAAATATTTCTATTCAGAATCCCTTTCAATACGGTGTCCTGTTAAAGTGGTAATATGCAGACCAATTGGCTGTTGAGAATATCATGAATTTGGTCTTGTTTGCATTGAGGACTAATTTCAGGTCAAACAATGACAATGGTAGACAATGGTAGAAACACGGAAAAATAATTTCAATTACAATAAAAACCAACATCACTTAACCTCTGTATGAGCAAAGCATTGTCAACAGTATCAAAAGCTTTTGTTAGATCCACAAAGAGGGCAGCACAGTATTTCTCTTTATCGACAGCAGATATAATATTATTAGTAACTGAGGTGATAACAGTAACAGTGGTATGCTTAGCTCTGAAACCAGACTGGTGAGGACTCAACACAGGATATATTGAGAGGAATGATTTGAGCTGATTATTGACAAATGATTCCAGGACTTTAGCAAGACAAGGCAGTTTAGAAACTGGTTGATAGTTGTTCAGATCAGCTTTATCACCACCTTTATGCAGTGGGACAACATTTTGTAGTTTCCCAGATCTTAGGGATAACCCCAGAAGAAATGGATAGATTAAAAAGATTCATCATTTCATTTAATCAGACATAAATGGAGCACGGAGCTTTAAAAAATATGGGTCTAGTTTATCCCCCCCAGTTGCTTTCCTTATATCAACATCTTGAAGTGCTTCCTTAACAACAGAGGAAGTGAAGTTCTGCAGTCTAAACACAGAGGTTTGGTTTGAGGAGGCCCATGAGACAGCAGCAGAACCTGAGTACACCATGCCAAACTGATTTCCAGTAGTAGTAAAATATTTCTTAAAAGCATCACAAATATCTGATAGTTTATCTATTTGGCAATTATTAAATGTAATACTAGAAGGTATAGACATAGAGGATTTGTTTTTATTTACATTTACTGCTTTCAAAAATTTGGATGGGTTTGTACAAGAGCTGGAGATTGCATAGAAGTTGCCTAAAAGTTAGTGTGGGCTTCCTCACCAGTACGTCTTGCTAAAGCCCAGGCTTTGTCCCTTGTATTGAGCATCATTGATAGTTCTGAGCTGAACTAGGGGTTTGATCTATCTTTAACCCTGAGCTTTTTGAATGGTGCATGTTTATCAATAAAAGTAAGTAGAGAGTTCCCGAAATATTTAGGAGCCTGTTCTACATCCAGTATTTCAAATAGTATAATGTATATTACTGTCAGCAATGTCGGTTAAAACATTTTTTAAAATTTCTTTTCATAACAATTGCAGACCATGATTTTGCCAATCCAGCACTTCTAATGCAGACTACAGGACAATGGTTACTTAGACCAAGTGCAAAACTCAAGAGGCAGTCATTTTGTCCCTCCTATTATACAGAATCGGATCTGTCACTGTTAACTTTGAGGGATCCTTCAAATTAGGTCTGGTCGGCTCATCGATCAGCTGTGCCAGATTGAGATTTTCACATATCTCTTTTAGACCATTTGAATAATTTGTAAACCAGTTTAGTCTAGGTGCTGTATCGTAGGCATCTGGACTTGTTTCAGTTTCTTGAAGACGTTTCACCTCTCATCCAAGAGGCTTCAATTCTAACTAGCTGGAGAGGAGTTGGCTGGCTTTTAAACTCAGCCTTTAAACCCACACAGAGTTTAAAAGCCTGCCAACTCCCCTCCAGTTAGTTAGAACTGAAGAAGCCTATTGGATGAGTCACCGTCAGACAGGGAGGTGACACCTGACTCATTAATCCCCTGCTGTCCCAGGGACAGGGCCGACTAGCCTAGTTACCATATGCTATATAATAGGGAGTAAGCCTCTGCAGGCCATATGCTTCAAAGATAACCCTTACACAAATCTACCCATCAGGCAGTACTGAGCAGCAACCAGAAGGATTGGCACAGTGAACTCTGGATGCCTCCAAATGCAGCAAAGTACAGTAAACATATGGCAGTCTAGGAGAGGAATCTGAAGTACTGTGAGCACAACAATGTAAAAGCTTTTTTTGTCCAGAACATTTTATGACTGACCAGGACATTTAGAAGTCTATTCATTGATCATAACATAATTAACTTGGTTGAGGGCCCCAGGGTAGAAATGAGCTCCTGGGCCCTTGTTGACCCCTGTTCTTCCACACTCTGTAAGGTGTGTACAATTGTTCTATGCCGGAACACTACCGGGCCCCGGTGTAGTTGAGTGATAAATCAATTAAATACTGGCTGATTTAAGAACATGCACTCAGAAAGCACAATATCTGCTGAAATAATGTTTAAAACTAGAATGGCTGTCAGTAGAGCGTATACCTCTTCCAAGGCCCAGCAGTCCCCTTTAATTCAGTTAAGCTGAATCCTAGATCATACTGTACAGCCCTGTGTCACTCTAAATTTTAAACCATCCAAGACTGCTTAACCATCATTTAATTTCACCAGATCTAGGATCTGCATCAAATTGTGTTCATTCATAGATACCAGCCACATAAATACACCTGATTTTTTTTTTTCATCAAAATCCATGCATTATTCCTGAGGAATTAATACAAATGTGAAAAAATGTTCTATCTCGCAATGTTAAAGAAAGTGAGAAAAAAAACCTGGATCTGTCTCTTTATCTGGAGTTGCACCAAAAGTTAATAGGGTTTATTCTGGGCTGAGACCCATTCTCCATCCAAGTTTGGTGGAAATCTGTTCAGTAATTATCCTGCTGACAAACCACCCAACAAACAGAGAGACAAACGGACTCAGGTCAAAACATAACCGCCTTGGCTGATGTAACTAGATTTCAATACAGGGGCTCTCTTCAAGATGGGCCTTACCTTAAAGGCCTTATAATTATAGCTCAATCAAATGTGAATTTCTGAAGGTTTAAGAAATCTGAAAAATATATATAAGCACATACCACCAACTTTTTACTTTTTATCGTGACCATGATGTGTATTAGAGGAGACATTTGCTAAAAAAACATGAAAAATGTTTTGGTACATCTGTTCTGCAATTTGTTAGTCCTTCATCAGCATATCATAAGTATTGTTTTTCACTGCCTTTTCATTGACTGATGGTAAATCAGTCTGATGGTGTCTTTCATTACGATGGTCACCTGTACATCAAAATATAAATGTACTAATAATTAATCTACAACTCCCCAAGTCAGATATCTAGGGCAACCTGCATTAAGCCCGAGAGGTAAAATCCATAGAGAGAAGTTGAACCAATGTCCACACAGTGAACCGGGGCCCACAGGGATCTGGAGCTCTGAGGCAATTCCCTGCTTTACCCAGTTGGTAATTTGGCTTTGTTGTTGCATAGTCTCTATGTAAGTCGTGGTGCAAATGAGGAGTGACTTGGTGAAGGATTAGTGCTTAAAAGCCATATGTTTAGAGTTTAATCTCTCTCTCTCCAGTGACTCATCCTCTGTTTTCAATGGCTTCTGTTTCCTGTTTGCTGCTCAGTTAAACACTGGAAAACAATCTGTTCAACATATGGTGTTATTTAAGCAATATTATAGTCATAACGCAACTGTTACTAACAAAATGATAATAATTATTTATCATAATTAAATTTATATTGCACCTTCCAAGAGCAGAAACGTCACAATTGTTGGGCAATTAGCACGCAAAGAAATTTAGCAGTTATGCTAAGCCCGGCGCATTTACACTGATGCTTAACCCATCAATGTTGATGAATGTTCATTGTCCTAACTCAATAAATAAATAAATGAAATGAAAAATGAAATATTGCTTGTGTTATCTCCGTCTCTATGGAAATACTTGGGGTCTGAATAACAACCAGAAAACAATCACATCAGTAGACTCCTATGTATGTATGTAATGAAACCTAGTGTACTACTCCAGCCCTAACTCTAACCTGACTTTCAGTGACGACCTTGCAGCAGAGACTATTACTAGTCTCTATTGAGTCACCTTGAACTGACATTAATATTTTCAAGACATCGTGGCACTTCCCAAACTGAAAAAACACCCCAGATATACACACAGAACTGCTTAGGTAGCTCAATATTGTTGTAACTAAAATATCTGCTGAAATTGTCTTTCTTCTTGACAGATTTATGATTTATAATTATGCTATGTCCTTGAACTTTACATGTATTAAGCCAGCTAGTAGCATCCTGCTCACCAGCACAGCTGATGGAAGATGCAGGAGTGTCTCAAAGCTCACAAGTTTCTTTGTGATCGAAACAGTTCCAATAACTCTAGAGTATTGTAAAGTCCAAAAGTCAAAGTTTGTGAAAACAGATTGATTTTAGATTTTTTTCTAGCCAAATATTCTGCTAGAAATATTCTTGGTGTTTAACCTTTCAAAAACAACTTTTTAATTGCAATCACAAACTGTTTGTGATTGCAAACAGCACCATAAAGCATATTCATTAAAGAAAAAAAAACAAACTAATTCAATCTGATGAATCACTTACAGTATATATGCATGTTGGAGAGCTTCTGGAAATGCAGTGGTAGGTTCAAGCTCTGAAATAGTTTTATTTGGCTTCATGATCATTCTGGAAATGTAACTTATGTAACAGCTGATAGAAATACAGGTACAGGTCACAGGCCCATTGTGGTTCCTCATCCTGAAGTCAAAACATTTCAACAACACTTTTGGACAAAAAAAAATACAAATCATATTAAAACCTGATCTGAGTTGAAAATCTAAGCTCATTTCTGTAGCTACAGTGAAACAGGGTAGTATTTAATATTGATTGATTGCTTCTTTCCTCAGCGTCTTTATCTAGTGGGGCATCACACATAAAGGAAGATCCGGATGAAGAAGAGCAAGGGGAGAAGTTTGAGTTTGATGACGAGGATGACATTGGACCCCCTGTGATTAGTGGCTGGACCAGAGACACAGCTGTGTCAATCCTTTACACCAAGTCAAACAACCTTAAAGCCCACACGCAAGAGACAGCAAGTCAGGGTGTCAATGAAACAAGCAGGACAGGGCAGAAGGGCCCAACCTGCTCACTGTACCACCAGCACTGCTCAGGTGAAGTATGGCTGTATCATGACCCTGATCCAAAAAACGTTGAGATGCTGTGTAAAACATGAAGGAAACAGAAAGTGATAAGTTGCTAATCCATTCTAACATACAGTATATTTAAGACAATATATTTAATGTTTTACCTCATCAACTGAGACAGTTCTGAATTTGATGGCAGCAACATGTTTCAAACAAGCTGTGACAGGAGCAAAAAAAGACTGTGAAGTTTGTGAAATCCTCCAAAAACACATGGAACTTGGAACATTCTGCAGGTAAACAGGTTCATTGGTAACAGGTGACAGGATCATGACTGGGTATGAAAGGGCATCATGGAAAGGCTCAGTTGTTCACAAACAAGTTGTTCACCATCTACAACCCATAATATCATCAACAGATTCAGAGAATGTAGAAGCCAAGGACCAAACCAACACTGACTGGCCGAGACCATCGAGCTAAATGGTGACTAAGTGCTGCTAAACACAAGGTGATGGCACACAGTGATAAACATTCCAATGTCCCAACTTTTTTGGAACATGTTGAAGGCATTAAATTCATAATGAGTGTATATTAACCAAAAGACAAAGTTTATCAGTTTGAACACTGAATATCTTGTGTCTGTATTTTATTCAGGTGAATAGAGGTCAAAACGGATTTGCACATCATTGCATTCTTTTTTATTTATGTTTAACAGCTTCCCAACTTTTTGGGTGTTGCTGTTGTACTGAGGATTTGTATACTGTACTAAGATTGCATTATGGTGTTCTTTTCTCCAGACATGGAGGTCAGGGAGTCGCCAGAGGGGTAAGTTATGATGGAATAAATTATTACATATACAAAAAAAAAACATGTAACTGACCACAGTATGTAGAACGTCACCATTTTCTAATATAGATACAGTAGATTTGAAAAGATCCTGAATGGTTGACTAAGCTCATTCTACATGTTACTATAAACCCAAAAGATTAAAGGTGCTATTTGTAAGAAAAGTAGATTCTTGAGTCTCATTTCCAACTTAGCAAAAACTGACACTTTGGGATTGTAGGATGTGTCAGCCGCCATCCCAGCAGTTTTTGACGAGTTGGAACTGAGACCTTAAAAATCTACTTTTCTTACCAATAGCACCTTTAAAGAAAGCTGCACTTACAGCTGTAGAGTTGATTGTATTAAAGCTGATTTGAGCTGGTCATATAACAAATCCAACTGTCAGCAAAACCACAAAAGGACCTTCGACTCTACAGTACCATAAGACTGCTCAATCCAGACCATGGCGTCTGTACAGTGACAAAGGCATGTGCAGTTAGACCACTACTGTCACGAGTCTCTCACTGCTCCCACTGTAAGCCTGTTTGGGATTTCCAATGGACTGTTGTCTCATTACGTGGCTCCTACAGAGATTTCTTCCATAGTTTCCCCTGTTATTTTTAACTTTGTGTGGGGGGTTTTCCTGCCCTAATTTGAGGGTCTAAGGACACAGGGTGACCTATGTTGTACAGCTTGTAAAGGCCTGAGGCAAATCATGATTCCAGCTGTCTCCACAGAGATGGGTTACGATCCGCCCCCTATATATGACCACCTAATATCAAGTTCCATCTTTGTTCACATTTTAAGTAAGTAAGTAGACTTTCAGAGGAGATCTTATTTGTCAACCTCTTTATAGATGGATAAAATGTGCTTTTAAGGGCATAGAAGAACCTCTGCCACTAAAAATCAGCTGAGTGCTACTTTAAAGTGATAAATATGAAAAGTTATGAAAAGAGTGACCTTTAGATTACCATCCTTGTTGCAGATGTTCCACCTTCTCTGATCTGGAAGTGACTGGAGAGTTAGAGAGTTCCTGGAGAGTGGGGGGTATCTATGAAGGTAAGAAATAAGAGGAACAGCAGTATGTGATGGGACAGCCTGACAAGCCTCTTCTGGCCTTCACATCCAGCTGTGAAGAGCACCTGGTCTTTGTCGAGTTACTCACCAAAGTGAGGATGTCTTTGTGTTTGCTTGCATTGGGACAGCCCACACATCACATCGAGCCAAGGAGTGGCTCAGTGTGGTTTCAGAGCTCACACTGCGATTAAACAAAGGTACACAAGCTGCCTGTGGTGTTAGCTCTAGAAGTAGCTAGTTTGTAGTGTAGTAGTGAAAAAAAGATGCTACATTTGAGTGAGGTTCCATCTTTTTATTTGAAAATGCAAATGAATGTCCTGTTGAGCTAGAAAAGAGCACTATATAGCAGTTATATTCCAAATGAGAATTTCCTGCTTGCAGTGACCAGTTTCACCTAACATTACCCTTACGAAAAAGAAATTTATTCAAGTGTGCTATTAGTATACTTCTTTTAAACTAAAAAATAAGAAAGTATGCTTTCAGTTTACTTTTCATGTACTAATCAGAGATATACTTAACAAAATTATACTTAAGTATACTTGGCTTATACTGACAAGTATACAGAAAAGTCTAAGTATATTTGGCCTATACTTGTACTTAATCTTTTGATCGAGATATACTTAAGAAGTATTCTTGCCTTATATAGAAAGTTTATGTATACTTGGCTTGTAGTTGTGCTCACTCTTATGATAGAGTAGCCTATTTAATACTTTTGCGCACATATTGGCTTCTTTGAGGTAGTACTGGGGTGGAATAGCTTGAGTAAATAGTACACAAGTGGAACTGAAACTGATCTTATATGTACACAGTGTTATGTAGGTTAGCACAAAGGTAGCAAGCAGGTAGACAGATCTACACTGTAAAAAATGTCAGTAGATTTTACGGTAAAAAACTGAAAACTACTACAGCTACTACAGTAAAAAAGACTCTCAAAAGGTTAAATAAAATGTTTAGAACAGCGAAACACTGTAACTATATATAACAGTCAAAACTGTAAATTTTGCACTGTTAAATACTCCTGCACTCAGTTTATAACAGAAAGATGCTGTAATTTACATTACAGTCAATACTGTAATTTTTGCATCTAGTTTTTGTAAAAGAAAAAAACAAAATATTTTGTCACTGTTAAGTTTACTAACCTTGTGTTCGTAACAGATATATGCCGTAATATATAACAGCTAACATAACAATATTTTGCATTTATGTTTTGGATAATAAAATATTTACAATTTGTGGCCGTTAAATGGAGGCCACACTGTTTTCCTAATGTTGTTTTTTTCCTAATATTTAATTATGACACATCAAAGTACGGTGCCCCAGAGGTGTCAGGCCAAATACAAAAGCCACAACACAAATAAGCCACAACACAAATACGAATACGATTATTTTGTTGTGGCTTTTGTATTTGTTTTGTGGCTTTTGTATTTGTTTTGTGGCTTTTGTATTTGGCCTGACACCTCTGGGCCACCGTATCAAAAACCAACAGGTGCCTACCTGGTGGGAACTGAGGGAAAACAGGCAGTTTGTGACAGTTTCAAGGTCTCCCTTTAACTCTGTAGCTACTGTCCCATAAAAACAAAGACATGTAATGTACAGCTTCACAGGTTCACGATTCCTTGACCCATGTGGATCTAAAATCCAGTTCAACAAAGGTCAAATTACAATTACATTACAACAATTTGTAGGAAGTGGCAAAATTAAACGAGTTGTAATTAACATGCATTTCACATTTGAGTACAGACGCTTTTTATATACAGTACAGACGCTGGAATGAAAGGCGCCTAATTCAAATAGCAACTTTTCATCTTTGCCGTCCGATCAGCGCACTGCGCTCAGCTCCGCCTCTTTAAGCTCCACGACTCACGGCGCTTCATTCTGGTCACGTTGCTGTTGAATGACATTGACCCGCTAACGTCTCCGTCACGAAGCGAAGCAAGCTAAGCCTACTGTTGATTCACAGTAAGTACATCCAATGTTTTTATTTTCTGATCGAATGGTCATACATTGTATACTTCCATTCGTCACACCGGCTAATTTTATGATGATTTATGACGTTTTTCAGCAACTTCAGTCATTGTAGCTGGCCAGATAACTGACGTTAGCTAACGCTAACCTTGGTTATAGACTGACGTTAGCTAACGCTAACGCCAAATAAACGCACAAGCTTCTCCAGACCACATAATGTCTCTCCTATTGTTTTACCAACTGCTGTCTGGCAGCGAAGTGAAGTGAAGGGTGTTAGCCCTGAAGCTAACCGGCTTCAGCCCAGGAGGAAAACGTAAGCCCCTGCGCTCTGCCACTACGGTCTGGGAGGCGAACAGGAAAGGTTAACACGTGTTTACCTGTTCACGTTCGGTGTTCATTTGTTTTGCTTAGTACACTTGTACAGTTGAATGATTTAGCCTACTGTTAACCGGTCGTCTAGCTGCTTAGTTTATAACTTTAATTTAAACTACTTCCAAGAAATAACGGACCTTATCAGCCAACCTGAAGCTTACTAGGAAAGCTGTTTATGTCTGCAGATACAGTATGGTCAAGTCAGTACATAATCTGAATGCAAAAACGACAAGATAACGTGGCCACTATGTTTATGCTGTGATTCATAGTTGTAACCACAGTTATTATTTCCATGTTGTTTTCAGATAAGCACTAAACCAAAGAGCCACAAGGCAATGGGAGAGGGGGAGTGGATGGTGAGACTGAGGACATTCGCCAGCTCTGGGGTTTAGCCTGCTGGAGGAGGCAACAGACCAGCCCCGAGGCAGCGCAAATGGCGTGATCTCTACCAGAAGGTAAAGTATAGCAAAATATCCACTTATTACTCATGACCATGCATAAAATTGCATAAATATCCCGCATATTCCATCGCATTTTTTAAGAAAACGTGCCGCATAACCAAGGATCACAATCACAAAAAAACTGACTGACTGACTGAGAGTCTCACTCCAGGCTGAATACAATTCTGATTGTTTCAGATTGAGAAATGCCCCATGCAGGCCCGTGGACAGACCACCCTCTTTAGAGGGTCCATGGCCTCTAGTTGTGGATTTCACACTGTTAAGGTGAGCTTTGAAAGAATTACATCTCGCATGTCTGTTTACATTGCTGTTATGCTGTTGCAGTTACAGCACATGTCATAATGCTGTTGTTTTAGCAGCCTGCCACTCAGTCTCCTGCTGATGTCCAGCCTGTGGTCCCGGTCTCGGCCCTTGATGCGACTGATAATGCAGCCCAGTGGTCTTTCCTGTGTCCCCCTCCAAGTTTAGCTATGGTGAATATTGTCGCAGTAATTAATGTCTTGTATGAATTGTTTGTATGCGTTACATCATAAAATTAAGTCATCGTTGTTGTTTCTCCTTCCAGTTCACTAAATCACGATTTGGTGGAGCACAGTCGGCCTCAGTAAAACCGAATTTAGTGTCTAGAAGGACTCCCAGCCCTTCTCCTTCTCCTCTGTCCCCTGTGAAGACCCCAAGTCCAACTTCATCCTCTGTGAGGACCCCCAGCCCTGCTCCATCCTCTGTGATTGTGATTTGAGTTGTCAATGTTATGTTATATTTTGGCATCCAGTACAATATTTGTTTGAAAATTTGGATTTATAAAGAAAACAAATATGTTCTTAATCCTGAGTATGTCTTGTGAATTTTTATATGTGTAGTCCACTGGCAGTGTACATGAGTTAACTTCAAGTCCACTTAAAGTACATTTAAAGGTATATTTCCAGTATACCTAAAAAGTAACCTAGTAGTATACTTTAAAGTGCAAAAATAATATATAAATAGTAAACTATAAGTATGATGTTAAGTTCACTTAAAGAAAACCTACAAGTATACTTGCAGTAATAAAAACTATTACACTAGTAGTTTACTGACAGTATACATAAAAGTGTACTTTCATAAACTAAAAAGTGGACTAGAAGTATATAACTAGTAAACTAACAGTATATCTATAAGTTCACTTGCAGTATACTTCAAAGTATACTTTCATAAACTAAAAAGTGGACTAGAAGTATATAACTAGTAAACTAACAGTATACCTATAAGTTCACTTGCAGTATACTTCAAAGTATACTTTCATAAACTAGAAAGTGGACTAGAATTATATAACTAGTAAACTAACAGTATATCTATAAGTTCACTTGTAGTATAGTTGCAGTACAAATAATACTTAGATGTAAACTAGTTGTTTACTCAAAGTTTACTGCTCTTACACTTCAAATATACTTGAAAGTATACTTTGATAAACTAAAAAGTGGGCCAATTTAGTCCCAAGAAGTATTGAAATAGTACACTTAAGTATACTATTGGTACATTGATATTAGTATACTTACTAGATAAAGCATACTTGGGAAATATACTTGAACTTTACTTAAGTTTACTTGATAAAATAAACTTTAAGTACACTTCTTTTTCGTAAGGGTAGCCAGCTGTCCTCTGCTCCCTAGCTCTGTAATGCACGTCTGTGTATGTGTATGTTCACACCACCAACCCACATGAATCCACCATTAGATTGTACATGTAGTACCTGATGGAATATTGAAGTAGTGAGCTTGTGTTTGTGTAGTAATATATGTTTAATTATAAATGCCCATCTTGACAAGTCATAGTAATGAGTAGTGTTCTTCAGAAGCTCCCTGTGTCATGAATTTAAGTGTGTAATCCTCCCTGAGGGCAGTGAACCTTTCATTAGAGAATATATCAATGTTCCTAGTCTTGAGAGAACTCACATGCAAGACAGGTTTGCTTCTTTCCAGTGACTTGGATGAGTGAGTCAACACATGAACTTGGACTGTGGCGCTCCAAAAACACAACAAAATCTCAACACTGTGGCCTGAGATTAACATTTAATTTATTGACTAACATCATGAGTGCTATGTATAGACATACATACTATGACATAAAATCCCCCTTTAAAACCAAAACATTGTTTAAATGTGGGCACACAGCCTTAACACAGTGTAGGGCCCAAGTCAAAACGACAAATACTTTGGCTTTTTAAAAATTACATTCACACGAAATAAATACCAGGTCATGAATGTTGTCATGTTGTCATGAAATTGTGATTACAACAGTCATGACTTTTAGTAATATTACAGTTTCATTCTCGAAACATTCCCACTTTTTGTTGGAATAGTATCTAAGTATATCATCTCTAAATTATCATTTTTTTCCTCAACATAATGTCTTGAGGGGGATTTAGGGACAAACCAAACACTGGCTCTAAATAAGGCCTTTCACATTTTTAGCAGCCACCATGAGAGAGGGTAAGGCTAAGGGTATTTCATTGATTGCAATCTGCAACCAGACACCTAGATGTCACTAAATCCTACACACTGGATGTTTACATTAATGGTGTTATTGTTTTGTAGGAAAGCCATCTTTCATGCAAGAGGGAAGGCAGGCCAAGTCTAGCAGCACAGTGAACAGCCACAGCCCTCAGCAAGACACTCAGCAGGACACTCTGCAGGACACTCGTCAGGACACTCAGCAGGACACTCGGCAGGGCACTGCTGAGAATGAGCTGTACTCTCCAGTCAGTCCAAAGAGCAACCATCACGCAGCTGATGTAGATAGACCATTCAAGCAGAGGACAGTGACCAGAAGCAGTGACAGTGTGGTCAGAGACCCAGAGGTCATTTATGATGATGTGCCTGCTGAGAACATTCAGAACCCAGTGCCAGGTGAGCAGTTTGTAGCTTTTATTAACCACCGCACTGTACACATCGTACTGTGGACTACATTGTTTCAATAGACTGACACATACAATAGAAGCTTAAGACACAAAAGTATTGTATTAAATGAAACTACACACTACACTTATTTGTTTATCTGATGGCATCTGTGTGTAGATGTTGATGACATCTATGAGGACATCCAAAGACCTGATCAGCGTGGCTCCAACAGCTGGAGCTCCAGTGAGTTTGAAAGTTATGATGATCTGTCTGACAGTGCGACTCTACCTCCAGCCTGCAGCAACAACAACAAGGTAACTCATTCAGAGATTTTAAATGTGAACAACCAGGAACACACTACAACTGGTGTGCTGCAGCGAGATTCCTGTCCTCTGTTAGAGGGTGCAGGTGGCTCACTGTGATGAAGACATGACTTTCCACAACACTGTCCAGGACTTAATCAATTTTATGCACGACATGTTTCAATCTGTACAGCATGTGCAGTTATCACCTTTAATGGTATTTGGAAACACCCAACAAAAATGATAAAATAACAGTATGGTTCTGGCCTGTCCACATCAACATCCTGTAGGAAAGGGTGGATTGGTGGATACATGCACCATTAGCTGGCTTTTGTTGAATGTAATTTTGCCCTGTATTGGCTAAACATCAGTGCAGGATAAATAAGGAAAAATGGCAAAATACTGCTGCAATAACTGCCCTTTAAAACAAAACCTAGATATGAACAACAGATACTGAATATTTAAAACATATATTGGTCAAGTACTTCAGTATATTTAGCAAGTAACATGACAGCACACAGATGGTGAAATACATCGTGCTACCTCATGGCCTCCAGTGCTACTTTCAAATATTGCTGACTGTTAGCTGGATTAAACACAAGTGCCAACCTACAATTTAATGCAAATTGATGGTATGTTCATTCACTAAAGGATACCATTTACTTCATATGTAATATGCATCATGAGTACATCAGTCATGTTGAGGAAAAGGATATGACATTTTTGTCCATATCCAGGATGTCTGCTCATCAAATTTATTTTATTTTCACTTTTTCAAATCAGTTTTTGCTTTTTATTTGAAAATTTCCTTAAAAAAAAAACAAAAAACTAAACCTTACTGGGTAAAAATTTGAAGATTGAAGCTTGACATAACTGAAGCTGAGGTAACTAACTTTGTCAGCTTCCATTGTCTCTATTGTAAGCTTAAAAAACCTCACTGCTGGAATTTTAGGGTTATGGTTAATGTTAAGGTTCTGACCTAATATTCACATATGGACAATCAGCTGGGAGGGGCCGTGTGTGTTGTAGGGCTGTCACTTTTTATTCGAAATTCGAATATTTGTTCGAATGTGGGGGGAAAAGTTCGTATTCGAATGTAATGACCTGTTCGAATTCAAGATTTACAGTCTATAAGCGCAACAGACCGTTTGAAGTAGTTCGCCTTGTGATCCAGCAGAGGGCGCTCAAAAAATTCACTATCAGCTTGACCTATTGCACGGCCTATTAACCCTCGACCTATCAATTCAGCTAGTAATATTATGTTGTTTGCTACGACACTAGCAAGCAAAGCGGTCCTGAGCGGACAATCACAACACCAAAGCTGTCTGTCGACTTTGTACAAAGCAGCTGTCTTTCTCTACAACGACAACAAATCTGCTACCTGCTAGCTTGCGGCAGCGGAGACCGAGGCACCACAGCCACAGACGAGCGGAGCTGCCGGAGCGACGTCAAGTGTACAACCTCGTCTGACTGAATAAAATAATAAAAAATAATGTCGTGTGTTGTCGTGCGCGCGCGGGGGGGGGGGGGGGGGCGGGGTATTCGAATACATTCGAATCAATTGCGTGTCATTTCAAATTCGTTCGAACTTGATTTTTTGAAAAAGTGACAGCCCTAGTGTGTTGTATTACCTTGCATGAGGTTATATTTTCACTTGTGCCATTTGTTTGACTGTCAGCAGGATGACACAAAAACCACTGAAAAGATTTCTACCAAACTTGGATGGAGGGTGGATCTCAGCCCAGAATAGATAGAACTCTCCAGATCAGATCCAGGATTTTTTGTAATGTTCTTCAACGTTGTGAGATAGAGAGTTTTTTCCACAATGTGGACATTTTCTCCACTCCCACTAGCTTTGTTGTTGTATGGACCTCATAATTTTGAACTTTAGCATCAGCTCCTTCGCTCATTTTGAAGGTTACTGATATTTTATTAATGGTAAGACTAACAGTCCGGTCGGCCTGACTAGTCTGTGTGCCCATTTGTCAGAGGAAATATAGCTGTTTCACCTCCTCTGTGAGCTTTTAGAGCTTTTGAGTGGCATGCATGTTCCCAATTACCCTTTTTGTGACATGTTACTTTTTGATGCCATTTCTGTCATCAGTGCCAGGCTTAGTGCATCTCCCACATTCCTCCATTTTGAGGGTTGCATGGCTGCTTTTTCCATGTGGCAACCCACCCTTTTTCTTTCATGTGCCTTCACATGAAGACTCGGAGTAGGGGTATGTCTCAATGGGTGCACGCCGTGGTTGTTATGGCTTCATCATCCCCCAAAAGATATTACTGGGTTATGCGAAAAAATGTGCTTGATGGATATTGCTGAGGTGGCTGCGGATGTAGCTGTTGTAGGGTTGGGAGGACCAGCGGCCAAGGACTTTGATTGTGAGCAGCCTTTGTTGATGATGTCGACAGCAGTGAGGTTGTCTGAGTGAATGAGGATAACTTTTCTGGACCATTCGTGCCCCCAAAGAAGTTCAGCGATTATGAACGGATAAAGTTAATAGAGGGCAGAGTGGGGACAGTTCTGGGGGCCAAACAGAGGCAAACCATCTGCCGCCGTAATAGCAGTGCAGCGTCCGTGTACAGCTGGATGTCCTCTGGTTGGGTGATTCGGTCATCGTAAAAGAAAGAAATGCCGTTCCATGAAGACAGAAAATTGCACCACGTTCTCGGCTCCATTTTGCAGGAGTCATCCAGGGTGACGTTATCGTAGAGGGATGGAATGATGGAAGACAGGGATAGAAGGTGGGAGATGAAGGATTGGCCCCGGGGGATAATGTGGATGGCGTTATTGAGGTGTCTGAGCAGGGAGAGAAGCTGGCGATTGGTGCAGTGGTGGGCAAGGAGGTAGTTGGATGTGAACGAGGAGGTATGTGGTTGCTTTTCAGTTGGCATTTGAGGAGGTCTGCAGTTAAGGGTAAGTGTTTCGGTGCACTTGCGTTCTGCCTTATGTAGGCCGTCGATCAGCATGGTGACATGGGGATGAGAAACGGAGGGGGCTGGAGCTCCGGAGATCAGTTTGATGAAGAAGTTGATGCCGCTGAGATATACTTGGATGGTGGAAGTTCTGATTTGGGCAAATGTGATGAAGCTGGTTATTGTTACGATGTCGATGAAGGGGAATGGGAGGTTGTGAAGGGTATGGAATGACTTGAAACTGCACCATCCGGTGTAGTAAGATGAAAGGGTTTTGGTTTAGCATAAAGGTAGTTTTATTTCAATTGATAGAAGGCTTGATGAGGGCATGAGAGAGGGGTCTAGGGTAGTTGGATGAGGGAGAGAGGGGTCTACGGTAGTTGGATGAGGGAGAGAGGGGTCTAGGGTAGTTGGATGAGGGAGAGAGGGGTCGAGGTAGGTGGATGAGGGAAAGGAGGGTCGAGGTAGGTGGATGAGGGAAAGGAGGGTTGAGGTAGGTGGATGAAAGAAAGAGGGGTTGAGTGCATTGCACGAAATAGAAAGGGGTTTCAAGTGCGTTGGATGAGATGGAAAGGGGGTTCAAGTGCGTTGAATGGCAGGAAAGGGGGGTCAAGAATCCGAGCCTGGTGCCAAGGATTTGAATTTCGGGGATAAGAGGGGCGGAGCTTGTGCCCCTAAAGAAGTGTGGAGATGGCGACTGGATACGTTTGGAAGGAAGGGGAGAGTGAGTTGAGGGGCCAACCTGGGTGAGTTGGTCGTCGTGAAGAAAGAAAAGAGAAAAGAGAGGAAGTGATGCCATGTTGCGGCGGGAGGGAAGGGGGGGTGGCAGGGATGTAAGTGGGAGATAAAGGACAGACGTTGAGGGCTGGTGCGAACAGCGAAGTCAATGATGTCCGAGCAGGGGGAGGATATACGTGGTGTCTGGCTGGAGCCGCTGGATGCAGAGTAGTGGACGATGTGCTGCCGGGGGACTTGGATGGTGGAGTGCAGGCGTGGTGGCTGCCTGGTTGGTCGTGCCCGAGTGGAGGTGATCACAGGTGGAGGAGATTCAGAGATGACGGAATGTTCGACGAAAAGATCATCGCCAGAGGGATTAAGAAACAGCTCTTAGTTCGTCGGGAAGATGGTAAGGTTTTACATTTTTTAGCTTGTCTTAGTGCAAATGAATGTCAGAGCTTGAGAAGAACGGGTGAGAAATGGTTAGGCTTGCATATATAGATTTCGCAGGTGATTGAATCAGGCTGGGCGACATAGGTGGTTGAGTTAATGAGGCACAGATGGTTAGGTTGACGAGACGCAGGTGGTTGGATTGATGAGACACAGGTGGTGTGATTGGCTGGGCCTGGATGGCAGATCAGTGTTACAGGCTGAGCCTGATGTGTATCAAATCAAATCAAATCAAATCAAATTTTATTTGTATAGCCCAAATTCACAAATCACAGTTTGCCTCAGAGGGCTTTACAATCTGTACAGAGACGACACCCTCTGTCCTTCGACCCTCGATTCGAGTGAGGAAAAACTTGCCCCAAAAAAAGGCCCTTTTAACAGGGAAAAAAAAATGCGGAAGAAACCTCAGGGAGAGCCACAGAGGAGGGATCCCTCTCCCAGGACGGACAGACGTGCAATAGATGTCGCATGTACAGAGCAGATCAACGAGATCACAATGTATTCGATTATAAGCGATGGTTGACAGGAGTGAAAGTACATAAAGATGTATTACAGCAATAATGATGAAATGCACATGGAAATGTGATTACTAGTGATAACAGTAGTAGTGATTAATGGTAAGGATGGTATGTAGTAATGCAGTACGATAATAGTAGTGTAACGTATGTAACAGAGATGTGACTAATATTAGCGACAGTAGTGGTGGGTGTTAGGCAGGGTCATGGCAGTAGGCGCATCCACGATCAGGCAGGGCCATAGCAGTAGGCGCATCCACGATCAGGCAGGGCCATAGCAGTAGGCGCATCCACGATCGTATGTATGACTTGCTTGTGACATAAGAGGTATGTGACGTTAGTGCGCTGTGTGTATGTGTGACGTCAGTATGGTGCGACAGAGTTTACTGCGAGTTGAGTGCATGCACGTTGTGTTGAGAGGGGTTGCAGCCACAATGAAGAAGAGGCTATGTACTGCGCCGTGTCATGAGATCCTGCAGATCCTCTCGTTCAGACGAAGTCCGGGGTTTCGTTTTATGTTTTGCTGCATCAAACCAGAGACCCCTTATTACGGTGCGGATTCTGCAAGCTGGTTAGTTAACATCAGCGAGGAGGAGTGGCATGGTCCAGTTCCTAAACCGTAGCTATAATAACTCCATCTGTAGAGCCTTCCTGTCCTGGGCCATGATGAACTATGTCAATTTGTGATGTTTCCAGTCAGAATGCTTGCTGTTGCCCCTCTATAAAAGTTGACCAGAATCTTGCTCCTGAATTTAGCCTTCCTAAGTTTCCGTAGGAAGTAGAGGCTTCTCTGTGCTTTTTTAACCAGGGTGGTGATGTGTGATGACCATGATAGGTTCTCAGTGAAGGTAATTCCAAGGACCCTTAAACTGTTCACCTGCTCCACCTCAGCTCCACTGATGTAGACAGGGGTGTGTGTCACTGCCTCCTTCTTTCTAAAATCAACAATCAGCTGCTTGGTTTTGCTGACGTTGAGCAGTAGGTTGTTCTCTGTGTGCCACTCTGCAAGATTGTTGATTTACTCCTGATATGAACTCTCATCGTTGTTTATAATACGGCTGGTGATGGTGGTGTCATCTTCATACTTCACAATAGAGTTCTTCTCTATTGTGAAGTCATGGGAGTGCAGTCATGGGTGTACAGTGTGAACAGGAGGGGGCTGAGCACACAGCCCTGGGGGGCTCTGGTGTTGAGCACTAGTGTAAAGGAGGTTTCACTGCCAATGCGAATGACTTGTGCCAGCCTGAAGACAGCCATCAGCTGGAACCGCTAAGTGAGATCCTTTTTGTAGAAAGTAGTCATCAAATTCTTTCCAGTCTTTTTTTTTCTGCAGTTCTGGGGTAAATTCAAAGGAACCAGTCATCTTTTCAGCCTTGCTTCCCATAGCATAAATCAGAGAACTTACTTGACTCTTCCTGAAATAAAAGACTGAGCTGACAGACCAAGTTCGTACCATGTGTCAGGGTAACAAAGTGACTGGACTTTCTGGTCATAGCAACTTACATTTATTACATTGATGAGAATTCTCTGCAGGTTTGTCACCACAACTGACACATTTCAAAGCCATTCAACCTAATGTTGATATCAGAATAATGGTAAGTGCGTCTTTAAGATCAGGTAAGCTTTCTGGCTGGATCCAGAAGAGAATTTTGAACTTTTTTTGTTTTTTTACATTTACATTGTTGAATTGTGACTAAAACTGACCTCAAAAAGTCCATATTGATCCAACCTAAAAATCACCTTGGTGGGGATTAACCATGGCTAGTTTCTATGTAATGTACAGTATGAATGAAACCTGGTTTAAAAAAAAGAGGAAGTGAATTATTTCTGGCAGTCCCTAGCTCTGTCAGCATTTCTGTCTTCTGCTTTTGTCACCATGTGTTACTCCTGCTGTCGGACTTTCCCCTCTCAGCTCATGTGTTAGTGTTTAGAAAATGACACCTTGAAACACAAGTCAGCTTTCAGTGTGGAGATGTCATGAAGTAAATCATCAGGAATAAGGAGTTCCTCAACTGTTTTTTTAATGGGGAGGATGTCTCACAATGTTTGGGATAAGCTGGATGTTTTTATAAGCGTGTGAGGGAGGACTGATTTGTCTGAATGCAAGACATTCACTAATATATGAGGTAGGTGCTTTGTCTTCTGAAGCTATAATCAAGGTAAATAATTGCAATAACTGAAATTCAGTATGGAATCACTTTACTCTGAGTACAGATGGAATCTGGAGACAGACTACTTTAAGGTTTAGGCAACAAAACTACTTTGTTAGGTTTGGGCAACAAACTACTTTGTTAGGTTTGGGCAACAAAACTACTTTTTCTGGTCTTTCTCCATGAGTTGCTAAGCTATGACATTACAAAAACGTGATTGGTCAGTTTCACTGACGGTCCTGCAGCAGTATTATTTATAATGTTCCAGGAACAACACTAACACAGTGATATCGGATTATGTAAAATATCAGTGTTGAAGTCTCCAATGAAGTAAACACAATAATAATTAAATCATGTGTAATACTGGACCTCAGATGAAGGGTTCAAGGGTTTTTCAATGAATGATTCACCAACTCCATGATTTTTTTGCGTTAAAGGTGTAGTTGTTGACCTACCCATTGTGATATTTGATTGAATTCCTGGCATCCGTGTATGAAGTTGCTGTTGTTGCATTTTCTTGTTAGAATGTTTTCTTCTTGAAATGTTGCCAGGTGTGTTAATCTTGAACCCTGTTTTTCTACTCTGCGGTCTGCTGATGGATGCCAGCTACCTGCAGATGTGCTGAGACTGAAGGAACGTTGTGCTGTCACCAGTAGGGAGTTGGCAGTGCGTCTCAGTTCACCTCATGTTACCCACATCAGACAGAGCTGTGACACTAAGGTGGGGTTCTGACTGAAACTAATCACTCCAAATGTTTGGAGCCATTCTCTCAGGGCTTGTTCTGCTGGCCTGTAAAAGGTGTCAGATCTTAAATAAAAAAAGATATCAGTGGAGAATCTGGGATTAACCAGCAGAGTAATGAGATACAAATGAGGGCTGAGTTTAGTGAAATTGAATGAGTTCATTTTTGACAAATATTTGTTTTAGATTTTACTATCTGCAGTAACCTTGGTTAATATACTTTAATTGTGTTTTCCAGGTGCAGCAGTTGATGAAAGCAGCGAAGAATGGTACCAAGGACGGTTTTGAAAAGACAAAGTTAGCTATGATTCGCAAAGTGTCATTTCTGCAAAGAAAAGAATCAGGTACAGAAACTGGAAGTGAGATTATCAAGGTCACTCAAGGTATTCAGTTTGTGGAAATCAGATTTATAGTACCTTTAAGCCGCAAGAAGTGTGCGAGAAGAATGCAGAAATGATTCATTTCTTATCAATTTCATCATGGCAAATATTTCAGAATGTGGAGACATTTAAAACCAGTCCTGATGAGGCATTTGAACAAACTCCTAGTGGCAGACAGGTATAAACATGGGCAATATGATTAACAGGCACAAAAGCTCCAACAATTGCCAACCACATCAGCATATCAAGACAAAACTAGACACAGAAATGATTGTTTTCCAAAGACACATCTGTTGTTAAGCAGTACGTACTTCTTTGGGGTAAGATGTTTTGCAAAATATTTGCAAATGTGAAGTCAGAAAATAGAATGTGTGTGTGTCTTTATCTGTGTGAATAAAGTGGTTGTGTTTTTATTTTGCAGGCGAGGGAAAGGATGATGCAGGTTACATGGATGTGTCTGTGTGTGACTTAAAGCACCCTCCTCCACAACTATGCCCCATGCCAGAGGGGCTCAATAGTCAGCAGGTGTGTGCATATTCTCATGATTATTGGCCATGTGCACATGCCAGTGTATCAAAAGGACCAGATAATCTTGGAAGGCCATTTTATGTTCATCAAAATGAGCCATAATGAATGAGTTAGAAGATTAAATCTAGTACTCAGTTTAAATAGACAGCAGAATATAGTTTTAGGGTATTGCATTGTAATGATTACAGATTCAGATCTATCAACGGCCCTTTTCACACAAAGACTCCACATTATCGCCGCAACGAAGGCTCGTCGTTACGCTGCCTCGCCTTTATGCCGCCTTTGTTTGTTCACACTGAGCTAAGCAGCGCCGACATATAGCCGCTCAACTGTGTCATTTCATACAGCATGCTGGCGGTACAGTACCAAAAGAGGTGTGACGGTACACATCATGACATTGACATCTCTGTTGTTTTTTAACGTGTTTCCACCTGTACATCTAAACATGTTAATAATCATATGGCTGCTGTTTTTAAAGTGTTGTAATTGACATTCTGACCCACCATGTATTGTGAAAAGTGAAGTGAAGAAGTTTTGTTTTTCACTCAAAATGACATAATTAGATTATTGCCATCAGTAAACAGGTTCTCTTTTATTTGATGAGTGAAGGATCTGTTTAGTTGTCAGAGTGTGAAGACCATCAGACAGACAAAATCCTGTCCCGCGCTGCCGGCTTTTCCATTCACACAGAATGGAACTCCCCTCTATTGCAGTTTCTACCTCCGGTGGCGGATCAGACCTGGAACGAACTGTCCCCCCACTCCACCTCAGTAACTTCACACTGTGTGAATGGGGCTAATGATTAACTGACATATCTGCAATATTTATCAATTGTACTTCAAATATGCAATGGGAATTAAATAACTCCTATTCTCACTTAGTGGTCAGGGCTCTTATTTTGCCACAACTATGTCAAGAACCAGGCCTTTAGGTGAAACAGGTGTAGAGTCAGTTGCCCTGTTCAGATCTCGTTCCTGTACCATGTTTTCAGGTTGTCCATCTGTCCCATTCTTGTCAACAATTCATATAATAAGTATGACAAATATTATGCAAATGTCTAATAGGATAAAATGATGAAGAGAAGACATTTTATATCCAAAAGGTCAACAGTCAACTTCACTGTGCTATCATAATGTTCTGCCTGACATCTAGCCATAGCTTAGAAACAGCAACTTGACTGGTACGCAGAGGCATACAACCATGATGTGGTAATTCTAGTTTTTTACCTGGCCTTTATTACTGAAAGCCTTTTATTTGATTTTGCTGGCCACTGCTATTATTTGAGACACTGTCACTTTGCTAATATTAGCTTTTATTTTACATTCTATCGGTGAAACCCTTTATAGTTAGTGCAGATATGTTTAATCTGCATCAGTGTGAGAGTTTTTCACTGCCTCTTCCAGGTGGTCAGACGTCTCATCCTCAGCTCCATTGTGCAGAGTGAGAGCAGCTACCTGGACTCTCTCAAAAGAATCTTGCAGGTGAGTCACACAACACATCAGATGAGAGGCCTTTTCTCTCTGGGACGAACCAAAAATGAAACAAACACATTATGAGGACTGGTGATTCCAGCTGTTTGTCTTCACTGTCCATCTGAAAACATTTCTCTAAACTCACTCTAAAGATTCAGTTCTTCAGTTCTTGTGTGGAGAATATCTTATGCTGACCATAAAATTACTTATTTTACTTAAAAGTCCTGATCCTAACCCCTAACCCTAAGTTACAATTCAATTCATTATTTAGCTTTAGAAAAATTATAAAGTTCAGTAGAAAGTACGCACTTATTGCACTACCTTGCTGATAAAGAGATAAAATGCTGCGTATGCCATATAATCCTGGCCATCTACAGCATGTCAAGCTGACCTTTCTTTGTCTCTCAGGAGTACCAGAAGCCTTTGCTGGAGCCACAGAACTTGATCCTAAACCACAAGAAAGTGCGCCAGATCTTTTACCGTCTGCAGGAGATCCATCAGTGCCACTCAATGTTCCAGATTGCCCTGGCATCCCGTGTGGCTGAGTGGGATCACAGTGAGAAGATAGGAGACCTGTTTGTAGCCTCGGTCAGTCACACAGTCATTTCTTTCTTTTCTTCCTTCTGATGGGTTTCCAGCAGATCACACCACACCCGCCATCTGTAACACAGATTTTACGTCATACAGACATTACATTAAACAGCAGTTTTCACAGGCTGAGTGGATGTAAACATGACAAATAAATTAGCTGATCTTTGTGTTTTAAATCTGTGGAGTGCCCCTTTAATATATAGCGCCTGAATAAAAGTTATTTCATTACACAGAAGCAGCTACTGTATATCGTATTGATGGCAAAAGTACTTCACTGCTGGAAAGATGGCTCTTGCATAAAACTGGGCTGTCTTTACAGTAGAAAGACACAAAATTGGTCGTGCATGAGCAGAGAAAACAGAGATAAGGGCTCCCTTCTGCTCAAAAGGTAGAAAACCTACAATAACTAGAATGCACTGCGCCGCACCAGACCAATAAACACTCCTGCCGATGGGTGATGCACTGCTGTGGGTGGTGCTTGGTTTTGGCAAAACACTAAAAAGTGTTTCTGAAATATTTGTTGTGCTCGGTTTAGGTGTAGGGAGGACCCAAAATGCGGACACTGAGGCTGGAGCTGATTACAGGAGTGATTTATTTATTTATGAATGGGAGGCTGTAGATGGTGCGGGAGCTGTGCGCTCCAGGCGGAGTCTCAGTCTGGTAGCGTCGAGGTGAAGGCGCGGTGGCCCACGGGGAGGCAGGTGGGAATGTGGTGCGTCGATACGCCGGAGAACACAGAGGGAGTCCACTGGCTGCAGAGGTGCGGAGGGCTGGATGGTCGGAACAGGTGACACAGGGAGCCGGTGGGCTGGCGAACACAAAAAAAAAGCACGAAGGTAGTTAGTCTTTCCAAGAGAGCGGAACGAAATGAAACAATAGTAATGGAGAGTATATATACCACATCACGTAGACATAATCATCTGGCAACAGGCAGCGTGAAGAGCAGGGCTTTATCAGCAGCCGCTGATTGCCAACCTGCTTCAGGTGCGCACTGCGGCTCCGGTAGGAAGGCTCCGCCCAGCCTCTCCAAGCACCTCTGCAAGCACAAAACAAAAAGAGACCACACCAAGCACCAAAAAATCACAAACAATATCCTGTGTAGTGACAGAATTTTGGTTCATATTTGATCAGCACTGCCTTGTTTTACAGTTTGATTAAAGCCTTGGTTTTCACAGTACAGAAAAAATATGGCAGCCACTTCTGGTTCAAGATCTGTCTCTATTTCAGCGAAACAGTCACTAAAATCTCTTTCTGAAAACATTTTAAGGCGGAAATAGACAGTTTAGCAGAAGAATCATGGTGTGTTTATTAGCACTGTAGTTTAGAGGTTGATCAGAGTTTTGTGAGATGCCTCTCACTCAATCCACTATAATTAATAGTTTCTTTTAATGACTTATTGTTGTTTTGATTGTGTTTTTGTGAGTACCATAAATGAACAACAGCTTGCATTTGGTTGTACAACTCTCAAATCAAATCAAATCAAATTTTATTTGTATAGCCCAAATTCACAAATCACAGTTTGCCTCAGAGGGCTTTACAATCTGTACAGAGACGACACCCTCTGTCCTTCGACCCTCGATTCGAGTGAGGAAAAACTTGCCCCAAAAAAAGGCCCTTTTAACAGGGAAAAAAAATGCGGAAGAAACCTCATGGAGAGCCACAGAGGAGGGATCCCTCTCCCAGGACGGACAGACGTGCAATAGATGTCGCATGTACAGAGCAGATCAACGAGATCACAATGTATTCAATTATAAGCGATGGTTGACAGGAGTGAAAGTACATAAAGATGTATTACAGCAATAATAATGAAATGCACATGGAAATGTGATTACTAGTGATAACAGTAGTAGTGATTAATGGTAAGGATGGTATGTAGTAATGCATTACAATAATAGTAGTGTAACGTATGTAACAGAGATGTGACTAATATTAGCGACAGTAGTGGTGGGTGTCAGGCAGGGTCATGGCAGTAGGCGCATCCACGATCAGGCAGGGCCATAGCAGTAGGCGCATCCACGATCAGGCAGGGCCATAGCAGTGGGCGCATCCACGATCAGGCAGGGCCATAGCAGTAGGCGCATCCACGATCCACGACCCGGGCGCGGCCAGGATCCATGGGAGCCTGTAGGACTAGAAAGCACAAGGACTCCGGGGAAGAAGTAAGTCAGTGACATGCAGAGATGGGGCATGTATACAGGCATAATGTATACAGATGGAGAGGAGAGGAGAGGGGAGGAGAGAGAAGCTCAGTGTGTCATTGTCCCCCGGACTAGGCCTATAGCAGCATAACTAAGAGCTGGTCCAGCCCTAACTATAAGCTCTATTGAAGAGGAAGGTCTTAAGTCTACTCTTAAAGGTAGAGAGGGTGTCCGCCTCCCGGACCAAAACAGGAAGATGGTTCCACAGAAGAGGAGCTTGATAGCTGAAGGCTCTGGCTCCCATTCTACTTTTGGAGACTTTAGGAACTACAAGTAATCCTGCGTTCTGGGAGCGTAATGCTCTAGTTGGGTGATAGGGTAGTATGAGCTCCTGGAGATATGATGGTGCCTGACCATTAACAGCTTTGTAAGTGAGGAGAAGGATTTTAAACTCTATTCTTGATTTTACAGGGAGCCAGTGCAGAGAGGCCAATACGGGAGTAATATGATCTCTTTTCTTAGTTCCTGTCAGTACACGTGCCGCAGCATTCTGGACCAGCTTGAGACTCTTTAGAGACTTGTTAGGGCAGCTTGATAATAGAGAATTACAATAGTCCTGCCTGGAAGTAGCAAATGCATGGACTAGCTTTTCTGCGTCTTTTTGAGACAGGATGGGCCTGATTTTTGCAATGTTACGTAGATGAAAAAATGCAGACCTTGAAATTTGTTTTATGTGGGAGTTGAAGGACATATCTTGATCAAAGATAACTCCCAGATTCCTGACGGTGGTGCTGGAGGCCAAGTTAATGCCATCCAAACTCGCTATATCATTAGATAATGCATCTCTAAGTTGTTTAGGACCAAGTACTATAACTTCGGTTTTATCTGAGTTTAACAGCAGAAAATTGCAGGTCATCCAGGTCTTAATGTCCTTGAGACATGCATGGAGTTTAGTAAGCTGATTAGTTTCATTTCATTTCACTCTGTGCTGTAGAATGAAAAATAGATGAACCTTGTAACCTGAAACATCAGCCGCACATTTTTTATCTTTGGAGTCTTTTGCATCTCCACTAGAACACTGGCAGTGAGTTTCTGCAGAGGTCGTTTAAATCAGTGTCCATGAAATGAAAACAGTTTTATTTGTCCCTGCTGTCTGTTATAATACCACAGTGTCCTGATGTCACACTCTTTCCTCCACAGTTTTCAAAGTCCATGGTGCTGAACGTATATAGTGACTACATCAACAACTTCACCAACGCCATGGCTCTGATCAAGAAGGCCTGCATGTCTAAACCTGTTTTCTTGGACTTTCTCAAGGTGCTCAAAATTTGTTGTTTAAAACCATTTCAACCATACAGTCCAGCCTTGGCTCTCTTCTGAGTATTTCACTTGTCTGTCTGTTGGAACTGAAACGCATCTATTTTTATCTAATGCTTTTGTTTTGACAAATCGACCAGCTACATTACAGTCTGCACTGAACATTCACTGAACTTGATCCATTTAAAAAAAGCTGGTATTAATTTTTTGGTAGTATTAATTCATTTTATTAATGATAATAATAATGACAATAATAATAATCATGATAATTATGATGATGATAATGATCATGATGATGATAATAATTCAATTCAATTCAATTAAAAAAACTTTATTTGTCCCCGGGGGGCAATTAAAGGCACGTAAGTTGTACACAGACACAAAACAAGTCAGATAGAATAAAATAGACTAAAAGTCTATTATATAATAATAATGATGATGATAATAATAATTAAAGCTGCAAGCAGCGATGAACGGGCCCACGCAGTCCACGCGCGTCGGGGCATGCTGCTGTCGCGGCGTGCTGCTGTCGCTTCACGTTGCTGTCGGGGCATGTGGCTGTCGGGGCTTGGTCATGCAACAACTTCCGCTGAGGAATCAAAAGTGAAGGCAGGAAAGCTGTTCTTTCGTCATTTAGCAATAAAAGCGCTCCCTATTGGCGGATTTGCACAAACCGTCATTGGGGCATGGAACACAATTAAAAAAACTTAAGTGTTAATGGGACTGCATTTGATGAAGATATGCAAGACTGTCTGTTTAACCACAATTTGTAGGAAATTGTTGTTTTATATTTTGGGCGTCCTTTGGACTACCACATTTGTTTTAATAACCTTTTGTCAGCAGGGTTCACAGATGCTGTGTGCAAAGTTTGGGGCAAATCAGAGAAATTGGGTGGGAGGAGTTTGAAAAAGTAGGTTTGCGACATTCAGCAAATTTGTGAATGGAAATGTAGCGTGAAAGTGGGCGTGGCCTGCATCACACAATTCAGCTGTATGCAGGGAACACGTAGATATAAGGGTTAACAATGTGCGGCATGTTATGTGGGAGTTATTAGGCAAAAACGTTTTTTGTGTTGATAATAGCGCCACCTGCTGGTCATTTTTGGTGTTTGAGTTACAGGGGCCAGTCTATACCACACCTATGAATTTGATATCCATAAGTGTTGTGGTGTGGGCACAGTGCCAAATATGAAATTAGACTGCCACCAGAGCGCCACCTAGTGGCGTATCGGTCAAAGCTTCAACAGATATCCTCAGGAGGGCATTGACAATAATTGTACCAAGTTTCTGGTTAATCTGAGCAACCGATGTGAGATACAAAATACTTCAATTTAAAGAGCGCCACCTAGTGGTCGTCCGCAAAGATTTTGCACAGGGCCTGAGGGGCTCATGGGGAAGTAGTATCCTGAGTTTCATGTCATTCGGTCAAAGCAATGTGGAGATATGCAAGACTTCCTGTTTGTAACGAAATGTGCAGGGAGTTGTTATTTAATAACTTGAGTATTCTTTGGAATATCAAAATTCTTTCAATAACTTTTTGTGAGGAGGGTCCACAGATGCTGTTTGCAAAGTTTGGTGCAAATCGGTTGAAATTGCCTGGGAGGAGTTCGAAAAAGTAGGTTTTGGAAATTTTGCGAATTTGCGGAAAAAGAATCTAGGCCGCAAATTTGCGTGGCCTATATCAGGAGATTCAACAGAATTCAGGGAACGCGTGGATATATGGTTTTTGAACAATAGGGACATCGCAGGTTATCTGCTGGGGCCCTAATGAAACTGGCACCAGAGCGCCACCTAGTGGTGGATCAGTAAAAGCTTCGACAGATGTCCTGAGGAGGGCATTGGCAATGAGTGTACCAAGTTTTGTGTTAATCCGACCAACCAATCTGGAGATATAAAATACTTCAATTTAAAGAGCGCCACCTAGTGGTCATCGGGCAAGATTGTCCACAGAACCTTAGGGGCTCATGCGGAAGTACTATCCTGAGTTTCATGTCATTCGGATGAACCGATGTGGAGATATGCAAGACTTCCTTGTTTTGAAGGAAATGTGCAGGAAGTTGTTATTTAATAAGTTGAGTATTCTTTGGAATATCAAAATTCTTTTAATAAGTTTTTGTCAGGAGGGTCCACAGATGCTGTGTGCAAAGTTTCGTGGGAATTGGTGAAATTGCCTGGGAGGAGTTCGAAAAAGTAGGTTTGCGACATTTCGCGAGCTAGCGAAAAAAAACGGTAGGCGGATATGGGCGTGGCCTATAAAACAAAGTATGTGGGAGTTATAAGGCAAAAGGCACTTTCCTTGATTACAGCGCCACCTAGTGATGGAAATTCACAACGACAACAGATTATAAAATTTTCTGGCAGATGTGTCATATATTCCAAGTTTGGTGAGTTTTGGGGTATGTTCAGGCAGTGAAAAATGCGATCATTTGGGACAAAAAATGCTCACTACAAAAACAATAGGGTCCTTGCAGGTTCCCTGCTCGGTGTGTTAAAGCAGCCATTCTCAACCTTGGGGTCCCGACCCCAATTGGGGTCGCGAGATGATTTCTGGGGGTCGCCAAATCATTTTGGAAAAATATAAATGCGCAAAATTAATGTAGCGTCCGACCGGAAGTTAGAAGGACGACGAGCGGTTGGTCTCAAACAGGCATTTTATTACTCAAAACCAGTTACTGTCAGCTTAACTACACCAAAACAACAACAACGAACCTGTCCACTAGTCTCATGTCTGCCCTTCTCATTCACACATACAGACACAGCCAGCACCGTAACGTAAACGTGCGCCCCCGCGACTATCCTTGAGTGGGCCCTTATTAAAAACATTTTTTATTTTTAAGGGTTGTCGGGTGGGGGGCGGTCTGCCGTCTGTAACATGTGTCTTAGAGGCTCTTTACACCTTTACACCTGTCCCTGAATTGATGTTGAAGCCCCGGGGCTAGGCTCGCTCTCTCCTGGCGCTGAAGCTTCAAGGCGCACGGTGCACGGTGCTCTCTCCCTGACTTGATGGTGAACCCGCGGGCCTGCGCTCTCCCTGTCCTGGCACTGAAGCTTCAAGGCGCACGGTGGACTCCTCATCTGACGGTAACACTGGGGTGTCTCCTTCATCTACAATGTACCCTGTCTGTTGGTCACTATCTTCGCAATCAGGCTGCCCTGTTTCATCCCCGTCAACCTCGCTGTTGCTTTCTACATCCTGGCCGGCTGTGTGTGGCTGTCTGGTGGCTATAACATTTCAGAAAAAAGTTGTTAACTAACATGCCGGTTGATATTTTTATTATAGCTTGTATTTTTATTTATGAAACCTATTCTTTATGACTCTTGTGTGGCAGGCAGTATGTCTGTAGGCTATAGCCGTTTAAGACAAATTATCCGTAGGTTAGAGTTAGACTATATGAAAGCCATAACGTTATATTATTCTGATTATGAAAAATACTCAGCATAACTAACTAACTTAACATAATTAGGCTGTTTAAGTTTTCCACACACATCTGCATATGAGTTTATAGTACTACACATAAAAAAACAACAACCCTGTGGCATTTCACAGATATCAAGGAAACAGATTTAATTGAACTCAGCTGAACCTCATCCAGAGAGGCTTCACCTGCTACTCTATATAAATACATTGCCAAAGTCCGCGCATGTGAGAAACCATGGCTGCAATACAGCACATTCTCGCTGCGAACCAACAGCGTCGCCGTGCGCGAAGCCAGACGGTTTACATAAATGCATACGTGCGTCAGCACTTCTCCCCACTGGACGTGCTGTCAGACCGGGCTGTCCAGGCAAAGGACCGGCTGCCCCGTGCGGAGATCCAACGGCTGATCACTCTGTGTCTCCACACATCCAGAGAGCAACCTGCTGCAATTTTGCCCTCAGCCCGGAGGTGCAGCTCCTGGCTGCGCTGCGTTTTTACGCAGTGGGGAGCTTCCTGGAGGTGGTGGGGGACGCTGTGTGTGACTTATGCGCTGATAAAGAGGTGGGTGATCGATTTGCCTGGCATCGATTGATTCAGTGTCAGCAGCACCGTGGTGGACATCTCCCACTAAGAGCTTCTTAAGAAGCTTCTTTGGCTTGATCTTAAGGTTCTCCTAAGAAGGTAGTTAAGAACGCGTCTGGGAAACACCCGTATCTTAGCGCTCCTTCTTAGCCGTACCCTTCTTAAGAGCCTTCTTAAGTCCTTAAGAACGATCGAATCTGGGAAACGCCGCCACTGTTGGTAACTTTAGCTGTTTATTAAACACTGTCGGCTATATGAGACTACTCACCTGTCACACTGCATCCTTCACGTCTGACAGGATTTACCGTTCCAAATAAAGCTGTTATTTTCGGAAGCTTGGCAGTAAATTCATCACATTTTTGTTTATTGTGCCGTTTTTGGGCACCGCTTTGATATCTGCGTTTCATTTTCGTGTCGCCAGGGTTGAGAACCACTGTGTTAAAGGATAACTACCGTTTTTTACAACCTGGACCTTATTTCTAGCAAACTATATGGTCATTTACTCACCCAGATAACTTTGGTGTCATTTGAAGTCGTTCGGACGAAATTAGATCCAGCGTAGCGCCGATATATCCATATAAAGCGAGTGATGGGGCATCGACACATAGCCTCTATAACGCATTATCTGCCACGAAACTAGTTCATTTCACCAATATTTTGTTACGATATGCTAGTGCTATTCCCCTCTGAGTCCGGGCTCGTCCGTTATCAACATCCGGGGTCAAACTAGCAGTAGCAGCTACAGGTAAACAAGCCGGGCTGTTGCGGGTGCGCGCGCAGCTCAGAGACGACATCTTCCAGGTCAGAGGTAGTAGGGCAACCTACAGACCCCGGATGTTGACAACAGACAAGCCCGGACTCAGAGGGGAATAGCACTAGCATATCGTAACAAAATATTGGTGAAATGAACTAGTTTCGTGGTAGATAATGCGTTATATAGAGGCTGTGTGTCGATGCCCCGTTATTCTCATTATATGGATATATCGGCGCTACACTGGATCTAATTTCGTCCGAACGACGCTGAATGACACCAAAGTTATCTGGGTGAGTAAATGACCATATATTTTGCTGGAAATAAGGTCCAGGTTGTAAAAAACGGTAGTTATCCTTTAATCGGACGGTATTTCGTAAAGACATGCAAGACTGTCTGTTTGACCACAATGTGCAGGAAATTGTTGTTCTATATTTTGGGCATTTTTTGCATGATCAAAATTATTTTAATAACTTTTTGTCAGGAGTGTCCACAGATGCTGTGTGCAAAGTTTTGTGCAAATCAGTGAAATTGTCTGGGAGGAGTTCGAAAAAGTAGGTTTGCGATATTTTGCGAATGGAATTCTAGCGTGAAAGTGGGCGTGACATCACACAATTCAGCTGAATTCAGGGAAAACGTAGATATAAGGTTTAAAGCTGTGCGACATATTATATAGGAGTTAACGGCCAAGAACAGTTTTGTCTTGATAATAGCGTCACCTGCTGGTCATTTTTGGTGTTTGAGTTACAGGGGCCAGTCTATACCACCCCTATTAATTTCATATCCATAAGTGTTATGGTCTGGGCACAGTGCCAAATAATAAATTAGACTGCAACCAGAGCGCCACCTAGTGTCGGATCGGTAAAACCTTCAACACCTATCCTCAGGAGGGCATTGACAATAACTCCACCAAGTTTCATTTTAATGCAAGCAACCGATGTGGAGATATAAAATACTTCATTTTAAAAAGCGCCACCTAGTGGTCATCAGCCAAAATTTTGCACAGAGCCTTAGGCTGTCATTGGGAAGTAGTATCCTGAGTTTAATGTCATTCAGACAAACCAATGTGGAGAGATGCAACACTTCCTGTTTGGAACAAAATCTGCAGGAAGTTGTTATTTAATAACTTGAGTATTCTTTGGAATATCAAAATTAGTCTAATAACTTTTTGTCAGAAGGGTGATGATGTGTGCAAAGTTTCGTTCAAATTGGTGAAATTGTCTGGGAGGACTTAGAAAAAGTAGTTTTGCAACATTTCGCGAATTTGCGAAAAAAAAAAATGGTAGGCAAAAATGGGCGTGGCCTATATCAGGAGATCCAGCACAAATCACTGAACATGTGGATATCAGGTTTTTGAATGTGCGACAAAGTATATGGGAGTGATAAGCCAAAACGCACTTTCCTTGATTATAGTGCCACCTAGTGGAGGAAATTCACAACGACAACGGATTATAACATTTTTCGCCAGGTGTGACATATATTCCAAGTTTGGTGAGTTTTGGGGCATGTTCAGGCAGTGAAAAGTGCGATCATTTGGGACAAAGAAAAATAAATAAAAGAATCACTACAAAAACAATAGGGACCACAATAGGGACCTTGCAGGTTTCCTGCTCGGGCCCTGATAATTAAAAGCAGTGATGAGCGGGCCCTCGCAGTCAGGGCGTGTCGCTTATCCGGCTCCATTGCCTGATTATTGTGTATGCGTGTCTTAACTGTCCATGTGTTAATCGGACTGTATTTGGTGAAGATATGCAAGACTGTCTGTTTGACCACAATGTGCAGGAAATAGTTGTTTTATATTTTGGGCGTCTTTTGGAATATCAAAATTGGTTTAATAACTTTTTGTCAGGAGGGTCCACAGATGCTGTGTGCAAAGTTTGGTGTTAAAGGGGAACTACCATTTTTTACAACCTGGACCTTCATAAACAAAGTCATCGTCCACCACCTCAGAATCGGAAAAATATTCAGCCATGTTGCAAAAAACTAGCAGTAGCAAACTACAGGTAAACAAGCCGGCTGTGCGCGCGGCTTTCAGAGATGACATCATCCAGGTCAGAGGTTAGTAGGTCAACCTACAGACCCCAGATGTTTATAACAGGCAACCCCGGACTCAGAGGGGAATAGCACTAGCGTATCATAACAAAATATTGGTGAAATGAACTAGTTTCACGGCAGATAATGCGTTATATAGAGGCTGCGCTTCAGTGCCCCGATCACTCGCATTATATGGATATACGCGGCGCTCCACTGGATCTAATTTCGTCTGAATGACTCCAAATGACACAAAAGTTATCTGGGTGAGTAAATGATCGTATTTTATGCTAGAAATAAGGTCCAGGTTGTAAAAAACGGTAGTTCCCCTTTATTTGGTGAAATTGCCTGGGAGGAGTTCGAAAAAGTAGGTTTGTAACATTTGGCGAATTTGCAAATGGAAATTTAGCGCAAAAGTGCTTGCAGTCCTTGCAGGTTCCCTGCTCGGGCCCTAATAAAATAAATAATAAATAATAAAAAATAAACAATAATAATAATCATTTGAAAAACAATAGGGACCTTGCAGGTTCCCTGCTGGGGCCCTAATAATCATTCGAAAAACAATAGGGTCCTTGCAGGTTCCCTGCTCGGGCCCTAATAATGATAATTCGAAAAACAATAGGGTCCTTGCAGGTTCCCTGGGCAAGCACTAATTAAAGCTGCAAGCAGCAATGAACGGGCCTGAGCAGGGAACCTGCAAGGACCCTTTTGTTTTTCGAATGATTATTAGGGCCCGAGCAGGGGTATGTTCAGGCAGTGAAAAATGCGATCATTTTGGCAGAAGGAAAATAATAATCACTACAGAAACAATAGGGACCTCACAAGTTTCCTGCTCGGGCCCTAATAATAATAATAATAATAATAGTTATAAACAGTGTTGAGTAGTAACGCGTTATCAGTAATGCTGTTACTTTATTCAGTAACTAATAATGTAACGCGTTGTTTTTTTAAATTCACTAACTCCATTTCCGTTACCAAACGCTGCGTTACTCCGTTCCTTTTGGTGAGGTTTTACAATGGCACACAGTTCCCATAATATTTTAGCGATCAATAAAGTTTCATTGAATTGAAAGAAAGACACTGTGAAAAACAAAGCACTTGGCACCCTCTAGCGTCCGACACGTAGTCAGACACGCTCCATGAAGAGGACTGGACATGTCAGGGCAGGTCATGATGGTGAGTGACAAAGGGAAGATAAGTTTCTCCTCGTGGAGATACTCACATTATTTTCAACTCAAGAGCAAAGGGAAAACCAACATTTCGGTAACATGTAAACTGTGCTTGGCTAATTAGATTCAGTGATGTGGATGCAAATGAATTGAAACGGTTGTTTTAATTTTTTGTTTGTATTATTCAGCATCAGTACAGAACTGAAATGACAGCTAGAGGGGAATTCAATCAATCAACCTTTACTTAATGGGAGCATTGGAAAAACGTTTTAAAGTAACTAAAAAGTTACTTTCTCAGTAACGCATTACTTTTTGGTTTAAGTAACTGAGTTACTAACTGATGGCCTTCGCCCTGTGAGAGCTGGATTTGGCCCCAGTAGCCCCGCAACCCCCTGAAAGGGGGGATAAAAGCGGCAACACCCCGCGACCCCAATAGGGACATAGCGGACGAGAGAATGAGATGAGATGAGTTACTAACTGAGTTACTTTTTTACAAAGTAACTAGTAACTGTAACTAGTTACTATTTTTCAGTAACTAGCACAACACTGGTTATACACTCCTGAACAAAATCTTAAGACCGGGGGAAAATTACAAGTATTCATATTTCGCGGTGGTGGATCGTAACCAGGTTGTAAGTAGAGCTTCAAAATGCAAAAAGAAGACACAGGAGCAAGAGACAAAAAACATAAAGTAGGCAATTTATTGAAAACTGCATTTAAACTCAAACAGGCTGTTCATCAGCTGATCAAAAGTTCGAGACCATAAGCCCAAAAAAAATAAAAAACAGAACTAAAAGGTGTCAAAAAAGGACTCAGTAGTGAGTAGCCCCACCGTTCTTGTTGATCACGTCAAAAATTAGTGTAGGTATGCGTGATGCAAGTGTTTCCAGGAGGCTGGTGGGAATGTTGCTACATGTGGTGGAGATGGCTTCACGAAGGGCATCCAAGGTCTGGACTGACGTCCGTTTTTGTAAACTTCCCTTGCCATCCATCCCCAAACGTTCTCAATGGGATTTAGATCAGGGGAACACGCAGGATGGTCCAAAAGAGCAACGTTATTCTCCTGGAAGAAGTCTTTCGTCAGGCAGGCGTTGTGAACTGCAGCGTTGTCCTGTTGAAAGACCCAGCCATCACCGCACAGACGAGGGCCCTCAGTCAAGAGGGATGCCTGCTGCAACATCTCCACATAGCCAGCCGCCATTTGACGCCCCTGCACAACCTGAAGCTCCATTGTTCCATTGAAGGAAAAAGCACCCTGGATCATGATGGAGCCTCCTCCACTGTGCTGCATAGAAAACATCTCCAGTGGGAGCTCCTTGCAATGCCAGTAATGTTGGAAGCCATCAGGACTGTCCAGGTAAAATTTTTCCTCGTCAGAGAATAACATTTTCGACCTTTCATGTCCCATTTTTGGTGCTCCCTTGCAAAGTCCAAACGGGCAAGTTTGTGGCGTGGGAGGAGACGTGGTCTTTGAAGAAGTTTTTTGTTCTTTAAGCCCTTCTCCTGCAGATGCAGTCTTATGGTTATTGGGCTGCAGTCAGCATCAGTAAGGGCCTTAATTTGGGCTGAGGATCGGCCTGTGTCTTCACTGACAGCCCATCGGATCCTCCGGCTCAGTGCAGGTGAAATGTTTTGGGTCTACCACTTGGCTTTTTGGTCCCATAACCCTCAGGATCTTTTAAGAAATTTAAAATGACTGTCTTACTGCGTCCAACCTCGGCAGCGATGGCGCGTTGCGAGAGGCCTTGCTTGTGCAGCTCAACAATCCTGCCACGTTCAAAGACAGAAAGCCTTTTTGCCTTTGCCATCAGGAGGTCATGACAGTGTGAATGTCTGACAGAAAATGACATGAAAGCCAGGTTTTAGCACAGATTTTGGCTTTTTAAGGCTATGGTCTTAAACTTTTGATCAGCTGATGAACAGCCTGTTTTAGTTTAAATGCAGTTATCAATAAATTGCCTACTCCCTATTTTTGTATCTTGCTCCTGTTTCTTCTTAATGCATTTTGATGCTCTACTTACAACCTGGTTACGATCCACCACTGCGAAATGCAAATACTTGCAATTTTCCCCTGGTCTTAAGATTTTGTTCAGGAGTGTAGTAAAAATAGTAATAATAGAAATAATAATGGTAAGATGATAATGATAATAGTTATGATAATGATAATAATGATAATGATAATAATTATTATGATAATGATGATAATGGTAATGATAATAATTACTATGATAATGATAATGACAATAATGATGGCAATAATAATGATGGCAATAATAATAATAATAATAATAATAGGCCACAAGTAAAAATCGAGTTTAAATGAATTTCAAAAAAAGTCCCCAAATTTGGCATTTTCATAGCAGAAGAGCAGATGAAGATGACTTGAGAGATTAAAATGATGAAAGAATTGTGACTGTTGGCCAAGCCATTTTCGAGATGATTGCAAAAACAAGAATTTAGAATAGAATAGAATAGAATAGAATAGAATGCCTGAATTGTCATTGCACAGTGTACAATAACATTTCAGTGCAAATCCTCAGTGGTCATACAAATAAAAACACTACTACAGCAAATGACAGATGACTCAAACACACAAAGTATAAAATCAAGTAAGTACATAAAAGTATCAAATATAAAAACAAGTTTAAGAACAGCAATATTGCACTGGACTTGATTAAGAATAAAACTCAGCAACATAGTTTTACACTTGAAGTCCACAGACAACATTGTCATGTATGTCCCCGGCTGTTCCAGATGGGTTAGTGCAGTATGAATGGCTGTGTTGATGGCGTCTTCTGTAGACCTGTTGGCTCTTGGGCAAATTGATGCTGGTTCAGAGTGGTTGGAAGAGAGGACTGAATGTGTCATTAAGGCTGCTGATAGCTGTATTTTTGGGGACAGGCATAATGGTGGCAGACTTCAAACTTCAAGGTTGGGACAGTGTATGTCGACAAGGAGAGGTTGAAGATGTTGCTGAATACCTCTGCCAGCTGATCCGCACACACTCTGAGTGCCCTTCCTGGAACACCGTCTGGTCAGGCGGCCTTCCTGGGGTTGACACTGCAGAGCACTCTCCTGACCTGATCAGTGCTAACAGTAAAGCCAGGCTGTTAGTGGATGGTAGCAGTGCGGTCTCAGCCTCTGCCTTGTTCACCTTAAAGTGGGCAAATAAGTGGTTGAGCTCCTCAGCTAGTGAGTCGCAGCCTTTGCCTCCTTGATGGCTCGCTTCAGGTTCAATCTGGCAGCACTGTATTGTTTATTATTACCAGACCTGAAGGCTGTGCTGCAGTCCTTCAGCTGGAATTGAACATCCTGAGTCATCTGTGGTTTGTTGTTTGGAAAGTACGTTATCTGTTTTGTCAGTAGTGACATTGTCAATGCAGTTCTGTATATAAAACATATTATCTTATGCAAAGAAATCCCAGTGAGTGCGCACAAAACAGTCCTGAAGTTGAGTTGAAGCCCCCTCTGGCCAGGTCTTTATATTCCTCACACAAGGCTTTGTTTTTGCTGATGAGAGGTCTGTATAAAGGGGTGAGAAAGATGGACAGGTGGTCAGACTGGCCGAGGTGGTGAAGGCTGGTGACTTTGTAACCTTCCCTGATGTTGCTGTAGACATGATCCAGCATATTCAGACCTCTCATAGGACATGTTTCATCTTGGCTTTATTAAAGTCTCCAGCTATAATGAAAACCCCATCAGGGTGAGCAGTCTTCAAATTACTGATGGCAGATAGCAGGATGTCCAGTGCTAGCTTGGTATTAGCGTTTGGTGGAATGTATACAGTCATAACAACAACAAATTTAAACTGTAAAACTGCCATTTAACAAGCAGAACCACAATCTCTAACCCCACCCACTGGCTACTGAAGAAGCCAAAACCAGCTCACAAGGAGTAGGCAGACAGAGAGATGTCACAAAAAAACATAGCAATTTAATATTGATCAGTAATGTACTGAAATGTAGAAATGGCAGTGTTGAAGCTATAACAGAAGCTCAGAGCAAGGCTAAAGCGGTGAGGAACTTAAAGGCCTAAACTGATGTTGATGACCTCAGACTGAGAGACAGAGAAGTTCGTGGTGCTTTAGTGATTTTAGTGAAAAAAAATACTGACAAAAACTTTATTTGCTTTCCATGTGACTTTTAGAAGAAGCAGGCATCCAGCTCAGACAGAATCACACTGTATGGCCTAATGGTAAAACCTATCCAACGCTTCCCTCAGTTCATTCTGCTGCTGCAGGTGAGTAACACTGATCACACATGAGTACTCTGCTGTTTCATCACCATCATGTAAAGTTTGACATAATAGTGTAAATGAAATGGACAATAAAACATGACCTTCAGTCATTGTCATTATTCTTCAAATGTGTTAGACCTGGTGGGCATGATTGTGGAAAAATGTCTTCTGGACACCTGACAGCTGCCATCTGGACCTGAAGGATCTGATGAATCATGACTACATTTGGTTAAAAAATGTAACTTTCTTGTTTTTACCCCTGTAATGGCAGAATTTCCACTCATCCAGGATCTTCATTAAATGAGCCAATCACAAAAAAACTACAAATAATTGGGATTCAGTTGAAACAACTGATTGCTCATCATCGTAACTGTTCACTGATTTGGATCTCTGGTTATGAATCTCATCAGCATTTTCAAACAGGAAGTGTAAACCTTTCAGTAAAGAGCAGTATGTGATGTGCGGTCAAGTGAAATATTTGGTTTCATTTCAAGGCCTGAAACTGACAAGACAGTGGAGATGATCATTCCATCAGCAGTGTTTAGTTGTCCTGTGGTGGGCTATTACACATCTACTGAGCTTAGATGATGGCGAAGCAGTTATGGGTGGTTTAAAGTTCAGAATCAGAATCAGAATCAGCTTTATTGGCACATGCAAGGAATTTGACTTTGTTTTTTCTTCGCACACGATGTACATAGACGTAAACATGAACATAAACATAACATAACAAACATTCAACTAGAAGGAACAAGAACAACAAAGAACAGTCAGTTAAAAAGTGTTCAGAGGTCCGGTCTATTATAAATATATATTTAAGTATATATATATATACAGTATATACTATATTATTTACAGTGAGAATTTATGTTGTTCAATTATGTACAGGTAGTATATATATATATATATATATATATATATATATATATATACATATAAAGTGCAATTTAGTCTGTAAATGTAAAGACTGTGAGTGGATGGTTTTGGAGTCAGGGGGTTACTGACACTGTGTGACTGATCAAGTGTTCATCAGTGTGACAGCCTGGGGAAAGAAACTGTTCTTGCGTCTGGTTGTTTTGGCGGACAGTGTTCTGTAGCATCTGCCGGGGGGGAGAAGTTCAAACAGATTGTGTCCAGGGTGTGATGGGTCTGCAGAGATGTTTCCTGACTCTGGATGAGTATAGGTCCTGGATGGTGGGCAGTTTGGCACCAATGATTTTTTCTGCAGTCCTGATTGTCCGTATCAGTCTTTTCCTGTCCTGTATGGTGGCTGATCCAAACCAGACGATGATGGAGGTGCAGAGAACAGACTGGACTATTGCCATGTAGAACTGGATCAGCAGCTCCTGGAGCAGGTTGAACTTCCTGAGCTGACGCAGGAAGTACATCCTCTGCTGGGCCTTTTTGATTATGGAGTCTACGTTGGGAGTCCACTTTAGGTCCTGGGAGATGGAAGATCCCAGAAACCTGAAGGTTTTCCACAGCAGACACGGAGTTGTTAAAAATGGTGATGGGGAGCAGTGTAGGGGGGCTACTCCTGAAGTCCACTGTCATCTCCACAGTTTTGAGCTTGTTCAGCTCCAAATTTTTCTGACCACACCAGAGGGCCAGCTGTTCCACCTCCTGTCTGTAAGCAGACTTGTCACCATCCCAGTTGAGGCCGATGACCGTTGTGTCGTCTGCAAACTTCAGGAGTTTGACAGATGGGTCTCTTGAGGTGCAGTCGTTGGTGTATAGGGAGAAGAGCAGTGGGGAGAGCACACATCCCTGGGGGGCGCCTGTGCTGATTGATCGGGTGCTGGATGTGATTTTCCCCAGCCTCACCTGCTGCCTCCTATCTGTCAGGAAGTTTGTGATCCACTGACAGGTGGAGGCTGGGATGGTGAGCTGGGTGAGTTTGGAGTGGAGGATGTCTGGGATGATGGTGTTGAACGCCGAGCTGAAGTCCACAAACAGGATCCTAGCATATGTCCCTGGGGAGTCAAGGTGTTGCAGGATGTAATGCAGTCCCATGTTGATTGCATCATCCACTGACCTGTTTGCCCGGTATGCAAACTGCAGGGGCCTGTGATGTCCTTCAGGTGGCTCAACACCAGTCTCTCAAAAGTTTAGAGTGAGACAGAGCTATTGAGTTTGATATTGGATTAGATGTGATTGAATTGAAGGGGACTGTTGAGCCTTAGCAGAGGTATGCACTCTACTGAGTGCCATTCTAGTTGTGCATTTTGTTAAATTTATTATTCAATTATTTTGGTTTTTACTTGCATCAGTCCTGAAATGTTCTAATCCTGGTTCAACCATGTAAAGCACTTACTAACTAATATAATTTATTTATTTATTATGACAACAATATTTTTTATCCTTTATTATGTTCATTGATATATCTCCTTCAGTTGTGTTGGTATCCCCCTGTTAGGGATATAAAATTGTAAGAGATGTGAAAGCGTCTGTTGAACTCTCTGTACATTGATGATGTTCCCTGGCTGTCACCCTCAGGTGAGGTAGCATTTGATGTTGTGTTGTTGTTGTTGTTGTTGTTGTTGTTTTGTATCAGGACATGTTGAAGAACACTCCCAAGTCCCACACTGACCGGCTGCCTCTGCAGCTGGCTCTCACTGAGCTTGAGACCCTGGCAGAGAAACTCAATGAACAGAAGCGTCTGGCTGATCAGGAGGCTGAGATCCAGCAGATAGCACACAGTGTGGGTGACCGCAACCTCAACAAGGTGACACAGGATGTATTATAATTCATGTCCATGAGCTATTTATGAAACCAACAGATTTGTGTTGATGAAGGTTCTCAGTCATCCAGGTTATGGTTAATCTAGAATCAACAGATTAGTGTTTTCTGGACTGTGAGTGTAGTGGTATTTTGATTCAAAAATCACAAGGCCATCCTTAATGTTAACCATTTCCTCTATGTTAAAAGAAAGTTCATAGAATGTCTAGAATTAAAATGGATCTTCTGGGGAGCAGGAATCTGTCCAATACATTTCATGACAATGTCCCTTGACCTTGAATTTACAAATTTCTTGTGTGCATGGAACTATCTTGGCCTGATGATGGTGATGGAGGGCAAGGGAGGGGAGGGTCTTCAGCTTCAGAATCAGCTTCTGGCAACCATGCTGATATTGATCTGACCAGTAGACACTGAGATACTTAGATAGTCTGCAGACTTAAAACTGCATTTTATTTGTAGATCATGAGCGATCAGTATTTCAGCTCCAAACAGGCTATACGGAAGCTGATTCATATACTGGAGTTGAGTGTTTTAATGAGTGAACCGCTTTGTGTTTCCAGCTGCTGAACTCAGAGCAGAGGCAGCTGAGTCAGTGTGAACTGCTGACTGAAATTGTTTATGGTGATAAAGGTCAAGTTCTCAAGTCAAAGGAGCGAAAGGTCTTCCTCCTCAACGACACCCTGATCTGTGCCAACGTCAACCTGAAGTAAGTACATTTGTTTTAGCTGCACAATTTCTCCTGTTACCTCCATTACAGTTTAGCTGTAAAACCTGATATCAGAGAGGATAGTTTAAGATGAATTTCTGAATTTGGGGTCTTAGTTGTCTCATCAAATTTTGTCTCATCAAGTGTCCTTTATGGAGGTAGGTCAAATACATGTTGAGCCTGGCTTAGCACAAAGACTGGAAGCAGGGGAACAAGCTTTGCTCTGTCCAAAGTGAAATGAAATACCTCTTTTCAAGCCTCAGCTCTGTATTATTTACATGGTGTACTGTTTTTGTGGTAATTAAAATATAAATGTAGAAATGAGATTTGGCTGTTTTGGAACAGTTAGTATTACAGTCATTATATCCCACAGCCTTCTTTGGCAAGTGGAACATAGTTTACATAGTACAAGGTACATTTATTTATCATTGTCAGTATCCTAATAATAATGAATATTAAACATGATTTAAAGAGCACCTTCAAAAACAGAGCTGACAAAGTGCTTTAACCATCAAGCAAAAGCAGGAAACTCAGGAAGACTTTAATACAGAATAAACGCTCAACAGATGAGCCAAACACAAGGAAGCCTCGTCTAAAGTGGTTCGAAACAAGAAGGCAGAACAGAAGATGTAAAAACACAAGATAATATAAGTCTTTACAAGTAAAAGGAATAAAAGCCATAAAACAGGCAGGATCAGAGAAAAGGGTAATGCTTAAGAGATAAATATACAGACGGGATCATAAGTTTACATATCTACATATATCTTACATATCAACTGACTAAACCTGCTGGATCAAAAATTATGGAAGAATTATCCTATCTTTATTCAAGAGCGTAGATTTTCAGTTTGATAGCATGATTTCATTCCTTTTCAGTGACATAGCTCCTTCTCGCGCTCAGATTTATTCTCCTCGCACTCATATTTTCTGCTCGCACTTGGATGTCTGCTGCTTTCTTTCAAAATGTGTGCTTGAACTCAAAAATCACATGCTTGTGCTCACATTTCTTCTGCTTGCACTCAAAAATTTCGCTCACATTCAAATATGTCCTGCGCTCGCTCAGATCTAAAGTCTGCGTGCTCAAAACTAATGTGCACGCACTCAGAACAAGCACCTCCTCTCAGGTTGAGGAGTCTGCTCAGACTCAAGGCTGTCCCTCCTTGCGCTCAAAATATTGTGTTTCACCAGCCAATAGGGGACAGCTAGAGTGTGGACCAATCAAATGACGGATGCCGCCTTGGGTGCGTTCCTTTGCACTTTTTTGAGTGCTGCGTAGGGGCGGGTATATGGTCTGTTTGTAAAACTGCTTCTCTCAAAATACACCAGTTTACCATATTAGCCAGCTATTTGAATCGTCACTTATTTAAGACGCCAGCATATTTATGTATAATTATTCTTAAGTAATCGTAAAATGAGTTATCGTAGTTTAGATTCTCTTTTTTATGCAATATTTGTGGAAATATGTTATATAGTATGAATACTCACAAAAGAGCATACATTTTACGATGGCCAAGTGGTCGAGGCCAATGTCAAATTTTGCATTTTAAACCATCGGACGCCGGTTCGCATCCCGGCCGCACCACTCTTGCTGTCTGTAATATTATTATTTTAAATTTGAATTAATAAATTACTGTTAAAGTAATAGAATACGTGTACCCAGCTGATTCTCTTATTGAAACGTTTAACAAGAGATGGTCGGTAAATAGGCTAAGCTATGTGATCAAAAAGGTTTATTACACAGCTCTATTGAATGCTGCTCTCTGATTGGTCTGGCCTTGACAGTCATCAGATCATGTCTGTGACTGGACACATGAGAGCAGCTAGGGACGGCGCTCTGATCCGCCCTGGCAACATATAGACCAACCACAGCACCGCTGTCCAGCTCCTCTCTCAGGCCGGCCTTGAAAGTGAAAGTGAAAGTTAAAACTTTACCGAGCAATCATTGTCGCTGCTGAATCATTGTGGGTGATTATTTATTATTTATTTCACTCGTAAGGCCGTGTAATAAGCAGGATAATGTATAGTTAGTCAGTTGTTATGGAGAAATGGAGTTATGGAGTTCCATACAACCTGTCGGGGTTTATTTCTCCATAACAACCTCCGAACTATACATTATCCCTTACATAATGAAAAATACGCTATGATGATAATGATTTGACGATAACATTGGTGCGTGTAATGGGGTCAAAGCCAGGGGACGCATTACATTAAGTTAGTGTTGGTTATGCTTTCTCAAGAAGAAGAGAGCGGGACTCGGAGCGAGGTACTGAGCGGGAGACGAGATGGACCAGAGCGGTTTAAGTTTATTGCTTAATGTTGCTACAACTCAAAACACATCGTTCATATAGTTTCAATAATAATATGACAGACAGCAAGAGTGGGGCGGCCGGGATGCGAACCGACGTCCGATGGTTTAAAATGCAAAATTTGACATTGGCCTCGACCACTTGGCCATCGTAACACTTAAATGGTGATGTGAGTATTCATACTATATTACATATGTCCGCTAATATTGAATAAAAAAGAGAATCTAAACTGCGATAACTCGTTTTACGATTACTTAAGAATAATTATACATAAATAGGCTGGCGTCTTAAATAAGTGACGATTCAAATAGCTGGCTAATATAGTAAACTGGTGTATTTTGAGAGAAGCAGTTTTACAAACAGACCATATACCCGCCCCTACGGAGCACTCAAAAAAGTGCAAAGGAACGCACCCAAGGTGGCATCCGTCATTTGATTGGTCCACACTCTAGCTGTCCCCTATTGGCTGGTGAAACACAATATTTTGAGCGCAAGGAGGGACAGCCTTGAGTCTGAGCAGACTCCTCAACCTGAGAGGAGGTGCTTGTTCTGAGTGCGTGCACATTAGTTTTGAGCGCGCAGACTTTAGATCTGAGCGAGCGCAGGACATATTTGAATGCGAGCGAAATTTTTGAGTGCAAGCAGAAAAAATGTGAGCACGAGCATGTGATTTTTGAGTTCAAGCACACATTTTGAAAGAAAGCAGCTGACATCCAAGTGCGAGCAGAAAATATGAGTGCGAGGAGAATAAATCTGAGCGCGAGAAGGAGCTATGTCACTGAAAAGGAATGAAATCATGCTCTCAAACTGAAAATCTACGCTCTTGAATAAAGATACCATAAAAAATATACATACAGTAACTTGAACGATACATTTTGGTGATTATAGAAAGTCACTTGGAGCCATTTCAAAGCAGTTACAGGACCCAAGAGTGGTTATTTGATTGTTGTTTTAAAAGACAAAAATTAAAGATGAAAAACAAGTCATGGCCAAAAGGGATGAGTGAAATTTAAAAAATTGTTTGATTATCATTTCTATTTTGTATAAAAAATAAAATCACTAGAAAGCAGAAATGATGATTTTTCATATTCTGAGACTAGATGTGGTCACTTACAAGAAAAGAGGACCAAGTGTAAGATTGACCATGGTGGACATTTATGCTTTAGCCGAGGATGAAATGTCTTTGGAAGCCTACTCTTATATGATTTTGGACACAGCAAAACAAGGTATGTCATCCACAGAAATCTCACTGTGGTAAAGATTCAAAAACTTAAGAAAATAAAAATGTAAGTCTTGTTCTGATGGAGTTACCAGGTTTTAGCTCTGTTGTAAAGCCAAACAAAACCCAGATGATGTTATGGGAAGTGGCGGCAATTGCACAGAATAACTGCCATGTAGTAAGCATTAATACGTTTGTCCACCAGAGGTCCCCCTGACATCAGCAGCCTGGTTCCTCTTGGTCCTAAGTACACAGTGAAGTGGTATGCACCTCTGCTGCAGACCCAGGTGGTGGAGGTGGGCCAAGACAGTCTGCAGAGCAGAGACAGTGTCATCACAGCCAGGCGCCACAGCTCCACCTCCAACACCACAGGTACATCCATAGCTCAACATCTCACCCTTCAACACACACTGACACACAATGGAGTGCAAAGCATGCACAGGAGGACCTATAGACATGCAATGAGAGGTGGAAATGACAGAGAGATAGGGCTGACACATAACACAGTGCCCTCATCAGTAAGGTCTTCTGTAGCTTGCTCAAGAACACATGGGGTCGTGCCCAGGAGGCACTGGCACCTCTCCACTAACTATTCCATGCCACATACCGACTGGTCAGTGCCTGGCTTGAACCAGACACCCTCCAATTCACAAGCTGTCCCCACAGGCTGAGCTACTGTCATCGCAATAGCAAATAATCTGAATTTTTTACATAGTTCAATGTCTCTGTCTCAAGTGATCAATTCTTGACTAGTAGTGTCAGAATTAATACTTACTTTTTCTTGTAACTGATCACAGAATAAACCGTCTTATCTCTGCTATACAGTGAAGGTTGTCCATTGCATTAATGAATTTGTATTAAATCAGATGAGATTTGTGACCTGAATGAGTTGAATTTACAAGAAAATTGTGTAGAAACCCGTTGATGTAGAGGGTTTTAGTTTTTACTAGGGCCGGGACTTTAACGCGTTAATTAAGATTAATTAATTACACAAAAATTAACGCGTTAAAAAAATTTACGCATTTTAATCGCACTTATATTTGCACCGCGGAACGTTTCTCACTGGATGAGTTTCAGGAGTACCGATTATACTGGAGCACAATTATTTAACGAGTTAAAAAAGCCGCCGACACTTGGGGTGCGTCTCAGCTCGGGTCAGTAGAATTAACAGGCTGACAGTGACAATCACGTGAAACTGAGCCGAACTCATTCATGGTTGCCTCTGATTATACTGATAATAGCCTACCTATTAGCTTCCAATGTAGACGCGCGACATGCGCGCTCACAACCCAAAGCTGCCGCGTGCATTCGGTGCGACGGCGACGCCGTTTTTTCCCCCCGTGCATGTCCGTGGAGCTGTGCGCCGCGGACGTGCACGGTTCCCTACGTTGCTGTGTCAGGCAGGTGTTTCCCACGGAGCTCTGCCCCGTTTCAAAGGTGAAGGAAGCCCTAAGTGGAAAGACGTTGCCTCCGCGATGTAGAATGTGTTTTATAGAAGAGAAACACACATTTCAGGACCGCTGACTTGTATCATCAAAACAGACACATGTAAACACAGAAAGCTGAAAATCACTGGACATGTCTGTAGGGATTTTACAAATCAACAGTGTAAAGTAGAGCTGTCAAGATGTATGCAGTAGTTAATTATTGCATATCCTACTGTACCCATCACTCCTATTGTTTCTGATATACAGGTGCATTAGAATGTCATGGGAGAGTTTATTAAGGCCTATGTCACTAATTCAATTCAAAAAGTGAAACTAATACATTATATATATATATGTCCATTACACACCGAATGAAACATCCCATGTCTTTATTTATTCAGTTTATTTTAATAGTAATAATTATGGCTAACATTCAATGAAGACCTAAAATTCAGTATCCCCAAAATTGTAAATATTACAAAGGAACTTTTTTTTTTTTTCTTTCTTTCTTTTTTATTCAGTCATTATTCAATGGTATACTAAAACCTATATGAAAAAAATTGCTTCTCACTGTTCTCAGGTCAAATATTTATATGCGATTAAAAATGCGATTAATTTCGATTAATTAATTACAAAGCCTCTAATTAATTAGATTAATTTTTTTAATCGAGTCCCGGCCCTAGTTTTTACACAAGCTAAAACTAAACATGTCTAGTTGTATTAACCTAGAACCATAATTAGATTTAGTAGACATAACAAGTTAACATTAGTCAGCTTTACTCAAAATCATTAGTGCACATACATTATTTCTTTTCAGGAGTCTAAGTTGTGTGTCATAACTAATTTTAAGTTAAACATAAAGTACATGAGATCACTGTTTTGAACACAGTACATAACAGACAAAACAAACACCATACGGATTTACACGTACACGTTTACACATCCAGCTTCAACTATTATAGTTAAATTGGGTATCTTAAATAAAAATAAACAAGGCGGAGAAAAGGATTCAATTTAAAAGATGAATAAATAATATATATACACATACCTGAATACATATACACGTAACATAAAAATAAAATAAATAAAAAAATAAATCTTTCCCTTATATTAAGGCTAAAGATCCCTTCTAAATTTTGCCATCAGACTATGTGTTGCGATTAAAGTGAACAATAAATGGTTGCCAGATTCGATAGAACTTTTTTTTTTCAACGAGAATCTTATTTCCTATGTCATCCTGCCAGGCTGATCTTAGATGATCCATAGTAGCCGTACAGGTCAGGTTTGATAGTTCTTCGTATATCTTTGATATTCCTCCCTTTTTATGAGGATCCTGCATAAGTATCGATTCCATTGTGGATCGGTTGGGAGAACTTAGGTATGATGGATTATTCTGTATAATAAAGCTCTGTAACTGTAAATATTTATAGAACTGTGACCTCGGAATATTATATTTTCTCTGTAACTGTTCAAATGTTGGAAATACTTTATCTATAAATATATCTAAGAAGCTATGAATTCCTTTTTCGAACCAATCGTTAAATATTATATTAGTAAATGAAGGTGCGAAGGCATGGTTTTCAATAAGAGGGCTTTGAAGGGAACAGGACTGCCACCCATAGAATTTTCGAATCTGGGACCAGATCTTGAGTAAATGGGAGACGATCTGATTGGCTAATGATCCAGGGTCTACAGTGGGCAGAGCTGAAAACAGCATGGCTCGAAGGAAAGAGGGGCGACAGCAGGTCTTTTCTATACCTAGCCATATCGGAGAGTTTTTTTGTAGCCAATAGGCCATCATTTTAATATTGCTCGTCCAGTAATAAAGTTTAAAATTTGGCAATCACATACCTCCTGTTGATTTTGGTCTCTGTAAGAAGATCTTCCTTAATCTAGGTTTTTTCTTGTCCCAAATAATGGGGACATGGGACCATCTTTGCAGGTCTTCTGTTGTCTTATCTAGTAATTTTAGAAAGTTCTCTTTGTAAAGATCTGTGAAACCTTTGGCAACATTAATTCCTAAATATTTAAACTGAGTTGAGATCTCAAAGGGCAAATCATCAAAGAGTTGTCCGTCATTTAAAGTCTTGATTGGGAATACTATGCTTTTGCTAATATTGACTTTATATCCTGATAATTGGCCAAATTTATTTAAAATCAAATTTATTGCGGGGACCGATTTAGAGGGGTCGGAAATGTATATTAATAAATCATCTGCGAACATTGAGACTGTGTGCTCCTCACGCGGGGATAGTGGACATCCCTGTCTAGTGGATCGTGTTAATCTAAAGTACTCTACATACTTAAGTACTAATTCATCCTATTTGTCTGCACTGAGGCCATTGTCATGCGTAAAGGAGCCTGAAATAAACTTTGCACCGAAACCAAACCTTGACAGGGCCGAGAAGAGATAATCCCACTCAACCCTGTCAAAGGCCTTCTCTCCGTCCAGAGATATTAATATTTCATAGATTGAGTCGGAGTTGGATGTATATATAATATTGAATAATCTGCTAATGTTATGAGCCATTTGTCTGTTTTTGATAAACCCTGTTTGGTCCTCATGAATTATTGTTGTTAGTATATGTTCTATTCTAATTGCCAATATCAGGGTTTCCCCCAGTGTATTATAAGCCTTATTTTCTTGAAATCAGTTTTTGCGCTCCATCAACACGTGATCAGGTGTCTTTTTCATCACCTGACAACGTCACAACTTCGTCGCGCATAACGGGACATGTCACGGACATCATGCTCATCAGACCGCTGCTTCACCAGCTGACCGACCTCGTAGCCATTAACGTGAGCCGAGCCGCGGCTCTAGAGGCTCAGCCAGCTGCTGCAGCGACTAGTAGCTGTTAGCTGCTAGCACGTCGTCCCCTGCAGCGTCAGAGCTCCGGACTTCTGTGAGCCGAGCTGCTTTCACCAGATGTGAAAATGACCCAGCGTTTCATTTTTCAGCTCGTACGGTTCGCGTTTACACACGTTTGTTTTCTCTGTTCCAAACAGTAGATTACAGAGTATCTTTGGTAGATCCGTGATTGTCACGTTTCCATGACGACAGACCGGAAACAGACGCGTGGTCATGTTCACGTGACTCCAGATTGTAAAAATCTCTGAGGAAAAAAATAAAAATCTCTGGAGACACCAGGCAGTAGTTTTTTTGTTTTTAGTGCAGACAGTTGATATTATTTATCTAAATTATATTTTTATTATTTATTTATTTTTGTGGTTGGTTGAACAGCATTTCAAGAGTGCAATCTGTAAGACCTGGTGTTACATAAATGTCTTATAATAACACATGATAATGATAATATTTTCAAATTTCCAGTCAACTTTTAACATTGATCTTAAAGCCTTATGGAATCACTCCTTCTAAATTCTACTACTCCATTAATGAATCTGTTACCTATACGGCCCTGCCATCAGTCAATGGTCAGGGTCAGGCCCCTGACACAAAAAAACATGCTTGGGCACCGGTGGGCCGCTGGTGGGCCACCCTACCACCGGGCTTAACACGTTTTCTGGGGGAAACCCTGAATATCTTTGCCAAAATGTTGGTGTCTGTATTCAGTAGACTCACTGGTCTGTATGATGCTGTTTCAAGTGGATCTTTCCCTTTTTTATGTATGAAAGAAATTGTTGCCTGATAAAATGTTGTTGGAAGAAAGCCCCTTCCTGAAGATTCGTTGAAATTCTTCCAAGAGAAGAGGTGCAATCTCTGCAACAAAAGTCTTATAAAATTCAGGTGTGTACCCATCTGGGCCTGGGGCCTCATGTACTAAGACTTGCGTGGATTTCCTACTGAAACATGGCGTACGCTAGAATCCAGAAACTGTTGTACGCACAAAAGAAACAGATGAATCAAAGTCTGCGTACGCATCGATCCAAGCACTTTTCCTTTGTACATCCCAATCAACGTGGAATTGAGCGCACATGTAGAAGTGCTAAACTCCTCCCTGTCCACGCCCCCATTTAAATATGCAAATTCATTTAAATAGGGCCTGCACCGGGGATTCCCCTCTCTGCACCATCAGATTTACACCATGAGTAAAGGGAAGAAGCGCCACTTCACCGAGTCTGAGCTCAAAACGCTATTAAATAAAGTCGAGACGCGAAGATCTGTATTATTTGGTAGCCTCTAAAGAAATGTGTGTGTGAGGCAGTGAACGCTGTGGGGTCGGAGCAGCGCACACTCACTGAAATAAAAAATAAAAAATGGTCCAACGTGAAGGTGGAGGTGAAGCGGAGGATTTCGGTCCAATACAACATGTGAAATAGATTTAGTTTCCTTTGTTCATGCACCACTTGATTGAATCACTATTACTTTTTTCAAAAGAAATAATATATATATATATAGTGCTACCGTTAGTGGGAAACAAACAGAAGGACAAAACAACTTCATTACAAGGATTGACAAGACTGATCACACTTATATTAATGACTGCAAGTGCGCCGTGGCTACTGCAGTGTGACATTTCCAACTTTACGCACGCGTTTAATGACACAAATACTGAACACAAGGAGACAATAAAGGCCTTGTTAGATAGCTCTGCCGCTCCATTTTCACCAGGGAAAAACAAATGCACATATTTGAATGCACGTGCCCAAGTGGGCATTGTGCTGGTTTACATTCGGGGAGCAATTAAATGGATACATTATTTACTCACCGAGAAGCCACCCATCGTGCACCGTGCCAGCCTCCAGCCTGTTACCAACCATGCTATTGGTAAGAATGAACGAGTCATGCGTTGAACCAGGCCACCTTGCCATGATGTTGGTGAGCTGCATTTGCGCATCACATATTATTTGAACATTAATTGAATGAAAATGTTTCCTGTTGACGAAAACAAATTCATCCTGTGATGGCGCTTTTATAGCAACATGTGTGCAGTCAATAGCTCCGATTACATTAGGGAAATCGGCTCTTGCTGCAAATTGCGCTTTAATGTTGGCCTGTTCAACAGCATTGTATGGGAATTTGATGTACCTGGATGACATTCTTATGAACCCGTCCCACACAGCTGGCATGGCTCGGCTCAGAGTGGACTGGCACACTCCTGACCGGTCGGCCAGTTCCCTCTGGAAGGCTCCTATTGCCAGAAACCCCAGAGTGGTCAGCACCTGTGTGGGCACGGACAACCCCTGGCTCCTGGCTGTGTGTCGTTCTAGAGCCAGCCGCAGCTCTGCGCACAGCTCCAGTAACACTGGCCTCGGTGACCTAAAACGACTAATGAGCCAGTTGTCGTCATTAGCCAACAGATCCTCCCGTTCTCTAAACAACCGCTCACGTCTGATGTTACCATTTGCGATGTCTTCTAACAAGGCCAAGTCTGCCGTTGTTAATGCCATTTTTCATCACTTTGCGCATGCTTTTATGATTTATGAGTTATGATCCATATGATTGCAAACACGTGGATGTTAATTGTCCGTGTCTCTGATGTGCACATTACTCTGAGGACAAATTGTTTTCACATAATTAACAGTTTCCCAGCATCACCTCAAAGTGTCGCCAAAGGAACAATAGCTGTAGAAACGTGCGTACGCCAGCCATGAAGCTGGCGTGGGGCACCGCACATTTCCACGGTCATTTCACTTTTGATACATCTGAACGTTGGCGTGGAAAATGACGTACGCCACGTTTTTGTGCGTACGCAACATTAATACATGAGGCCCCTGGTGCTTTCGAACTCTGTAAGCTTCGTATTGCTAAGGTAACTTCCTCCAAAGTTATAGGCTCCTCCGGCATACACTGATCCTCTCGACAGATGGAGGGAATATTTGAACTATCAAAAAACTCCTGCATAGTTCTAGAAGTACCTGTCGCTTCTGTTGTATATAGTTTGGTATAAAATTGTTTGAATTCTTGATTTATTTCTGATTGGTCCTTTGTTGTATTTCCAGAACCTGTGCAAATTTCAGTTATATGTCTAGATGCCTCAGATACTCTTATCTGATAAGCCAGCTGCCATCCTATTTTCTCACCATGTTCATAGTATTTATGCCTGGAACGGTTTATTAATTTAGTTGTCTTGGATGTGGAGAGGAGATTGAACTCTCTCAGCAAGCAGTTCAGTTTATCCAATTCTACAATTTGTCTTGTTATTTTATTTATTCTCCTCTCATTTTGTGTTCTGGCCAACTGAGCCGAGTAGGAGATAATTTGTCCTTGGACGTATGCCTTCAGAGCCTCCCATAATGTACTTTTAGAAACATCTGGGGTCTCATTGATTTGCATGTATAAAACTAATTGAGATCTGATACATTCTGTATGGGTTTCACAGGCTAGTAAACCATTATCCATACGCCACATTTTGGATGAATGCCTACAGGGGAAATTTAGTTGCAGTCTTAGTGGGGCGTGATCCGATAAAACAATGGCTTCATAATCGATATATTTTACTGCTGTAAGTAGTTTCGAGTCCATGAAGAAGTAATCAATCCTGGAGAAGGATTTGAGAAAAATTAATCACAAAAGACATGTACATGTAGTAACTTCTAACAATTTTTATTATCTAACCTGTCAAACTTTACATCTACCCACCCCACCCCCAGCACTCCCCAAACAAGTGGTGGGGGGAAAAAAAGAGCTTATCCAAAGGCAAAGGCAACTTGCCATTTAACACACCTCAGAGGAGAGGGAGAAAAGTAAAAAAAAAAAAAAGAATAGACTTGGTCTCTAAGCTCCTTCTAGATCTATTTCATTTTTGAACCTCCAAATTCTAGTTTCTTGCTGTATTTAACATAAAACAGGAGCAATTAGCAATAGCAACATAAGACTTAGACTTAGACTTAGACTTTTCTTTATTGTCATTCAGAAGTACACCTCACAGTGCAGATAAGAACGAAATGTCGTTGCATTTGGCTCAGTGTAGCACAGGATATTGACAGCGCACAGGATATTGACAGCAGCAAGTATTTACAATAATAAATACAAATAAAAAATAGAAAATACTGTACATAGTGCTGGGTGGTATACCGGTTCACACCGAATACCGGTGTATATTTTCGTTATGATATGAATTTTAAATGTACCGCCATACCGGTGTATTTGATTACACAACGTTCGGAACGCTGCGCCGCGCGACACTGTTTCAGACCGGACCCTTTTCAATGTTGCGCTTCTAAACACGCATGGTGCGACTACAAGGCATGGTGAGGTGAGTAGTGCTCTGGTGTTACGTTACGGTGAAGATGGATAGGATAGACATTAGCCTCATTCACACTGCCGTTTGTATGCGGGGATCCTGCGCCAATTCTCCGCATCCTCCTTTGTGTGAAAGTCTCAGATGCGGCGAGGGGTGAAATTTCGCTGCGCCTCTGATGCTGCTCCTGTACTCCAGTATTGGATAGATCGGATGTAGGCGCACGGAGTGAGGGTGTGTCGGTCTAATGGTGTTCACTGTCTGATAACTGTACAGGTCCTTCACTCAACAAAATATAGATAAATGTCCCACAAAGCAATGTTACATGACCAAACAAAAGTAACATAGTAACTGGTAGTGTCTTTGGCAACTTATATGAGGAAAAAAATACCGCAGTTATTCGTGGAGAAGTGTCTGTCCGACTGACTATTTCTGCCCGAAAAAAAGCGTCTGTCCCCGGCAAAAAACTTTAACCCACCAACTGTTTGTCGTGGTGAAAAAAATCACCACGATGGTCTGCCCTCCCGACTGAGACTTCAGTTAACTTTCCCTCATAAACAGCCTCCCTCCCCGCGAGTGAAAGAGTCAGACAGGGTCCCGTTTACTGATGGCGATTATGTAATTATGTAATTAAAGGGGAACTACCGATTTTTACAACCTGGACCTTATTTCTAGCATAAAATACGATGCTTTACCCACCCAGATAACTTTGGTGTCATTTGGCGTTGTTCGGACGAAATTAGATCCAGTGGAGCACCTCATATCCACATGTTCAGTGAATCCTGCTGAATCTTCTTATATCGGCCACGCCCATTTTCGCCTACCGTTTTTTTTCGCAAATTTGCAAAATGTTGCAAACCTACTTTTTCGAACTCCTCCCAGGCAATTTCACTCATTTGCACGAAACTTTGCACACAGCATCTTTGGACCCTCCTGACAAAAAGTTGTGAAAAGATTTTTGATATTCCAAAGAATACTCAAGTTATTAAATAACAACTTTGTGTACATTTTGCTTCAAACAGACAGTCTTGCATATCTTGCCAAAGTACAGTCCCATTACCACAAAACCTTTGCTAATTTTGTTCCATGGCCCAATGACAGTTTGTGCAAACTTTGGTGCAAATCGGCCAATAGGTGGGGCTTTTATTGCTGAATGACGAAAGAACCGCTTGACTGCATTCACTTTTGATTGTAAATTCAGGCTTTCTCCAACAGAGGGCAGTGCTGGCTGGCTAATGGATACAAACCTCTGTTTAAGAGTCTGTAGGGTCACACAGTGTAGTCCTCTCATTATTTGTACTTTATGTATATTACAGGGAGTTGTTCAGACTTCAGCGTACATTTTTTAATACCGACAGTAGCACGTACCGACGCTTGTGGAATGCGAGGGCCCGTTCATCGCTGCTTGCAGCTTTAATTAGGGCCCGAGCACGAATTGCGTGCGAGGACCAATTGTATCTGTAATGATTCTTTTTCTTTTTCTTTAACCTCCCATTTGACTGCATATTTGGCGGCCTGAACATACCCCAAAACTCACCAAACTCGGAACATACGTCACATTTCAGTGCTGCTATTGGAATTCAAAAGGATTGGGGGTGGGTGTGGCCAGGGGACTCCATAGCTCCACCTAACGTCGATTGTCCCTGCGATTGTCCCTGCTCGGATTGTCATGAAATTTACAGGACTCATGCGTCTCAAGGATTTAGCCAGGAATTATTTTTCTCGGAATTTTTGCTGTAACAGGAAGTCAGCCATTCTGAATGGCGTGCAGTGATTTTCATTTTTCGGAAGCTGTTTTCGGGACTTTAGAATGTTCGCAGACTTACCAAATTTGGCCTATAGCTTCTAACCCATGAGTACGTTAATTCAATACCATAACTGCCCTCATGCTTGGCACGACAGCTCAGTAGCGCCACCTAACGCCCCCCTTATGGCTTTTCCCATTTTGTACGTACCCATTTCTATGCCTCGTACTTTATTTAACTTGTCCTACAGATTTAACGCCACAGACTTCACAGTCACTAAGTATCATCTTCAGAACTTGATGATGAGACCTTGTCAAAAGCTTTCGCCTACGTTATACCTGGTGGGCGTGGCAGTGTGTTCAATTTCGAGACCCCACTTATGGCTTTTCCCATTTTGTACATACCCATTTCTATGCCTTGTACTTTATTTAACTTGTCCTACAGATTAACGCCACAGACTTCACAGTCACTAAGTATCATCTCCAGAACTTGATGATGAAACCATGTCAAAAGCTTTTGCCTACGTTATACCTGGTGGGCGTGGCAATGCGTTCCATTTCGAGACCCCCCTTATGGCTTTTCCCATTGTGTAGGTACCCATTTCTATGCCTCATATTTTTTTTAACTTGTCCCACAGATTTAATGCCACAGACTTCACAGTCACTAAGCATCATCTTCAGAACTTGATGATGACACCTTGTCAAAAGCTTTTGCCTACGTTATACCTGGTGGGCGTGACAGTGTGTTCAAGCACCACCTAACGTCGAGTCATGTGACCAAAAACCTTCTCGGATCGTCATGAAATTCGCAGGACTGATGGGTCTCAAGGATTTAGCCAGGAATTATTTTTGCCGTAACAGGAAGTCGGTCATCTTGAATGGCGCATGACGATTTTCATTTTTCCAACGCTGTTTTCAGGACTTTAGGATGGTCGCAGACTCACCAAATTTGCTATGTAGCTTCTAACTCATGAGTACATTAATTCGATACCATAACTGCCCTCAGGCGCGGAACAACAGCTCAGAAGCGCCCCCTAACGCCCCCTTATGGGTTTTCCATTCTATACGGACTCATTTTCTATGCCTCGTACTTTAACTAACTCATCCTACAGATTTAACACCACAGACTTCGCATTCACTTAGTAGCATCCTCAGACCTTCAACAGCCTGCGTTGTAAATGGTGGGTGTGGTGGTGCGGTCAATTTCAATCCTTCGCCATTGCGCAGGAAGTCCTTATAACTTCAACCTACAATTTCTACACCAAATTGGTCACACATGTTGAGGGGTCTTCCCTGAATAGGTCTATGCATTAATACTGTGTTAAGTGAACAAATGGCTCCATAGCGCCCCCTGGAATATTTCAAACTTGAAGCCCTGCCTCCTACATGCACACCTATTAACGAAAGTCGGTACGCATATGTATCATGACCAGACGCACAAAAAACCCTCCTGGACACATACCCTCAGTCCAACAGGCAGTCCGCCATTTTCCTTCAAAGTCGATCCTTCACCACAAAGCAGGAAGTCCTTATAACTTCAACATACAATTTCCCATCTGCATGAAATTGCTTACACATGTGGAGGGGCTTGCCCTGAATACATCTCTGCATCAATACTCTGTCATATCTATAGCGCCACCCACTGGACACAGGAAGTCACTGAATATGTCACTGACACGGGTTCCAGTTAGGTAGGAACCTTTCCACAGACAACGGGCAAGCACACATCTGGTTGCGCGCACTTCAACGGCACCACAGCCCAACGTATGTGGGGCGAGGCCCCGTTCATCGCTGCTTGCAGCTTTAATTTTTAGATTTACTTGAATACTGTGTAATGTACCTGGGCTTGAACTTGAAGCAAAAGTATAATTATTACAAGTTGCACTACTTTTTGGTTTTATAAAAGATGTTTGTGAAATTTGCACAGTAAAAGTTCTGTATTTTGACTGCAATTGTCTTTGCATTCTGATTCCTCACTTCATTAGAATCATGAGTGGCTCTTTTTTGTAAAAAACATTTTCTGGGGCCATGCAAACCTGTATTACTACTAGTGTGGAATTATTCTACAATATTTACTCGTCATGACAGTAAAATAGACCATCCTAAGTCAATCTACTGCAGTAATTCCTCTCTCAACCAGTAGAAAATGCTGTGAACACCTGATTATGCATGAAAAAAAAAATACTGTCATATACCGTGAAACCGTTAGAATTTTGAAAAATACCGTTATACATTTTTGGTCATACCGCCCAGCACTAACTGTACACACATAAATGGATCTGACAGTGAGATGACTCATTTATCTCCCAATGATCACGATGACTTATAAACTGTGTACTTCGTATCTATAGTACTGTCAACTGCGCTAGATCCTATTATAGATTGTGTGTGTACACATCCAGTGTACATATCCAAAACCTAAGCAGAGAGCAGACCCACATATAAAAACAATTACTTCGTTCTGAGTCATCCCACAAAAGTTATTGATCCCAGAAGTTTTACAGAAAAGCATATCAATCCTCGATCATTACTGTTACTTGTGTTCATGGGGATCCGTCCACTTTGGCGATCTTCTGGTTGTATAAATCTTCAGCAGCTTTCGGGGAGTCAAAGGTGTGTCTAATCCCGTCCACAGTGATAGTGAGCCTGGCTGGGTAGAACAATTTGAACGTGACGTTGGCCTCTCAGAGGTTCCTTTTCACTGGGTTGAAAGCAGTGCTCATGTCTGGAAAGATGTACACCTGCTCTCCTCCGTATGTAAGTCGTCCGTTTAGCATTGCCCGGATCCAGTATCCTCTGTCTGTCCATATAATAATGGAGGCAGACAAGAATGGCCCGGGGTCTCTCTTGGTTGGTCGGTTTCAAGGCTAGTGTACAATGTGCCCGGTCTATCACCACCGGGGAGCTGATGTTCTCGGCTCCGAGCACCGCGGGGAAGAAAATCCGCTCCCTCTTTAATGCCGACCAGTCGTAGATTTTGTCTCCTGCTTCTGTTTTCTAGATCCTGACATTTGTTTAGCAATTTCTCACATTCTTTAGTAATTAATTGTTGTGACTTTTCCAGCGTGGTTACTCTGAGCCAAGCAGAGTCGTGGTAACTCACAGGCTAGCTCGTCCCATATGGCCCACATATCGGCTTTTGTCTCTTTGCGGAGAAAAACAATGTCTGTCTTAATTTCTTTAAACGATGTTGCGATCTCAGCTTTTATCTGGACCAGCACCGCTTCTCTGGATGTCTGTAGTTTCTCTCTAAGCATCTGCAGGGCAAGTGTGGTCTCGGGTGTGGTGACTTGTTTTCTCCTGTGCGTTCACCGCTGCACTGTCGGCCATTTTTGGGCTGCCTCGAGTGAATGGAATTTTCAATTGCGTCCCTTTTTGTTCCCCGCTCCATGAGCTCTTCCTCATATCAAGAGTTTAGTTGCTAAGCCGTTAAAATTTAGGTTGTGCTCCGTTTTTCCGGTTTTTGGAGGTTCAAACTTATTTTAGTAAGGGTTTATCTGTCGGAGCTCTTCTACTCCCTACTCCATTAAGCGGAAACTGGAAGTCCCCCAGTCTCTGGTTTACATAACTTAATTTCTATAGAATTCTATTGCTGACTCACCACAGTCCTTCCACTTGTTGTATACACATGAGCTGAAACTGAATCAAGTGGAACTACTTTATTCCAACATTGGTAGAAAAACTCAGATCTCCACCAATTTCTAATAGTGTGATTGGGTTAAGAGGGAATTCGATACTAATCTTTATCATGGTTAGCAATGTCTTCATTATTGTAAAAACAAACAACCAGGACTTCTATTCAAATATATTAAAGACGCACAGCAAGTTTCCATCATACATTTTTTCTTCAAACTATAAAAGAGAAAGTTCTCAGGAGAGTTTTAACTCTCAAACAGTGCATGCTGGGAAGTCTGCTGATATGGTGTGAATCAGGCCACTCCCCTCCCTTACAGAAACTAAACACACTAAGTAATCTGTGCTTAACATGATCATTGTACTGCATATTTTGTCTGATTGGTGCAAACTTTGATTTGATGGGAGAGGTTTTTTTTTTTACAAAACCTAAAAGAATATTTAAGGAGCAATCAAAAGGTTAACGAATACTAAATCTGGGTTTCAATGTGTTGATATAGAAGTGCAACTCCCTGTGTTTCAGGTAAAATGTTCCTGGGTCCTCCCAGACTGTACCAGGAGCTGGAGGAGCTGCAGCATGACCTAGCTGTGGTGAAGGAGGTATCACTGCTGGTGGGCACGCTCAACGGAACCTACCAGGTAGCAGCTCTTATTGTTCTTTGTGTTGAAACTGGTCCCCAAAATGCTAAGATTGCTTTTTGTATTAGGGTTGGGTGATATGTTAAAATTTTCCAACTGGCCACTGTCAGCCCATTAGTCAGCAATTGCCTTTATATCCACGCAGGTGTGCGCATGCACATGCAGTGAGTGGGGAATTCTCCTCACCAGCACTGCACTGCACACATTTTCAACAAATGCAATTATGGAGGAGCTACTTTACAAAAAAGAAAACAAAATCACCCTGCAAAGGTTTGGTACCAGCACAGGACTCTAACACTACCAATTTGCACAAGCATTTGCGAATACACCATCCTGCTGAGTATGCTACGCTTACCCCGAGAGATGCAAGGTTGTTCTTGCTGTTTATATTCTTATCATTAGCCTACGTGATTCCTGTGTGATTTGTGTTGACCAAATATTTATTCTGTTTGAATAAATTTGACTTTATTAATTTCACTTAAACATTACAGCCCAAAGTTTAAGGCTACACTTTTTAATAAATAAAAATCAATCTCCTTGAGATCTTTTTGTGCTGTAAGCTATTTTGACAGCTAGAGACAGCTCAAGACAGCTTAAATATAAACTAGTAGGTTTATGCAATAGGTTGGTTTAGTCACCGTTGTTCATACACTGACAGATTCATTGAGTGTTTAATCTCGGAGGCATCAGCGTTTTTTTCTCTCACGGGACAAGCACCCACTTCATCCTTGTGCTCCTCAGCATGCAGAGATGAAGCGTCAATGTAATTTGGCTTTTTTGACAAAACATTTATAAAATAAAATGTCAAAGTGAACCTGTCAGGTTGCACAGGGATTGGGCGTGAACAGCCCTTTTCAAGTCCAGCCAGAAATTCTGTATTGGATTGAGGTCTGGGCTTTGACTCGGCTGCTCCAGAACATTCGCCTTGTTGTCTTTAAACATTTCTGTGTAGCTTTCACTGAATGCTGCAGGTCATTGTCTTGATGGAAAATAAATCTTCTCTCTTCTTGTGGCCTCCCTCACTAGTCTCCTTCTTGCATGGTTACTCAGTTTGTGAGGACCGCCTGCTCTAGGAAGATTTACACATGTGTCTGTTGGAATTGATGGTAGGGCAGATGTGGTTATTAGAAATTAAATTATTATTTATAGTAATTGTTAAAATTAAATGAATAAAAATTAATAATCAAATCGTTAAAACAGGGCACCAGTAACCAGACCAAAAACAGTCTCAAAATAAGGGTTCACTTTAACTGTTAATATTTGTAAAATATTTAGAATTAAAACTGCAAGCAGTGATGAAGGATCGAAATTGACCGCACTGCTACGCCCACCAGGAATAACGTAGGCGGAAGCTTTTGACAACCTTTCATCATCAAGGTATGAGGATGAGACATAGTGACTATGAAGTCTGTGGTGTTAAATCTGTAGGACAAGTTAAATAAAGTACGAGCCATAGAAATGGGTGAAAATGGCAGCGAAATCTCAACTTTGAGCCAAAATGGCAAACTTCCCGTTAGACTGAGGGTATGGGTCCAAGAGGGTTTTTTGTGCGTATGGTCATGATACATCACCTTTACGAATTTCGTTAATGTATGTGCATGTAGAAGGTGGGGCTTCAAGTTTGAAATATTCCAGGGGGTGCTATGGAGCCATTTTTTAACTTAAAACGCCCAGACCCATTTCAGATATCAATGGGTGTGACTCGTGATGCGTGTGTAAAATTTGGTGTCCGTAGGTGTTTGTCTGTACGTCAGAATGGGAAAAGCCATAAGGATGTCTTGAAATTGACTGCACCACCACGCCCACCAGGTATATTGGAGGCGAAAGCTTTTCATAAGGTGTCATCATCAAGGTCTGAGGATGATACTTAGTGACTGTGAAGTCTGTGGCGTTAAATCTGTAGGACAAGTTAAATAAAGTACGAGGCATAGAAAAAAATAAACTGAATGGGAAAAGCCGTAAAGGGGGCGTTAGGGGGCGCTACTGAGCTGTCGTGCTGCGCATGAGGGCACTTGTGGTATCGAATTAACGTATTCATGGGTAAGGAGCTACAGGCCAAATTTGGTGAGTCTGCGAACATCCTAAAGTCCCAAAAAATGCATCGGAAAAATTAAAATTGCCGCACGCCATTCAAGATAGCTGACTTCCTATTGCGGCAAAAATTCCGACAAAAATAATTCCAGCCTAAATCCTTGAGACCCACGAGTCCTGCGAATTTCATGATGATCCGAGAAAACTGTCGCGGGGAAAAACGACGTTAGGTGGCACCATGGAGTCCCCTGGCCACATCCACCCGCAATCATGTCAAATTATGAAATTTTTCACCACATGTGACGTATGTTCCAAGTTTGGTGAGTTTTGGGGTATGTTCAGGCCGCCAAATATGCGCTCGTCATTGAGGGTGAAGAATAATAATCCTTACAGATAAAATAGGGCCTTCGCAGGTTTCCTGCTCAGGCCCTAATTACCACAAAACATATGCATGAAATAATCACAGAAAACTGCTCTGTACAATATCATTTATTATTAATGTTATGTTATATTATTCATTTTATTAATGTTAGCAAATTGATCAAATCAATAATACTTCAATCAACAAAAATCCATCATTCAACTACAGCAGCTAAACTATGAAACTAAAACACTAAGACAAACCCAAGTGTAACACACTGAATTTTAGACTTCCACTTCAGGTGTTAAGGGAGATTTATTATATACAATAGATGTCTGAAAAGACAAACAGATAAACACACACTTAATATTACTCCGGAATCGGATGTAAACTGACTACATTGTATCTACTGCGGCCGGACTTCCTCTGCACTTATACAATGGTTACCATGACAATGGGGGGCAACAGCGGCAGCGACCGTGTAACGTTTAACGTTTAACAACGTCCGAAACGATTAAAACTATATAAACCTTATAAAACAACTGTGCAAACAATACAGAACAACAATATTATATTAGCAAGTTAAGACTACAGCTACAGTGTCAACATACTAACAACATACTTAACAACATATAACAACGGTCGCTAACCGCCGCTACCCATCTCTCACTCAAGTACATTTAACGAGTGAACAGTAACAAACACAACCGCGATTAAACAGAAAATATTCAAACAGCCAATAACAGAAAACATCTAGGCATATGGGTGCTTGTGTAGACTAGACTCACCTGAAAAGACAAACAGATAAACACACACTTAATATTACTCCGGAATCGGATGTAAACTGACTACATTGTATCTACTGCGGCCGGACTTCCTCTGCACTTATACAATGGTTACCACGACAACGGGAGCCCGCAGCAACCACCACGCTATCAGTTGCTACTGCCATCTACTGGCGTAAGGTAGTAACTGTTTCAGCCCGGCCGGGATCAGATGTGTCTACACAAGTAAATTTGAGGGTGGGGTGACCCAGTTAACAATGAATACAATATCTTACTAAAATGACCAGGGTGCCACGCCCTCCCCTACTTAAATAAATTTTAAAAAAAATGTTGTTACACACACTTTTTTTTTTTTAACTCACAATATTATACGACAAGTGTCTTTTCTTGAATAATAATTATGGTTACACACTGTTGGCATTTCACTGTCAAATACAAGTGCTTTGAGATTAAACACATGTAAATCCATAAAGATTAGCACCACTCAATTGACACATAGTACCAAATCATGGAGAGTAACCATTATTTGCCCCTTCAAGATTAATAAACAGGTTCACCTCACTGTGATGAATTATAGCCTACTGTAACCAGACTCACTTTTCGGCCAACACTTCACTTTAGTCTGTTACCACTCTTCTACTGTTTACATATCAAGACACCCAAACATGTATTTTTCACTATATCAATATCAATTTGTGACACTACAGACTGCACTGTTAAGACCTTTACCAAAATGGATTAAATTCAGTCCATTGTTTTGCCAATGTTTTACTTCAAGTGTTCTTTTTTCCAGTGTCAGTCTCTTTAAACTGTCTCAGTTTATCACAGTCCCAAACACATTGTTTGTGTCCATGAGCTCCCAGGGACGCCACAGTCTCTGGAAGCAAGGTGCTGTTTGGTCCACCTCTAAACAGTCCATACCAGCTTCTCTGACGGTCGGTTGTCCCAGTGCATCATACATCAGCATCCTTGGTCGCCGCCGCTCTCTCTGAGGGTAAGTGGGGAATACCAGAGGTGATGACTCTTGTTCTTGATCAGAGTCTGTGTTCCCTTGATGTTGTGGTTCTGCTTCATCAGATATGTGCTCACTTTGTTGTTCCTGCTGGTTGTGATGATCCTGTATGAGATGTAGCTCAGGTTCGTCCTCCTCCACATCCTGTAGATCTGGTTCACTCTCTCTGTCCTGAAGTTCTCCCATCTGTTGTTCACAGGCCTCAGCGTCAGGGATCGGGACATTAACTCTGCGAGCATGGTCGTGTTGCCGTGACAACCTCCACACAAGTTCACCTTCATCCTCACTTTCCATGTCTGTGTCATGTTGTTGCAACTGTTGTTGATGTTCTCCCATATTTTGTCTCGGACTTTTCTTTCTTTTGTCTTGTCCCTTTCTCTCGGGCTTGTCTACAGGTAAGCTGTCACATGGGAGCAACAGATTTCTGTGAACTGTGCGGCTTTGGCCCCCTCCCTCTGGTCTGATCTCATACACAGGCATGTCAGGGCTCTTTTGACTCACCACCACATACACGGCATCCTCCCAGTGTGAACGGAGCTTGCCAGGCCCACCTCTTTCTCTGAGATTGCGGAGCAAGACTCTGTTGCCAGGCTGTAATTGAGCTCCATAGATCTTTTGGTCGTAGTATTGTTTTCCTCTTGAAGCTTCTTTCTTAGCCGCTGTTGATGCAATTTCATAAGCTTCTTTCATTTGTGACTGCCATTTTTCTACATACTCTGTGTAGCTTAGTTGTTGTTCTTGAGATGGTAGGTTGAACAAGATGTCTACAGGAAGTCGGGGAGAACGGCCAAACAGCAGATAATAAGGAGAGAACCCAGTGGCCTCACTCCGAGTGCAATTGTAGGCATGTACTACCTTTGACAGAGAGTTTTTCCAGTCTGCTTTTTCATCATCTGTCAGTGTCCTCAACATGGACAGGAGGGTCCTATTAAAACGCTCCACCTGACCATTTCCCTGTGGGTGATATGGGGTAATATGGGAGCCACGCATGCCACAGATTTTTTGCAGCTGGGAAAACAGTTGATTTTCGAATTCTCGGCCCATGTCGTGATGAATCCTTGCAGGAAAACCGAAGTCCAGGGCAAAGTGATTGAAGACTTTATCCACCACTGTTTTTGCTGACTTGTTCTTAGTTGCATAAGCTTGTGCGAAGCGTGTGAAGTGGTCCATCACCACTAGAATGTATTCATAACCATGCTTGCAGGTCTCAAGATGTAAAAAGTCTATGGAGACAAGCTCGAAGGGATAAGTGGTGTTGATGGAGGTCAGTGGGGCTCTGGTTGTCTTACTTGGTCATTTCCTCTTCAAACATTCACAAGCATGCATCACAAAATGCTCCACATCACTTTGCATTCGCGGCCAGTAGAATCTGTCCCCTTTTAATCCCAGAGTTCTTTCTGCTCCCAAATGTCCCATCTCTTTATGGAGTTCTCTAAATACAGTGTCCCTGTGCTCTTTTGGAAGGAGGAGCTGATCTCTGCCATTAGCTCTCCTATAGAGGACTCCATCCTCATTTAAATACAGTCTGCTCCACTGTCTTAGTAGAATTCTGACCTCAGGTGGTTCTGTTTTCAGGGCACGACCTTTTGGCAGATAGTTGTTGGCTTTGTGTTGGAGGAAAGGGCCAATCACAGGATCTTGCTCCTGACTCACTCTGATGTCATCTGGTGAAAGACACTTCCCTGCAGACAGGTATGTAGTGTCTTGCACTAAACTGATAACACTCTGGCTGACTACAGTTGTCTCAGGAAAAGCGTCGTTTCTCTGTCGCACTATACTTTCCACAGCAGCTCCAATTACATCCTGCTTTACCTCTGCTGTGCACTGGGCCATGTACTGGTTGATGTCAAGGGGTAGCCGGGACAGTCCATCAGCATCAGCATTCCTTTTGCCTGGTCGGTATCTAATTGTGAGTTGAAGTCGGCCAGCTCACCCACCCAGCGGTAGCCTGTTGCATTAAGTTTAGCTGTTGTAAGAACATATGTAAGGGGATTGTTGTCTGTATAGACAACAAAATGTGGGGCATAATATAGATAGTCTCTGAAGCATTCACAAATTGACCATTTCTAAGGTGTTTAGGACCAAGTACTATAACTTCGGTTTTATCTGAGTTTAACAGCAGAAAATTGCAGGTCATCCAGGTCTTAATGTCCTTGAGACATGCATGGAGTTTAGTAAGCTGATTAGTTTCATTTGGCTTTATTGATAGGTATAACTGTGTATCATCTGCATAACAATGAAAGTTTATGGAGTGTTTCCGAAGTATATTTCCTAGAGGGAGCATATATAAGGTGAATAGTATGGGTCCAAGCACGGAGCCTTGAGGAACACCATGACTAACCTTGGTATACAGGGATGACTCATCATTAACATGTACAAACTGAAATCGATCCGATAAATAGGACTTAAACCAGTTTAATGCGGGTCCTTTAATGCCAATTAAGTGTTCCAGTCTCTGTAGTAGAATGTGATGATCAATGGTATCAAATGCAGCACTAAGATCTAGTAAGACCAGGACAGAGACAAGTCCTTTGTCGGAAGCGATTAGGAGGTCATTTGTAACTTTCACCAGTGCCGTCTCTGTGCTATGATGTGCTCTAAAACCTGATTGAAAATCCTCATATAAACTATTTTTATGAAGAAAGTCACATAGCTGGTTGGCGACTGCTTTCTCAAGGATCTTGGAGAGGAAAGGGAGGTTGGATATAGGTCTATAGTTGGCTAAAGCTTCTGGATCAAGATTAGGCTTTTTAAGGAGCGGTCTAATTACAGCTAGTTTAAAGGATTGTGGTACGTATCCTGTTAATAGAGACACGTTGATCATTTCTAGTAGAGATGTGCTAATTAAAGGTAAAGTTTCTTTCAGCAACCTAGTTGGGATGGGGTCTAGGAGACAAGTTGTTGGTCTAGATGAAGAAACCATCGAAGTTATTTGGTGGAGGTCGATGGGAGAGAAGCAGTCTGAATATAAGTCAGAATTTACAACTGTTTCTGAGGTTCCTGTGTTTAAAGATACAATAGTGCCAGTTGAGGGCAAGCGATGATGGATTTTGTCTCTAATAGTTAAAATTTTATCATTAAAGAAGCTCATGAAGTCATTACTACTGAGCGTTGTAGGAATACATGGTTCAGTAGAGCTGTGACTTTCTGTCAGCCTGGCTACAGTGCTGAAAAGAAACCTGGTGTTGTTTTTGTTTTCCTCTATTAATGACGAGTAATAGCTTGCTCTGGCATTGCGGAGGGCCTTCCTATATATTTTAAGGCTATCTTTCCAGGCTAAGCGGGATTCTTCTAAGTTGGTGGAACGCCATTTCCTTTCAAATTTCCGTGATGTTTGCTTCAATTTGCGGGTATCCGAGTTATACCAGGGTGCTAACCTCCTGTGTTTTATAGGTTTCCTTTTCAGGGGGGCAATAGAGTCCAGTGTTGTTCGCAATGAGCCTGCAGTGCTATCAACAAGATGATCGATTTGTGAGGAACTGAGGTTAGCGGAGGAGTCCTCTATTATATTAAGACATGGCATTGAATTTAGTGCCAGCGGTATAATTTCCTTAAATTTAGCTACAGCACTATCAGATAGACATCTAGTGAGGGAGTTTTTGCCTAATGGTGTGTAGTCCAGTAATAGAACTTCAAAAGTTATTAAGTGATGGTCTGATAAAAGAGGATTCTGTGGAGAAACTGTTAGATTTTCAATCTCGATACCATAAACTAGAACAAGGTCAAGGGTGTGGTCAAAACAGTGAGTTGGTTTATGTACACACTGAGAGAAGCCAATAGAGTCTAATAATGAGATAAATGCAGTACTAAGGCTATCATTAATGACATCCACATTAATATTAAAATCACCTACAATAATTACTTTATCTGATTTGAGGACTAGACTTGATAAAAACTCAGAGAATTCAGATAAAAATTCTGAGTAAGGACCAGGTGCTCGATACACTACAACAAATAGAACTGGCTGTAAAGTTTTCCACGTTGGATGTGAAAGACTCAGAACAAGGCTTTCAAATGAGTTATAATTTAATTTAGGTTTAGGAATGATTGACAGACTTAAGTCATAAATAGCTGCAACACCACCTCCTCGGCCGGAGCCTCGAGGAATGTGAGTATTAATGTGACTGGGTGGAGTGGATTCATTCAGGCTGACATATTCTTCAGGATGCAGCCAAGTTTCAGTAAGACAGAATAAATCAATATTACAGTCTGAAATTAAGTCATTTACTAGTACAGCTTTCGATGACAGGGATCTGATATTTAGGAGTCCGCATTTAATTCTCTTGTCTTGTTTTGAGATTGCAGAGTTGCTGTTAATTTTTATTAGATTTTCATGCACAACTCCTCTTCTGTGGACTTTTGATTTGATTAATTTAATTAATTTAGGTGGTCGGGGGGCAGACACAGTCTCAATGAAGTTTTGGGTGTGCAACTGATCTAATAGAAGCTCAGAGAAGCATGTAAGACTGCAGCTCTGCCTCCTGGTCTCAACTCTGGGTTGTCAGGCTGGTTGTTGGCTAATGAAATGGGTTAAATTTCTAGAGATGAGAGCCGCTCCGTCCAAAGTGGGATGGATGCCGTCTCTCCTAATGAGACCAGGTTTTCCCCAGAAAGTCCGCCAATTATCAACAAAGCCCACATCGTTTGCTGGACACCACCTCGACAGCCAGCGGTTGAATGATGACATGCGGCTGAACATGTCATCTCTGGTTAGGTTTGGCAGGGGCCCAGAGAAAACTACGGAGTCCGACATTGTTTTGGCATAGTTACACACCGACTCAACATTAATCTTAGTGACTTCCGACTGGCGTAGCCGGGAGTCATTACCGCCGACATGTATTATGATCTTACTATATTTACGTTTAGCTTTAGCCAGCAGTTTCAAATTTGATTCGATGTCGCCCGCTCTGGCCCCTGGGATGCATTTCACTATGGTCGCTGGTGCCGCTAACTTCACGTTTCGTACTATGGAGCTGCCAATGACCAGAGTAGGTTTCTCAGCGGCTGTGTCGCTGAGTGGGGAAAATTTGTTTGAAACGTGAAGTGGCAGGTGGTGTAACGTGTGCTTTGGCTTGGTATTATGCTTCCTTCGTTCAGTCACCCAGCCGCCCTGCTGTCCCGGCTGCTCGGGAGTTGCCGAGGGACGGCTAGCTGAAGCTACGGTTGCTCGGTCCGCACTAGCTAAGTGGCTAACTGCAGCAGTTACAGTCGGAGTTTCCATGCTGCGGAGCCGAGCCTCCAACTCACTGAGCCTCGCCTCCAACGCTACAAATAAACTACACTTAATACATGTACCAGTATCACTAAGGGAGGCAGAGGTGTAACTAAACATCTGGCACACTGAGCAGGAGAAAAGAGGAGAGCGAGAGGGAGAGAGAGAAGCCATCGCTAGCTGATAGTGGCTAAGCTAGGACACGATAGATTAGCCAGCAGAGCTAGGAGAGCTACAAACAGCAGCAAGCCCGGCGACCAAGCTATAAACACAGAGTATTGTTGAATGCCTTAGTGGACCAGCAAGTGCCCGATCACAAGCGGGATCTCGGTCGCTGCAGAAAGGAATACAACAATAATCTGCTCGGACGAGCCGGAGCAGCACAGCTATCAGTCAGTAACACAACAACAGGAAATGACGCAATGACGCAACACGCTTACCGTAGTACGTAGTACGTGGCAGTGGTTCACAGTGGAGAATCACAGTGGAGAATGAATGACTCTGCAAAGTCAGGATAACCTAAAATAGGTGGCTCTGTTAGACAGTCAGCTAGCTTATTTAAAGTATCCTGGTGGCTCTGAGTCCAACTGATAGGTGTGCTGGGTGGTGGGCGGCCCTTGTGCCTTGTACTACTCACTTTTCCTTTTCTTTTGGACCCAGGAGGCAGGGCTCTGTCTGGAGGCAGGGTCAGCAGCTGGTAGAGTGGTTTTGCCACCTTGGAGAAGTCTGGGATATAGGCCCTGTAGTAGGAGAGGAAACCAAGGACTCGGCTCAACTCCCCCACTGTTGACGGTGGCTGGCCTTTGAGTGCCTGAACAGGGGCTATTTCAGCTGGGTCCATGGTGTATCCCTCTGCTGATATCATCCGTCCGAGGAAGCGAACTCTTCTCTTGAAGACATCACATTTCTGTGGGCTGAGTTTGACACCATGTTTTTGGTATCTCTGCAGGACAGCTCGGATGTGGTCTACATGATTGTCAAATGAGGATGAGTGGACTAGATTGTCATCTAAATAAGGCTGGCAGGTGACATCACGAAGCCCCTTCAGACAGTCCTCCATACTCCGTTGAAACTCTGCTGGGGCTGAACTGAGTCCGAAGGGTATGCGGTTCCACTGATACAAGCCCCAGGGTGTTATAAAAGCTGTGAGGGGGCGACTCTCGGGGTCCAGGAACCCCTGGTGATATGCTTTGCCCTGATCAAGAACTGAAAACCAGGAGCTGCCATGTAGAGAGTCGAGCATATCTTGGATTCTGGGAATTGGGTGTCTGTCTGGCACGGACTTCCTGTTAAGTCCTCTATAATCACAGCACAGCCTCAGTTCACCTGACTTTTTGCGAACACAGACGATGGGGGAGGAGTAGGGTGACCTTGACTCTGAAATCCACCCGCGGTTCAGAAGATCTTGGAGATAATCCTTCACCTCTTGATGCAGGGGCTTTCGCACTGATATGTAGGTCTTACGAACAGGTGTAGTGTCGTGTAATGTGATGTGCATGTTCAAAGTGGGAATGCACCCAACATCCTTGTCATCATAACCAAAAGCATGACACTCCTCTCTTAATACCAGCTTCACCCTCTCCTGTTGTTCTTTGCTGAGGTGGTCAAGGTTAACAGGAGGATCCCACTGAGATGGTCTGTGTCTGTGTTGTGTGTTGCTGGTTATCTCATTTAGTTGGATGGATGGCTGCAAGGTGTTTCGTGCTGTTGCCACTAGTGTCTCATCGGACGACTCCACTGCGAAAGGGTACGCTGCTTTAATTTCTTCCAGGTGCCCCAGGATGGTGTGAGGATTTAAGGTGAGGTCATGCTTGTTGGTGTTGGCTATTGAGACTGGAATATACACCGACCTCCGCTCACTGACAGTGACCAGTCCCTCCTGGATGACCAGACCCTCAGGCAGCTGTGATGTCTCATGTGGAACAAACAACAGACTTTGTCCTGCAAACTTGGCTCCCACATGTGCACGGATGGATGAGGTGGTTATCTGTTCAGCAGCCAGGCGTACTCCCCTTTTTCCTGTCAGCACTGTGCCCACACCTTGACCTGGATCTGGGGTCTGAAGTAACTTCAGCACTGATTTAGCTGTTCTTGCAGACACTGAGAACATTCTGCTGATCTTCTGAATGTGATTTGACTGCTGACTGCCCCATTTACCCACTATTTCTTCAATAACATTAAACCCAATAATCGGTTTCTCTGCAACATTGGGGTCACTGGACACTAACATGGGTACTAAGAGTCTCTTTCCTTTGTGTGTGTCACAGTCCAAGTAAAACTCTACTTCTACCCACCCATCATATGGAATTTCACTCCCATTTGCGGCTACTGCTACCAGTGGTTCTGCACCCAAAAGTTCAGCAAGTGGCCTGACGGTGCTGTGTGGGAGGTGTTGCCTCCGCCAGTTATCGTTCATAAGACTTGCCTGAGCTCCAGTGTCCCATAGAGCCTCAGCTGGTATATTGTCTAGATGACACGGGACCATGCATCTTCTCCCAATGAGACTGATGAGCTTGTTTTGTCGCTGTGAAGGCACATAGTTAGCAGGTGTGTTACTTTTGGGCTTGTTGCTGGGTGGTTGTGGGATAGCAGAGGGAGTGTCTGTGTGATCACTTGGTGGGTTTAGTGCATGTGAGGGTGTATTTTGCAGAGACACCGTGTTCACTTGGGACCTGGAGGATGAGAAGGCTCCTGTGGGTCCCGACTCAGCAACCCTCTTTCGTTTCCCGGCATGGGTCTGCCCTGCCTGCAGCCGCGGGGAAGGTGACCTTCCTGTCCACAACGATAGCAGTGTCTGCATGTGTCACCTGCTTGAGCCTCTCTGCATTGCTGACATCCTCTAGCCCATCTCGCAGCTGGTGATGGCCGGGTATTTGTGCTTGGCCTTGACATTGTTGTTTCTCTTGCCTCGTTGAACATTTTCTTCACCTCCAAAACATCCACCCTGAGGTCTGCAATGAGTTTCACAGTCTCTAAATCTGGTCCTTTCTGTCCTTGCTTTTTCTTTGTGGGGGCGACCCCGCCCACTGCCTCATCATTTGTATCTGTCTCACTATGGGGATGAAACTGGCTGTTGTTGACTTGCAGCTCTGTGTGTATCTCATTTATTCTCGGTGGTCTGACTGCAGTGGTTCTCCTGAGCTTATTTTGTCTCTCTAGCTCAAGACTGGCAGCCTCATTCATTCTTTCAATCAGCACCTCGTCTTTGACTCTGGGGTTACTCAGGTAGGGTTTCAGCTGAAACTTCACTGCCTCGCTGAACAGACCAGTCTCTAATGAGCGAAGGAACTTGCGCTGGATTAAATCTGAGCTGAACTGGTCCCCCTCGTCCTCACCAGACTTCCAGAGCAGTTTCTCCCTGAGCTCTATTGCCCTGAACAGAAACTCCTGGGCTGATTCTTTGGGCTCTTGTGAAATGTTCATGAGTCTGTGAAGCAGATCTGATGATGAGTCAACCTTGTAATGTCCTCTCAGTATGGTTTTTAGAGTTGAAAGTGTGAGGTCTCGTTTCACCTCCAGCAGGTCTCGAAGGTGAAGGCCAGGGCTTACAGCTTTAATCACAGCCTCAATTATTTCAGTCTCTGAATAGCCCTTCTTGAGCCCAGACTCGATCTGGTTGGTCAAACTGGTGAAGGATAGTTTTTCTCTCTGTCCAGCCTCACCTATTTGACCCCAGATCCGGAAATCTTTTCTGAGCGTTACCTCTGGAGCTATGAGAGGTACAGGCTGACTGACTTCTCTTTCCTTCACCACTGCTGTGCTGCTCATCCGGGTCCCCAAGGCCTCTATTTTCTCCTCCAGGGCCCGCCTTGCCTCTGCCTGAGCCTGCTGGAGTTGTAGGTATTCTTCTTTCAGTCTCTCAATTTCACTAGGTGTGGTGGTGGTGCGATGTGTTGCTTCTGAAGTATGTTCTTGTAATGACTGGAGGAATGACTGAAATTCATGCAGGAACTGTTGGAACACCTGAGATTCCTCACTCTCTTCGATCTCATCCAAAGTTCCCTCTGCAAGGCGAATCAGGGTCCGACGGCACTGTCCTCTGAATCCCTCTCCTGATGATTCGCTGCACTTGAGATGCTGACACACCCTGATGAGCTCTGGTTTCTCAAGCGTCCACAGCACTGCACTGATCTCATCCTGTATCTGTTCCATCTTGATCTTTACTTGATCTCTATTCTTCCGGTTCGTCTCGTGGGAAGGGACTCTCAGCTGTCTAATAGTCCCTCCTGGGCTAGCTCGCCAAATTATGTAACACACTGAATTTTAGACTTCCACTTCAGGTGTTAAGGGAGATTTATTATATACAATAGATGTCTGAAAAGACAAACAGATAAACACACACTTAATATTACTCCGGAATCAGATGTAAACTGACTACATTGTATCTACTGCGGCCGGACTTCCTCTGCACTTATACAATGGTTACCATGACAACGGGGGGCAACAGCGGCAGCGACCGTGTAACGTTTAACCTTTAACAACGTCCGAAACGATTAAAACTATATAAACCTTATAAAACAACTGTGCAAACAATACAAAACAACAATATTATATTAGCAAGTTAAGACTACAGCTACAGTGTCAACATACTTAACAACATACTTAACAACATATAACAACGGTCGCTAACCGCTGCTACCCATCTCTCACTCAAGTACATTTAACGAGTGAACAGTAACAAACACAACCGCGATTAAACAGAAAATATTCAAACAGCGAATAACAGAAAACATCTAGGCATATGGGTGCTTGTGTAGACTAGACTCACCTGAAAAGACAAACAGATAAACACACACTTAATATTACTCCGGAATCAGATGTAAACTGACTACATTGTATCTACTGCGGCCGGACTTCCTCTGCACTTATACAATGGTTACCACGACAACGGGAGCCCGCAGCAACCACCACGCTATCAGTTGCTACCGCCATCTACTGGCGTAAGGTAGTAACTGTTTCAGCCCGGCCGGGATCAGATGTGTCTACACAAGTAAATTTGAGGGTGGGGCGACCCAGTTAACAATGAATACAATATCTTACTAAAATGACCAGGGTGCCACACAAGCAACAAATAACAAACAACAAGCATGCGGTGTGTGTGTGTGTGTCAGAGAGACAAGGAAAGAAAGCCAAGATGGCAGTCATAGGGAAAGAGAACCAAGATGGCAAAGAGCCAAGATGGCCAACGTGATCTCTTGGAAGATGACGTCATGGTTTGTTCTAATGCAGTGCCGGCCCAAGCCTTTTGGGGGCCCTAAGCAGAAGTTGATTTGGGGCCCCCCTCCCACCACCGCGGAGTCACCTGTGCTTGACAGTTATTGACACAAATGTCACACTATAATGTTACATTATAAATTGTATTAATACAGTGACGGATTATGAACTACTATCCTCCTGGGCACAGATGCATAAGGACCCCCCCCCCCTACCTTATTTGTACGAAAGTGGGTGCAAATGGGGGAAGGGGGGTCTGGGAGTCTTCCCCAAGAAAATTCTGAATTTGGTAGATGTGATTTCCTGTATTCTGGTGCATTTTTGGGATGGCCAGCTGGAGAAGGGCAATACCTAAATGCGTTCAGATTCATAGGCTTTTGCTTTTTGATTATTGAGGTAGTTACTTCACGCAACGACTTGGGCTTCAGGGCCCCTTGACCTCTTGGGCCCAGTAGGCTCATTCAGTAATCCATCCTTGCTTACATGCCACAAATGTTTTGGGGCTCCTGGGCCCTCTAGACCTCTGGCCCCCTTGGCTTGGTAGACCCCTGTATTATTATAGTTGTTATTTACACCAAATCAGTCACCTTTTAACCTTAGAGGGTACTAAAATCACAAATTTATTTTAAACTTTCATATTCAAAGTGAAGCACTAAGTGTGGTTTACCGAATTGAAAAATAACAAAATACAACAGTAGAGGTTGCATTTGTTGTAAACAAGTGTGGCCAGGTCATAAATGAGGAGACCGTACACAGTAGAATAATTGTTGTGGGTCTTTTGTTCCCTGACTGCAATTTATAAAAGAAACAGCATTAACAATGCAATGTTGAGGATTTGAGGTAATCAGTATCAAAAAACAAAATATTTTTCCTCACTGTACGTCACACTGCCGGTAAACCTCAGTTAGCTTATGAACTTCAAACACTTATCTCTGTGTCCTAGACATTTGCTCTAGTTAAAAGTGACTCTAGACTTGACTAGACACTCTAGACTTGACTAGACAACAGTAGTGGCTCTTTCTGAATAAATAAAATAAAAAACAGAAAAACAAATAAATACATTTTCACAGCCACATAACTCATAGTCACATTACAGCATATTCTTTAGTTCACAGAAAACATACTGTAAATTACACTAATGAACAAAATACATTTTCAAGTTAACATTCTTGCATGAGCTTAAAACACATTTTGTGAATAGTCTTAAACTCACTCGCATTCCTGTGTGCAGCTTGTGCGCCAAGTCACACACCTTGACCTCAATGCGCTCTATCTCCCCTCTAAATACATCAAACACATCAAAATGGACACAGTTTATGCAAACAGTTATTCTTGTGCTTTATGTATGGGGATATTTTTCACACGCGACATCAAAATACACACCTCAGCAGTCCGTCTTTCACTCCCGCTACTGCTACTTCCGTGTAACTAACTCTGCACGGGAACGCGGTGATTTCCCATGATCTCCCGCGACCTCGCGCAACCTACAGGCGTGCCGCTCTTAAAGTGACAGTGTCACCTAAACAAAAAGAAACTGCTAACACAGTAATAATTCCCTACAGAATAATAAAACACTGTCTGAACAGTCTGAAAACAGTCTTGGTCTCTTGTTCACCTGGCTACACAAGTAAAAAATAAATGAAAAAAAAAAAAAGAAACCAAATTTTTTTTCTCGATTGGCAGCCGCTTAGTTCGCTTATGCCTCGGGCTGGCTCTGTTCTAATGTTATGGTGGTGATACCTAGAGACACACGTATCTAATGTTATAGCAAGGTCATTAACCATAAGTCTCCAACAAGTTGCTCATAAGATTACGTGTATGTGTCAATCGAACATATGTGTGTACGTTTACACGTGGGGATAGTGGAGAGAGAGAGAGAGACAGAGACAAAAGAAGCGTAGCAAAGTGGAAGAAACAGCTGTGGAGACACAATACTCGCCTTCCTGTACCTCAGCGGTCAGTGAACAAACTTAGGCTTGAATCACCTTCGCCTGATTCTTGATGGAATACGCCTTATTGTACGCTCACACGTCGGCTAAGATAACACTTTAGCTTCACAGAGTGGAGAGGCTCAAATCAGCTCATGATGAGCGAAAAGAAAAACAAGCGACAAACAATGTTTTACAGTGTAAATTTCTTTTAGTAACAGCTGCACAGACAAAAGCTGATGCTTCCAGCAACACGTTATGATTGGACTGTTTTTATGTTCTCCGGTCGCTGCGGAACTGACGATGCGTTCAGGTGTGCTCACAGACAATGGGAGTTTTCAAACCTGGGGGGACTGTTACAATCAGGCGCCACCTACTGGACATTAGGGTCGGTGCACTTTCCTTTGCTTACCAGGCTTTGTAAGTGCAAGGAGGCCGCATTTAAGCTTTGGTCTACGTGCAGGCTGCTCTATTGTCAGAACCATGTGGTGAGGGTCCCGACATGCCATATTCCTTCCATTTCTTAATGATGGATTTAACTGAACTCCTGATTTATACTTTTCAATAGCCTTTTCACAGAGTTGCTTGGAGTGTTCTTTTGTCTTCATGGTGTAATTGTAGCAAGGGATACTGATTAATCAGTGACTGGACCTTCAGACATAGATGTCGTATTCTATAATCACTTGAGACACATTCACTTCACTCAGGTGATCTCCATTTCACTAATTGTGAGACTACTAGCACCAATTGGCTGGACATCTGTTGAATTAGGCCAGTCACTTTAAAGGGGGGGATGTTTATGCAATCACTTATTTTACATATAATAATATGATTTTTTTTTTTTATTGTCAAAAAAGCCATTATATAATATAAAAGCAATTATATTGACCATGATTCCATTTATAAAGCAATAAAAGGGGAAAACATCCAAGGGGGTGATTACTTGTTTTAGGCACTGTAGGTGCTACACCGCTCAGCACGGGCCAAAACCTTTTTTTCTCATCTGACTGATGTTAATCAAGCAAAGGAGAGTCTAACTCATCGATCCTTCCTTCCCCTCATCTGTCACTGTGTTAGAATCTGAACTCCACAGTGTCTCAGGACTGGTGTCTGGCTCTGCAGAGGCTTATCCGTCTAAAGGAGGAGGAGATCCAGAGCGCCAACAAGTGTCACCTACGTCTGTCTGTACCAGGCAGACCTGATAAGTGAGTGTCAGGAGGTTCATATAGGACAGGCTCAGAGCGGGGGCATGCAGAGAGGTTCAACTGCACCAGCATTTACCAGACAGAGATGTGTGAATATTCTTGTGCTTTAATTTCCTTTAATTTCCTATACTTTTTTCACTCAGGTCTGGTCATCCAGTGAGCATTATGGTGGTCTTCAACACTCCCAGCCCTCTCAGTAAAATCTCCTGGGTGAACCGGATGCACCTGGCAAAAATAGCTCAGAGTAAGTTCAACCGAATCAACCCAACAGATTCTCACAGTTGTGCTCAGATGATATCCAACAGTGTCTGGTTTGTCACTGATGTTCACAAAGATTGAGACAGAAAAGAATCTACACTTAGGTAGAATAAACATAAAGAAATAATAAACGTAACCTAAACAAATGTAGACTGCAATTAAAAGCCTTCCATTGTCCACCTATTTCATGCTTCCAATGGGAGGCTGCATTTTACCCTTTTCCGAATCCCAGTCACTTGGGAAACAACAACCTCCAAGTTACCCTAGTTAACCCTAACCCTTATTGGTCACCAACAATATGAACCTATGCAAGCTAGTGGTTGTTAACTTTTTATTTTGCAGGGATTTATCAATCAATCAATCAATCAATCAATCAATCAAACTTTATTTCTATAGCACATTTCATACAAATCAATGTAACACAATGTGCTTTACACACAGCGACAACATGATTACAAGACAGGTGCAGAAAGTCTGTGCAATTATGCAAAGAACCAGTGCATGCAGCCTATACAAATCTTACAATATACAGAACAGACACATGCATGCGCACACACACATACACACATGCACACACACGCAGAAACTTAGTCATAAACTTTTTTAACCTGCTTTTAAAAGTGCTCAGTGTAGGAGCGTCTCTCAGGTCCTCAGGCAGGGTGTTCCATTTACTTGGGGCATAGATACAGAAGGCAGCCTCCCCTGCTCTAGAGTTAGTGCGAGGGATGGTTAAAAGACCGCTGCCGGTGGACCTGAGAGTTCTTGCTGGTTCATACCTGATGAGCATGTCTTTTATATATTGAGGTGCGAGGCCATTTAGAGCTTTATATACAAGTAGAAGAATCTTAAAATCAATTCTAGTTTTGACGGGGAGCCAATGTAGGGATCTAAGAACAGGTGTAATGTGTTCAAACTTTTTTGTTCCAGTGAGAACGCGTGCAGCCGCATTTTGAATTAACTGTAATCGCTGTACAGCTGATTTTGGGAGGCCGTTGAATAGACCATTACAGTAGTCTAGTCTACTTGTTATGAATGCATGAATACATTTTTCAGAGTCTGCTTTTGACAGGAAGCCTCTTAATTTTGAAATATTTTTTAAATGATAAAAAGCTGATTTTGTGATGTGATTGATATGGCTCTTAAAGTTTAGATCACTGTCTATGATTACACCAAGATTTCTGGCTTCACTTTTGCTCTCCAGGGACAGAGAACTGAGATGAGCTGCAATTCTCTATCTCTGAGCCTTTGCACCAAAGATGAGCATTTCTGTTTTATCTTTGTTCAGGTGTAAAAAGTTCTGTGACATCCACAGATTGATGTCATCAATACACTGATTTAGGGAGTGAATGGGATGTAGGTCATCCGGAGATATAGATAAGTACAGTTGTGAGTCATCTGCATAATTATGGTAATTTATGTTGTGTTTCTTTATAACATGTGCGAGTGGGAGCATATAAAGATTAAATAGTAATGGTCCAAGAATCGAGCCTTGGTACTCCACACCTAACATCCACTTTGCCCGAGAAAAAGTCTCCAATGGACACGAAGAACTGCCTGTCCTGTAAGTAAGTTCTGAACCAGTTTAGAACTGGGCCGGATAGGCCAACCCATTGTTCTAGTCTCTCTAATAAGATATCATGGTCAACAGTGTCAAAGGCAGCACTGAGATCAAGGATCACAAGAACAGATAGTTTATTAGAATCTGTGTTTATATGCAGATCATTCACAACTTTGATAAGTGCTGTTTCTGTGCTATGGTGAGGTCGAAAACCAGATTGATAAAAGTCTAATAGGCTGTTTGATGTTAGATAGTTGTTAAGCTGGAAGTAAACTGCTTTTTCAAGTATTTTGCTGAGGAATGGTAAGTTGGAAATGGGCCTATAGTTAGCAATAACTGCTGCATCAAGATTGCTCTTTTTCAGAAGTGGTGTAATGACAGCTGTTTTAAGTGCTGCAGGAAATATACCTGATTGAAGAGAGCAGTTCATATTTTTTAATACTTCATGTGCTAAGCAGTTAAAAACAGTTTTAAAGAATGTGGTAGGGAGAGGGTCCAAGCAGCAGGTGGAGGACCTGAGCTGCCCAACGATATCGTCTAGTTTTTTTTGGTCTAACAGGACAAAGTGAGACATGGCAGCAGTCATATTCCTGGAGAACTGGAGGGTAGGTTCATTTCTGGATGTTGATGCACTAATGTTCTGTCTGATAGATATAATTTTATCGTTGAAAAATGTAGCGAATTCTTTACATTTTTCAGTGGACAGCATCTCTGATGGGATTGTAGATGGTGGATTAATAAGTCGGTCAACAGTGGAGAAGAGCACTTTACTGTTGTTGATATTTTCATTAATGATTTTAGAGAAGAAGGACTGTCTGGCCTGTTTAATTTCTCTGTTGTAATGATTGAGTCTATCCTTGTAGATTTCATGGTGAACCTGAAGTTTGGTCTTTCTCCACTTTCGTTCCGCCTGGCGACACTCTCTCTCAAGCTGCCTGACCCGCAGATTCCACTGGATACGGTACGGCTGCGTTACGGCTCCGCCACGGCGGCGGAGCTGATCCGTAGCACTTTAGTCTATGTGATAACTTCCACCAGGTCCGCTGCGCTGCGTGTCTGCTGCGTCCCAGCTCCGGCAGTCCGCAGCCCTGCGGAGCAGATACGCAGGACTTCTATTCTGGCGGACGCCGCAACACAACGCAGCAATTCAGCCGAATTTAGCACAGAGCAGACAGGAAGTCAGACACGAAACAACAACAAGAAATCCGGTTGATTTTCAAAATAAAACACTCCGTGTTGATACAAACACAAAAACCTCAAAGAAGAGACAAATACAAGCTCTTCTTCTAATCCGTCGGTCGGGAACACTTCGTGTTGTTGTGTTTATAGCACATACATATAACTGCGTTCGTGTGTGATAATGTAATTATCGCGGGAATTCCTCGGTTTCGTTTCTCCAGCTGATCGGCGGAGCTGCGCTGTAGCGGACTCAAAACGCAACTGGTGGGGGTTGCCGGACGAGGACGACGGAGCAAAATCGTACCGGAGCCGTAACGCAGCCGTACCGTAGCAGTACCGTATCCAGTGGAATCTGCGGGTAACAACCGCTCCATTTCTCCAGGGGGCTTTTTGTTTTTCTATGTTTTTAGTTTTAACAGGTGCAATGTTATCAATGATATTTTGTATTTTTGAGTTGAAGTTGTTCACAGGATCCTCAGTTGATGAGGCCATGAACAACGATAACTCATTCACAGTTTTCTTGAAGGTTTCAATGGTGTTATTGTTAATGATACGTTTTTTGATTGTTCTGGTACCCTTCTGTTGTACAGGAAAAACAGACACATCAAAGAATATGCAACAGTGATCTGAAATAGCAACATCCATGACACAGGGTACGGTCATGTTAAGTCCTTTTGATATGACTAAGTCCAGAGTATGGCCCTTATTGTGGGTGGGCCCTGAGACATGCTGAGTGAAGTTTATGAATGAATTTATAATTTTTAATGCCAGGACTCACCTCCCATATGCAGGTGTTTCACCAATACAAGTCTACGGTGGCCCAGAGGTGTCAGGCCAAATACAAAAGCCACAACACAAATACAAAAGCCACAACGGAAGTGAACTACAACGGAAGTGACCCACAACGGAAGTGACCTAAAACGGGTCCGTGCATTAAGTATAATGAATCTTCATTGTTTACGTTGTATAATGAAACATCCCATTTTGGGGGTATTTCCTATTTCATTGTCGTAAGACGTGTAATGCAGCTTGTTCCTTCATCCAACTTGTACAATGAACATTGAAAAAGGGAGTGGAGTGTCGGAAACAGCCTTCAAAGTAAAAGTTTGGCGTTTTGAAGCGTGTTGGCCGCAGCTGTCAGTTTAAGGAGAGCATAATGAAATAAATACAACCTAACAACAAATAGCCTAAATAATTTAGATAATTCATAACTGTGATATTTCCGCCACTTTCCCACAACTGAGAGATATAATCACCGAGATTTTCAAAGTAAACACACCGTGTTTGAGACGGAGACTGAGCCACTGGACTGCAGTCGTAAGTCAAACGACTTCAGAACATAGCCAATGCTAACAATGCTATTTTGTTTGCAGGTAAAGTTGCTAGCTGTTGTAGCTAAACAGCTGTTGTAACGTACTGCGGTCAAGCCCGCCTCCACTTGAAAAACCCCGGTCAAACTAGTCCCCAGTCATTTTGTGGTGCCTGTATATACTACTTATTACGGTAATGCAGTCCAAGAACAGAATTCAAAATAAAAGCACAGACCTATGAACGCAATTTGCAATTTCACATTCATTCAGTCAGTCAGTCTGTTAATTAATTGTTGAATTGATTGAACGATTAGTTAATTGATTAATTAATTGTGCATTTAAGGAATTAATTCATTGATTATTCATGTAAATCATTTTACCAGCCTCATTCTGATCACATTGAAGCCTTAGCAGATGGAGGCTATGGCAATTCTTCTGTGTGAATAATTAGTCCAAAGTAAAAATAAACACAATATCAGGAGCTTCTGATGAGGAATTTCAAAATAAAAGCCAATTTAATGATCAAATATTTTCAATATTTCCATGTGAATTCAGCTTGACATTAAAAAGAAACTACCTGTTTCCAGAGACTAATCTCACTTCAGACTGATAGTGGTCCACCTCAGAGACTCACTCATGTAATATCAGGAAGTTCTGATGTGGACTTTCAAAATTAAAGCCCTCTGAAATTTGAAATATTTTCAATATTTTCCTCAAATTCAGATTTACATATAAAGGAAACTACCTGTTTCCACAGACTAATTTCAGTTCAGACTGATAGTGGTCCACCTCAGAGACTCACTGATATAATATCAGGAAGTTCTGATGTGGAATTTCAAAATTAAAGCCCTCTACAATGTCAAATATTTATAATATTTCTCTCTTAATTCAGATCAATATTAGGGGGAAACTACCTGTGTCCACAGACTAATTTCAGTTCAGACTGATAATGGTCCACCTCAGAGACTCACTCATGTAATATCAGGAAGTTCTGATGTGGTTTTTCAAAGTTAAAGCCCTCTGAAATGTCAGATATTGTCAATATTTTCCTCAAATTCAGATTTACATTAAAAGGAAACTTCCTGTTTCCACTGACTAATTTCACTTCAGAATGATGGCACCCCACCTCAGAGACTCAGTCATATAATATCAGAAAGTTCTGATGTGGTTTTTCAAAATTAAAGCCCTCTGAAATGTCAGATATTGTCAATTTTTTCCTCAAATTTAGATTTACATTAAAAAGGAAACTTCCTTTTCCACAGACTAATTTCAGTTCAGACTGATAGTGGTCCACCTCAGAGACTCACTATTTAAAAAGGGGGACCGGAGGTTGTGTTCCAACTATCGGGGATCACACTCCTCAGCCTCCCTGGTAAAGTCTATTCCAGGGTACTGGAGAGGAGAATTCGGCCGATAGTCGAACCTCGGATTCAGGAGGAACAATGCGGTTTCCGTTCTGGTCGTGGAACACTGGACCAGCTCTATACCCTCCGCAGGGTGCTCGAGGGTTCATGGGAGTTTGCCCAACCAGTCCACATATGTTTTGTGGACTTGGAGAAGGCATTCGACCGTGTCCCTCGTGGCATTCTGTGAGAGGTGCTTCGGGAGTACGGGGTCGGGGGCCCTCTGCTAAGGGCTGTACGGTCCCTGTACGACCGGAGCAGGAGTCTGGTTCGCATTGCCGGCAGTAAATCAGACCTGTTTCCAGTGCATGTTGGACTCCGGCAGGGCTGCCCTTTGTCACTGGCTCTGTTCATTATTTTTATGGACAGAATTTCTAGGCGCAGTCATGGGCCGGAGGGGATCTGGTTCGGGAGCCACAGGATTTCATCCCTGCTTTTTGTGGACGATGTTGTCTTGTTGGCTCCCTCGAGCCGGGACCTCCAGCATGTCCTGGGGCGGTTTGCAACCGAGTGTGAAGCAGCTGGGATGAGAATCAGCACCTCCAAGTCCGAGGCCATGATTCTCGACTGGAAAAAGGTGGCTTGCTCCCTCCGGGTTGGGGGAGAGTTCCTGCCTCAAGTGGAGGAGTTCAAGTATCTTGGGGTCTTGTTCACGAGTTAGGGAAGGATGCAGCGTGAGATTGACAGGCGGATCGGTGCGGCGGCCGCAGTAATGCGGTCGTTGTATCGGTCTGTCGTGGTGAAGAGAGAGCTGAGCCGTAAGGTGAAGCTCTCGATTTACCGGTCAATCTACGTTCCTACCCTCACCTATGGTCACGAACTTTGGGTCGTGACTGAAAGAATAAGATCCCGGATACAAGCAGCCGAAATGAGTTTCCTTCGCAGGGTGGCGGGGCGCTCCCTTAGAGATAGGGTGAGGAGCTCCTCCACATCGAGAGGAGCCAGCTGAGTTTGCTCGGGCATCTGTATCGGATGCCCCCTAGACGCCTCCCTCGGGAGGTGTTCCAGGTATGCCCCACCGGGGCCCAGGACACGCTGGAGTGACTATGTCACCCGGCTGGCCTGGGAACGCCTTGGGATCCTCCCGGAGGAGCTGGAGGAAGTGTCCGGGGAGAGGGAAGTCTGGGTGTCCCTGCTCAGACAGTTGCCCCCGCGACCCGACCCCGGATAAGCGGAAGAAAATGGATGGATGGATGGACTGATAAAATTAAAGCCCTCTACAATGTCAAATATTAATAATATATCTCTCTTAATTCAGATTGATATTAGGAGGAAACTGCCTGTTTCCACAGACTAATTTCAGTTCAGACTGATAGTGGTCCACCTCAGAGACTCAGTCATATAATATCAGGAAGTTCTGAAGTGGTTTTTAAAAATTAAAGCCCTCTGAAATGTTAATGTTGTCAATATTTTCCTCAAATTCAGATTTACATTAAAAGGAAACTTCCTGTTTCCACAGACTAATTTTACTTCAGAATGATAGTACCCCACCTCAGAGACTCACTCATATAATATCAGCAAGTTCTGATGTGTTTTTTTAAAATTGACGCCCTGTTAAATGTCAGATATTGTCAATATTTTCCTAAAATTCAGATTTACATATAAAGGAAACTCCCTGTTTCCACAGACTAATTTCAGTTCAGACTGATAGTGGTCCACCTCAGAGACTCACTCATGTAATATCAGGAAGTTCTGACGTGGAATTTCAAAATTAAAGCCCTCTAAAATGTCAGATATTGTCAGTATTTACATATAAATTCAGATTTTCATATAAAGGAAACTACCTGTTTCCACAGACTCATTTCACTTCAAACTGACACTGGTCCACCTCAGAGACTCACTCATGTAATACCAGGAAGTTCTGATGTGGAATTTTAAAATTAAAGCCCTCTAAAATGTAAGATATTGTCAATATTTACATATAAATTCAGATCAATATTGAAAGGAAACTCCCTGTTTCCACAGACTAATTCCAGTTCAGAATGATAGTGGTCCACCTCAGAGACTCACTCATATAATATCAGGAAATTCTGATCGGAATTTACAAATTAAAGCCCTCCGAAATGTCCAATTTTTCTTATATTTCTCTCTTAATTCAGATTGATATTAGGAGGGAACTACCTGTTTCCACAGACTCATTTTAATTCAGACTGATAGCACACCACCTCAGAGACTCACTCATATAATATCAGTAAGTTCTGATGTGGACTTTCAAAATTAAAGCCCTCTGAAATTTGAAATAATTTTTATATTTTCCTCAAATTCAGATTCACATTAAAAGGAAATTACCTGTTTCCACAGACCAATTTTAATTCAGAATGATAGTGGTCCACATCAGAGTTACACTCCAGTAACTCCAGTAATTCCAGGAAGTTCTGATGTGGAATTTCAGATATAAAAGCCCTCTTAAAAGTCAAAAAATGAGCTTGACATTACAAAGAAACTACCTGTTTCCACAGACTAATTTCACTTCAGAATGGAAACAGGGAGTTTCCTTTTAATATCCATCTGAATATATATGTAAATATTGACAATATCTGACATTTTAGAGGGCTTTAATTTTGAAATTCCACATCAGAACTTCCTGGAATTACCTGAGTGTAACTCTGAGGTGGAGTACTATCAGTCTGAATTAAAATTAGTGTGGAAACAGGGAGTTTTCTTTTAATATCCATCTGAATATATATGTAAATATTGACAATATCTGACATTTAAGAGCAGGCTTTTTGACACTGAGCATGCGCGAAGTGAGAGGCCGGAGAGGTTAAGAGCTCCTGGTCGCGTAGGGCCTCTTTGAGCTAAAAAACGCTACTTTTAGCTCAAAAAAGTGCAAATGTAAAACTAACTAAACAGCACAGTGAGTCGTGATCCATACCAACTAAACAACAGGAGATAAAACAGAGCAGGATCCATAACGTGCAACAAACAAAGAAGCAGGTGCGCATGTACACAAGATCCCAAATCGCAGAAATGCCGGCAAATGCAGCAAGATTCGACGAGTTGGATAGTAAGCTTGATAAGCTCTTGTCATTGCAAACGACGACAAACAGTCTTGTGTCATCTCTTAACGAAGAGGATGGACTCAATAGATAACAAACTCGGACTGCTTAAAGGAGAGATGCATACCCACGCCATCCAATTAAGCGCACAGGCGAGACGCATTGATGAGCTCCAAAAAAACCTTGACCAAGCGTTGGTATACATCGACGCACTGGAGAACCGACAGCGAGAGAAAAACCTCAAACTTCTAAATGTTCCGGGATCAGAAGAAACCGGCAAGGGGATTATTCCTTATCTGGTGGATCTTATGGAGACTGAATGGGGTTTAACACTACAGGAGAGGGACATTGAGAAGGCACATCGACTAGGCCCACTCAATGAAAGAGCATGCTATCCAAGAGGCATTATATTCCGGGTCCAGCACTTCTAAACAAAGCTACAAATTCTGAAAGCTGGTACTACTAACCAGTATGCTGAGTGTATTTTTTTTCTCTTTTTTTTTCTGATGGTTCCAAGGAAATTAGGCTGATATACCAAATGTATTTAGTACAAGTGTATGCTGAATGTACTTTGTTTTTTCCTTCCTGAAGGTGCCAAAAAAAATGAGAATTAAGATGAATTATTTTCTGATGTTAGCGATTTCTTTATATTCTTAAATGGACCCTTAAGATACCAGTACAAATGACAAGAAAAATTTAGGCTGTACTATTTGGGAAAAAAAATAAAAAAATAAAATATAAATGGCTCAATGCCCTATGCAAAGGAGAAGGGGCAAACAGCCTTAGCAAAGCATGCTCTTACAGTATATGGGGAAACCAGGGGGTTAATGTTGGTATGCGTGTGTGTGGGTGTGTGTGTGTCTGGAGGGTCAAGTGTGTGTGTGTTATGCCTTAGCTTTCCTTGATGGCTGGATTGATCTCGTTGGACGCTTTTCTGAGGCTTCCCTGTACTATGCCATAGATTATGGCTAATAACACTGAGAGTTTAATAAAAATCCTTCAAAACAGATTTTCAATAGTAACTTGGAACGTAAATGGCTAGGAGGGCACAAAGAAAATATAAGCAATGCAACATTTACAGAAGCTGTCCGTCGACATTGTCTTATTGCAGGAGCTCCACTTTCAACCTGGGCAAATTGAACAACTCAAGAAGCATTGGACGGGGGAAGTATTTGAAGCTGCATTTACTTCCAGAAGTAGAGGAGTAGGAATATTAATTAACAAGCGGATACCTTTTTAAGTTGATAACACAACAGGCAGATGACCAGGGTCAGTTTTTAGTAGTTAAATGTGAATTGTTTGGGGAACTCTATACAATTATTAATATTTATAAACCTCCTAATTCAAAAATGTCCTTTTTGAATAAAATTCAGACAGTATTAGAAAGCTCTCCAACAGGAGTGATAATTTTTGGTGGAGACTTAAATAGTATTTTTAAATCTCAGGATAGCTCTACAGAAAATAGAAAAATTAACCCACCGAAAAGACTTTTGAGGTTCTTACTAGATAATGAATTAGAGGATATCTGGAGAACATTACACCCGAAAACAATAGACTATACATATTTTTCACACCCTCAAAACAGTTATAGCCGAATCGACTACTTATTTATCTCTAGACCACACCTGGATAGAATAATATCAAGCAAAATAAATGAAATTGTAATATCAGACCACGCAATAGTAGAATGTAGTATGATGCCCAAACAAAACACTCAACACTAATTTGGAGAATGAATAGGAAAGACTTAATAGATACAGATTTCGTAAAACACATTAAAAACCACATTGAATGATTTATTCAAACTAATGTTAATGTGGGAAATCCAGAAAATAGACCGGAAATCGGCATAATATGGGACACATTTAAAGCTTATATAAGGGGAATAATGCTAGGATTCGCAGCTAAAAAGAAAGCAGAATTAGATAAGGAAAGAAATAAACTGACAGACAAAATAAATAGACTACAGAAGCAACATAAAATTCAAGCTAATAGTACTGTGTTAACAGAAATCCAAGAAAGTAAATTACAGCTGGATAATTTGTTACTACAAAAAGCTAATGACTTTAGACATAACTCAAATAAACTTAATTATATCTCAGCCAACAAATCAGGTAAACATTTAGCATCATTAGTCAAGAAAGTAGTTAAGAGACAGCCTATATCAATAAAAGATAAAACATCAGATTTAGTCTTTACCAACAATCAGATGATTAATAATGAATTTAAAATATACTATGAGAACCTATACTCATCTGAAATAAAAGAATCAGACCCCACTCCCTTCCTTAAATCACTTAACCTAAAACATCTAACAGCTGAGCAAAAGGAACAACTTAGGAAAGACATTACTAGTGAGGAAATTAACTCTGCGATTAAAACATTTCCTTTAAAAAAAGCCCAAGGAATGGATGGTATTCCAATTGAATTTTATTCAACATTTTGGTCAAGTATCGAACCTCTGTTTATGGAAGTAGTGAACACGGCCCAAAAGGAGCATACTCTGCCTCAAACAATGCATAAAGCAATCATTTCGGTAATACCAAAACCAGGAAGAGATTGTGATTCTCCGGCAGACTATAGACCGATTAGCCTAATTAACTGTGATAAAAAAAATTATTACTAAAGTTATAAATAATAGACTCGCTCAAATTTTACCCACGATAATCCATCAAAACCAGACAGGATTTATACAAAACAGAGAGTTAAGAACCAATACTAGGACTTGTTTATCATTAATACAATTTGCAAAGAAAAGTAAAATAGACTTAACACTTATGACGGTAGATGCAGAAAAAGCCTTCGATCGCCTTGAGAGAGCATATCTATTTAAAGTGTTGGAAGCATACGGTTTTCCAGAAGAATTTATAAATATGGTTAAAACAAATTATAAGTCACCAATGGCACAAGTATATACAAATGGAATCCTCTCAAATTTATTTCCATTAAATAGAGGTACAGCCGAGGGAGACCCCTTGTCACCATCATTATTTGCATTAGCAATAGAACCATTAGCTCAAAAAATAAGAGAGACAGATAAAATAAAAGGTATTACTATTGGAAAGTGTGAGTATAAACTAAGTCTTTATGCCGATGATTTATTACTTTACTTGAATAAGGCCAATACGTCTATACCAAGTGTAATCGAAATATTGACACATTTCTCTACTTTATCTGGGAATAAAATTTATATAAAAAAAACAGAACTATTAGTAGTAGACAAAAGCATGAATACTCTGGAAAACTGTGAACAACTTAAAGTCCAAACACAGAATATTAAATGTCTTGGTTGCTACATCAGTACAGATAAATCTCAACTCTATAAAGACAACTTTCTTCCACTAATAAAAGGGTTAAAGAAAGACATAGAGAAGTGGGCAGATTTGAAAATAAATATAATTGGCCGAATAAATCTCTTTAAGATGATGTGGCTGCCAAAATGTTTATATATATTCCAAACGATCTCAACTACTCCACCAAAGGCATTTTTTAGAGAGGTTAATTCATTTATATCGTCTTTTATTTGGTCAAATAAAGCTCACAGATTAAAAAGAAAGCTATTGTATTACCCACGGGAGGAGGGAGGTCTGAATCTACCCAATTTAGAATATTATCATCAGGCAGCTCAGATGTTTTATATCGACCATATAATAAACATTGCAAACGAAAGCTCATGGATAGATATTGAAAGTCATCAGTTAATGTCCAAAAGTTACCTGTCCACCATTTTCAGTAAGCAAAAATGTACAGCTAACTTCATAATTAACAGTACATTAAATGCTTGGAAAAAAAAATAGAAAAGCGAATAGGACATGAAATTGAAATTCCAAGACACATACAAATATGGAACAATCCGTCTATAAGGATTCAAAATACAAAAATTAATTGGGGAACATGGAAGACAATAGGAATCCAAACAATAGCGGATATCATAACCCAAGGATCAGTATGCTCATACAAGGAGCTTAAAGACAAATACAGACTAAAAGAAATAGAAAGGTTTAGTTACCTGCAACTGAAAAATTGGATAAGGGACAATATGGACCTCAACTCCTGAGTAGCTACAGACATAAGGGGAGTTTTGAAAAAGGAAGGAGATAAAAAGAGGAGAATAATAAGGGCTACATATGATGCGGTGAGAAGATGGAAGGACTGTTTGCGTCTCACAAATAAAGTAACTACAAATGAAAATCTACAATTAATTCAATTCAAAGTAATGACGCAAATAGCAGAGATAAAATACAAAAATTTGATAGCAACTCCTCAGATAAATGTTTAAAATGTAGCACACAAAGTGACTCCCTCGTTCATGCATTTGGCTATGCGGGGGGGAGTGTGTATGAGAGCGTGTATGAGAGTGTGTATGACAGTGAGGTGGAAGTGTTTAGAGAGAACGATGGTGGGTGGGTGGGTGGTTGGGATAATGTGTGTGTAGGAAGGACAGAAAATGTAAAAAAAAAAGGACAAAATCATTCATTGTACCTTAGAGGACTTGATATTCTTTGATATGAATTCATGATTTGTAATTTGCCCAATGAGTTTGTACTGTAAAAACAATTTTTAAAAAAAACAATAAAAAAAAGACATTTTAGAGGGCTTTAATTTTGAAATTCCACATCAGAACTTCCTGATATTATATGAGTGAGTCTCTGAGGTGGACCACTGTCAGTCTGAATTAAAATTAGTGTGTGGAAACAGGTAGTTTCCTTTTAATATCCATCTGAATTTAAAGGGAAATATTGACAATATCTGACATTTTAGAGGGCTTTAATTTTGAAATTCCACATCAGAACTTCCTGGAATTACCTGAGTGTAACTCTGAGGTGGAGTACTATCAGTCAGAAATGAAATTAGCAGGTGGCAACAGGTAGTTTCCTTGAAATATCAATCTGAATTTAAAGGGAATTATTGAAAATATTTGACATTTTAGAGGGCTTTAATTTTGAAATTCCACATCAGAACTTCCTGATATTATATGAGTGAGTCTCTGAGGTGGACTGCTATCAGTCTGAATTAAAATTAGTGTGTGGCAACAGGTAGTTTCCTTTTAATATCCATCTGAATTTAAAGGGATATATTGACAATATCTGACATTTTAGAGGGCTTTTATTTTGAAATTCCACATCAGAACTTCCTGATATTATATGAGTGAGTTTCTGAGGTGGACCACTATCAGTCTGAATTAAAATTAGTGTGTGGAAACAGGTAGTTTCCTTTTAATATCCATCTGAATTTAAAGGGAAATATTGACAATATCTGACATTTTAGAGGGCTTTAATTTTGAAATTCCACATCAGAACTTCCTGATATTATATGAGTGAGTCTCTGAGGTGGTGTGCTATCATTCTGAAGTGAAATTAGTCTGTGGAAACAGGAAGTTTCCTTTTAATGTAAATCTGAATTTGAGGAAAATATTGACAATATCTGACATTTCAGAGGGCTTTAATTTTGAAAAACCACATCAGAACTTCCTGTTATTATATGAGTGAGTCTCTGAGGTGGACCACTATCTGTCTGAAGTGAAATTAGTCTGTGGAAACAGGTAGTTTCCTCCTAATATTGATCTGAATTAAGTAGGGCCGGGACTTTAACGCGTTAATTAAGATTAATTAATTACACAAAAATTAACGCGTTAAAAAAATTAACGCATTTTAATCGCACTTATATTTGCACCGCGGAACGTTTCTCACTGGATGAGTTTCAGGCGTACCGATTATACTGGAGCACAATTATTTAACGAGTTAAAAAGCCGCCGACACTTGGGGTGCGTCTCAGCTCGGGTTAGCAGAATTAACAGCCTGACAGTGACAATCACGTGAAACTGAGGCGAACTCATTCATGGTTGCCTCTGATTATACTGATAATAGCCTACCTATTAGCTTCCAATGTAGACGCGCGACATGCGCGCTCACAACCCAAAGCGGCGCGTAGCGTCGGTACGACGGCGACGCCGTTTTTTCCCCCCGTGCATGTCCGTGGAGCTGTGCGCCGCGGACGTGCACGGTTCCCTACGTTGCTGTGTCAGGCAGGTGTTTCCCACGGAGCTCTGCCCCGTTTCAAAGGTGAAGGAAGCCCTAAGTGGAAAGACGTTGCCTCCGCGATGTAGAATGTGTTTTATAGAAGAGAAACACACATTTCAGGACCGCTGACTTGTATCATCAAAACAGACACATGTAAACACAGAAAGCTGAAAATCACTGGACATGTCTGTTGGGATTATACAAATCAACAGTGTAAAGTAGAGCTTTCAAGATGTATGCAGTAGTTAATTATTGCATATCCTACTGTACCCATCACTCCTATTGTTTCTGATGTACAGGTGCATTAGAATGTCATGGGAGAGTTTATTAAGGCCTATGTCACTAATTCAATTCAAAAAGTGAAACTAATACATTATATATATATATATATATATATATATATATATATATATATATATGTCCATTACACACCGAATGAAACATCCCATGTCTTTATTTATTCAGTTTATTTTAATAGTAATAATTATGGCTTTTTTTTTCTTTCTTTCTTTTTTATTCAGTCATTATTCAATGGTATACTAAAACCTATACGAAAAAAATTGCTTCTCACTGTTCTCAGGTCAAATATTTATATGCGATTAAAAATGCGATTAATTTCGATTAATTAATTACAAAGCCTCTAATTAATTAGATTATCTTTTTTAATCGAGTCCCGGCCCTAGAATTAAGAGAGAAATATTATAAATATTTGACATTTTAGAGGGCTTTAATTTTGAAAAACCACATCAAAACTCAAAAGCTCTCTACTCTGGTCCTCTGGAACTGTGCAATAAAAGGTAATATTTTGTTAGGTTTAAAGACAGATGTCTTACATAAAGACTGCATAAAGAAAGTATATGGCTGAGGTTCATCTTTCCTCTTTATTTTGATGGTGTCAACTGTACATCCACAGATGAACAGTGTATTAATTGTAGCTTTAGTTTTTACTCACTAATTATAGAGATACATGACATTAATTATATTATTCAGAATATTTCTTTACTTTGCAGTCTGTCTGCATGCACAAACACTGCTGGTAACATACATTTGTGAACACAGACCACACTACAGTTCAATACATCAAAATTAATATCAAAACACCACCTAAGCCTTACTTATATGACTGGGCAGTGTCCAGTTAACTCACTTCTAGCATAATTGAAGGCATTTCACACAGACTTAGATGGACAAATATTAAAATGACGTGCAAAACAGCTGATAATAACAAACGAGTAACGTGAGCATAATGTTACAACAGCTGTTTAGCTACAACAGCTAGCAACTTTACCTGCAAACAAAATAGCATTGTTAGCATTGGCTATGTTCTGAAGTTAACAGCTTACTACGTTCCTGGCAGGTCAACAGATTAAAACAGTGTTTGGTTGGAGACGTTTGGTGGATAAGGTGAACAACAAAAAAGTTTGACTTACTTCATGACGACTGCAGTCCAGCGGCTCAGTCTCCGTCTCAAACACGGTGTGTTTACTTTGAAAATCCTGGTTATCTCTCTCAGTTGTGGGAAAGTGATGGAAATATCACTGTATAACAGTTATGAATTATCTAAATTATTTAGGCTATTTGTTGTTAGGTTGTATTTATTTCATTTCGCTCTCCTTAAACTGACAGCTGCGGCCAACACGCTTCAAAACTCCCAACTTTTACTTTGAAGGCTGTTTCCGACACTCGACTTCCTTTTTCAATGTTCATTGTACAAGTTGGATAAAGGAACAAGCTGCATTACATGTCTTACGACAATGAAATGGGAAATACCCCCAAAATGGGATGTTTCATTATACAACGTAAACAATGCGGATTCATTATACTTCATGCACGGACCCGTTTTAGGTCACTTCCGTTGTGGCTTTTGTATTTGTGTTGTGGCTTTTGTATTTGTGTTGTGGTTTTTGTATCTGGCCTGACACCTCTGGGCCACCATACAAGTCCCCTCCTCTAACAGTATATTGGAGGGGCACCACTGCTGCATCCTGGGCATAGATGTAGAAGTTGATGATCCTTCACTTTGTGTTCCCTAGGACTATTGTGATTGGTTTAAAGACATACAAGGTTACAATTTAAATGTATAGAATAGAATAGAATCCTTTATTGTCACTGTCAACATTGTCACCAACATTTACTGTGAAAATACGTTTAGCAGCTCCACATGGCAGTAGGACAGTAGAAAAAAATAAATAAAAAAAATATATAAAAGATACACAGATAAACAGTATAAAAACAAGTCCCCATAAATATGGACATGTGCATTAAAGTGCAAGGTGGTGCAAAAGTGCAAACACAGTGGGCTCGTAGTGCAATGGAGGAGGAAGGAGGATGTATTGCACTTGGTAGTGTGTGTATGAATGTATTCAAATGTCAGTCCTTGCGTGAGATGGATAGGGGTGGGGTGATGGTTCTGGCAGCCTGGTGGAAAAAGCTGTTACTCAATCTTGCGGCTTTGGATTTGAGAGAGCGGTACCTCTTTCCAGAGGGGAGTGGGGAGAACAGGGCATGTCCAGGGTGTGTGAGATCAGTGCTGATGTTTCTGGCCTTCTTGTGCAGTCGGCCAGAGTAGATATCTCTGAGGGTGGGCAGAGTGGTCCCAATCATCCTCTCCGCCGTCCTCACCACCCGCTGTAGGTCCTTCCTGTCCTTGGCAGTGCAGCTGGTGAACCACACAGTGCAGCAGTAGGTCAGGCGGGCGAGATGGGTCTGCTTCAACTTCCTGAGGAAGTAAAGTCTCTGATGGGCCTTCTTCACCTGATTCGAGGTGTGGATGGACCAGGTGAAGCCGGCTGAAATGTGTACCCCAAGGAACTTGAAGCTCTCCACCCTCTCCACTTCCTCTCCTTCAATAGAGAGGGTGGGAGGCACAATCCTTTTAGATTTCCTAAAATCCACTATTAGTTCCTTGGTTTTGGTTGTGTTGAGGTCCAGGTTGTTCTGAGAGCACCAGTCAGTCAGGTGTTTGACGTCCTCCCTGTAGGCTGACTCTGTATTGTCATTTTTAAAAACACAAGAGTTCCAAAAAGCAAAATTATGTTTGAGTCCCTTGTTCTACATCTATTTTAGAAAAAGGAGTGTTAATGATGAATTGAGGAGTGTCAGCCTGGGGAATAAAGCTGCTCCGTAGTCTGGTGGTGTGGCAGCAGATACTTCTGATTGGCCTGCTGGCCTGCGTCTCTCTCTCTCTCTCTCTCTCTCTCTCTTTTTTTTTTTAACAGGCTGCCGGTCAGCCGGCGTCGCGGCTATCTGACTTTTTTTTCTAAGTCAGAGAGGCATGCCAGGCCAATCAGAGGCCAATCAGGCCAGTAGCATGTGAGGAGGACAAGACGATTGGTTTGTTTGGATTAACACCCGCCCCAACAGTCCGTATCAACCACACACACAGCGTGTGGAGGAAGGGGTGTGTGGCGTGTGTCTGGTACCTGCTGCGGTGTGTGTGTGTGTGTGTAGCGAGCGGACCGGGAGAGGAGATGAGGCTTCGTCGATGATGGACCCTAACCCGGGTAAAAAAAAAAGAGGAAAGGCGGTGCCGAGAGGAAGAGAGAGAAGAAAAAGAAAGGCGCTGGAGGATGACGCGGCCAAATGCCTAAAATTGACTAATTTATCCCCCCCCCCCCAAGCTAAGTTTCCTAAAAAAAACACTGGTTCTTGTCAGGGTCCTTGACACTTTTACACAGTGTAAATATGTAGCCTACTAGGCCCTGGCCTTGAAATTAAAATAAAATAAAATATTGGGATTTTAAAATCACAGATTTACAAGCCACTTTTTTTTTTTTTTTTACTGCGTTTGAAATTATTTATTTGTGCAACAAATGGGATATAATCTTACTTAGTTGTCTTTGTTTATTAGGTTATATTGTAGGTTGTGGTTCATTAGTAGGTACAGAATCATTTCTACAGTAGAGCAACAACATGCAACAAGTTGCAGACATGAACACCACCAGGCACTGCCATTTGACATCAATGGCTCTCATTTGTAATAATAGCTGTCTTGGCACTACAGCATTATTCTATTAAGTGCTAGTGTTATTGAATTTTGCTGTCTGTTGCTGACTTGCTGTTATGTATCCCAGCCCAAACATGAAAGCTATGTATTCCAACCTCAGATTTAGGTTGTGGTTCATTAGTATTCCCCAGTATGATAATTAGAGCCTATATAAAATATTAGTCAATATTATGTGATTGCTTATTAGGAACTATGCTCTCGGACTGTATTATACATTGCATATATGTGTCTGTCAGTGCGTGCGTGCATGAGTTCTGTGAACATGTGTTCGAAGGCTGTCCCTTCATAGCTGATTAATTGTTTGATTTGGACTTAGTTGTCTTTGTTTATTAGGTTATATTGTAGGCTACACATAAAAAATATGTGCCAATGAGGCAGTTGATATTCTACATGACATGACTTTTTATGTATAGCTGTAACCTTGGCACTACTTATTATGTAAAACCTTTATTCTCTTCTATTAAGTGTGTTAGTGGATTTTGCTGAGGATTGTTGTGTTACTGTATTTACCAGCCCAAACATAAAAGTGACTGTATATTCCAACCTTAGATTGTACAATAGGTCCCATATGTGGACTTCTATTTGGAATGCACTGTGTGTGTGTGTGTGTGTGTGTGTGTGTGTGTGTGTGTGTGTGTGTGTGTGTGTGTGCGTGCGCGCGCGTGTGTGTGTGTGTGTGTGCGCGCGCGCGCGTGTGTGTGTGTGTGGGCAAGGCCAGGGTGGCCTGGTTACATGACTGACTCCTGGCCTGAAAAAGTCTCCCAGTCCGGCCCTGCTGTGGCTGGGTGGGTGTTGTCTTTTAGTATCTTTGGGCTCTGTGCAGACATCTCGCTTCACTGTCACTGATGCTCTGTAGATGGTACCAGTGATGTTCTGGTGGTTTTAATTACTCGCTATAGAGCCTTCCTGTCCTTGGCCGTCATGAACCATGCCAGTTTGTGATGTTTCCAATCAGGATGCTTTCTATTACTCCTCTGTAAAAGTTGACCAGAATCTTGCTCCAGAATTTAGCCTTCCTAAGTTTCTGTAGGAAGTAGAGGCTTTTCTGTGCTTTTTTAACCAGGGTGGTGATGTGTGATGACAAAGATGGTAATTCCAAGGAACCTAAAACTGTTCACCTGCTCCACCTCAGCTCCACTGATGTAGACAGGGGTGTGTGTCTTTGTCTCCTTCTTTCTAAAATCAACAATCAGCTCCTTGGTTTTGCTGACGTTGAGCAGTAGATTCTCTGTGTTCTCTGTGCAGCACTCTGCAAGATTGTTGATTTACTCCTGATATGAACTCTCATCGTTGTTTATATTACGGCTGATGATGGTGGTGTCATCCTCATTCACAATAGAGTTCTCCTGTTGTTTGAAATAATTAAATTTGACGTTGATCTCTTTAAAGGTGTAGAAGGAGTTTGTCAAAATACAACACATCATGTGAAGAAATCAGCACGAAATTTAAAATGGCTTATTTCATGTTGTGTTTAGGAAATGGCTTCAGGAGGCTTTTTTGTCCTTGCGGGCTGCTGTTAAAGGGGCGTGGTCAAGCATTTTAGTCATGCCCCTATGCAAGACCCATATCAGGCGTACATTTTCACCAGGACTGACGGTGTGCCAAGATGTTTAGTCCCTCAAAAGTGCTATTATATTGGCAGAAAAAGAAAAATAATAACTCCTTCAGTTTCAATAGGGTCCTTGCAAGGTTCATGCTGGGGCCCTGATAAGGAATTGTAGAAAATAAAAATGTAGAAATTAATACAACACTGACACTAATAATATAATATAACACTGAGCTTTGGCTCTGCGGCAATTATTCCAGTCCTTACAATATTATATGTGAATATGAGCACATGGTTATCATTTCCGATCTTTTTCGCAAGACAGGCTGGAGGGAAATGGACGACAGACTAGCTCAACAACTTAACATTACTGTTATTTGAGACCACAAGTGTACCTGACAGCTCAAACTCTGTTTATTGCTGTTAAAAGAAGTGAAAAATAATTTCAGTGGTGGGGCACCACAGTCTGGGTCACTTACGGGAAACACTGCTGTGCAAGATTAACTTTGCTGTAGACTGAGCCAAAGGAAGTGGTGAAATAAAAAAAACCTTGATATTGGCTAAGTGTTGGATGTGAGCGCTATGGTGCATGTCCACATTGCGTCAGAACTGAGTTATTGTTGTGTTATATTCACCGTTAAACATACTACATATATCGATCAATGATCTTTATCAAATATGTTTATGATAAAAAAAGATTGACTGGTGTATTATTATCTGGTGCCTTGAAAAATCTTTTGTGATCTCAAAGACTGTAAGTTTAAGTTTATTTTATTTATAAAGCACATTTAAAACATCAACAGCTGACCAAATAAAACACAGAGAATTAAAAATCAACACCATAAATATAAAAAGCATAGAAAATATTGTAGTTGCTCTTTTATCCTTACTTTTTGAATATGACCAGTAACGTTCCAACTTAACAAAGTCTTGGCATAGGGGACTCTTGGCCTGTGTCCAGAGTGCTTGTTGATCAAACCATGGTCCAGAGGTAGTGAGGCAGAAAACAGAAAAATGTTTGCAAACCAGTATCACTCCGGAGTTGTTGAATTTTCTTGAAAAGTTCTTGAAAAAGTAGAAACATTAATGAACACGCCACTGTTTTTAATGTGTGTGTGTGTGTGTGTGTGTGTGTGTGTGTGTGTGTGTGTGTGTGTGTGTGTGTGTGGTTTGTTTGCTCAGGACAGGAGAACACTTTGGGGTGGGAATCTGCTGAGGAAGATGGGAAGAAAAAAGGTCCATTCAGTTGTCCACTGTTGACCTGCAGACTTCCTGTCTTCTCCTCCAAAACACACACACTGAAGGTAAGAGCTGCTGCTGGTTATTGATTTATATAAAACATATAGAATCTTCTGAACTTTTATTAATGTGTTTGATCTGTGCATCTGTGGTTTTAATTTCTCAAGGTGACTGATAACAGACTTTGGTTAGGTTTACAGGTCATCGAGCAGCCACATATTCTGGTCTCTTAGCCAAACACATGGTGAAGAACTGACATTTACATCAGACTGATGCTAAAGGCAAAAGAGGTTGCAACATGTCAACATAAAAATGAATTTTTGGAAAACAAACCGTGACAAAAGCATTGTGTTTGTAGTCTTTGTGGTTTAGAAGTTACTGGGCAAGAATCTGTTTGGCTAGTCTTTGTTTTTCCCTTTGTTTTATGTAGTTGGAATTTCTGTGACTGCTGCACCATGCAGCATTCAGGAAGTATAGTACGTCTCCCTCTCTGTCTGTGCCAACAGTATGTCCTTAACTTTATTTATGGCAGACCAGAACGACTTAAGTTCAAGTGACGGGCAAAGAAATAAGTTGTGGATGACAACCATATTCTCCCTCTCTGTATATCTATGCCTCTCACTGTACATGTGTTGTCTGTCGAGTTTATTTTGTTTTTATTCAACGTATAATTTTATACAGAGTTATTGTATTAGCTTTTATTGTATATCATTGCCTGGTTTGATTTTATTATTGTTTGTGACATTTTTGTTTGTTTTTTAACATCGTCTTGAAAGGTGTCATCAAGTGCTCTGAAAGGCGCTTATAAATAAAATGTATTATTATTATTGTTGTGGTTTTATGCAACATTAATAGGGAAATTGGGTTAAATTTGGCTATCATTAATAATTGACTATCAGGGCCAATTCAATAATTCAGTCTCATAAAAAGTACTAAGCTGTCTACAACATGGGCAACGAGGGTTGGACTCAGGTCCAAGATGGTGGATCACCATTTCTTTCTTTGATAGGAGGGAACAAAGAAAAAATGGTGGTGCTCACAATATGTGCTCACTGATATCACACGTAGGTGTGATATGGTCCAGGCTAAAGGAGTGTGTGTGCGTGATGTGGTGCCAGGTTAGAGAAGATGGTTAGCTGCATGCAAAGACCCTGACTCTGTGTGGAGCATAATTCAACTAACCTCAAATTAGCCGTGTAGCAAAGCAAACTACCAATAACCTGACTACACAGAGATCACAATAACACCCAAACAGTGAACAATCACATAGATTGAGCACATGTGCATTACATCAACCAGAGTTCAACAGTCCTGTGCCTAGCCATGCTATGCTATACTGTCTGCTATCTGGGCCCAGTTCAACTTTACCAGTCTATGTAGAAAAAGGTGCTGGTGGTTCCTCAGCTGATGCCAAGCTGGGGAAAGTTGTGGCTCCAGGGTTGAACAGTGGTGTCCTGCTGTGCAGTGTCCAATGTGAGAAGGTGGAGCAAACTGGTTGCCCCTCTCCTGTGCAGAGGTAGCAGCTCTGTGCTTACTTACTTTTGTTCCTCTTGATTGTGAAGTTAGCTGGCAAGCTTTGTGTCACTGCTGCTAACTGAGCTAGAGTTCTCGCAGGACCTCACATCCCTGCTGTGGGGAGAAGTTCTGTGGGCTTGCTGGAACTACAGCTGGCAGCTCTCAGCAGCTGTTCAGCCCAGGAAGGTCCAGGAGAGGTACTGGGGGCAAGGCCGCCTAGTGGGAGAAGAGAGAACAAAGGAAGGAGCTGGAGTTTTGACTACCTGGTCAGTGTCTGTCATCCTGACCAATAGTAGTTCAGAACTGGGTCTCTGGGCAGTCTTCTGACCCAGGTGTAAAGACTGAAGAATTCTGGGGAAACCCACAATGAGCGACTTCATCTGTGGATCCCAACATTGTTGTTGTTTTTATCGTATTTTTGTATGTTTGTTTGTATTTTTGGCTGTCCAGGAGTCCTACAATAAATGAAACGAGTCTCTTGTGTCTGTTTAGCTGGAGGCAGCTCTTCACAGTCCATCTCAGTACAGCCTGCTTGGCTTCTGCACTGTCAGTACATCGTTACCACAGGGTTACCTCTGGGTGAGTACAGTTAGCTATACTTGTAGTGGACCTCATCTAGATTTAATGTTCTTGCCTCCTTCATTCAGGTTGGCCATCTTTACCTTTCCAACATGTGTTTGGGTCTTTTGACATTATATTTGTCTGCTGATTTGATGAACTCCTCTGTGTATTGTGTACGTCTTATTGAGATATGCTGTATCTCCTTATGTTCCTGTGGCATTCAGGTTGCTGGTGGAGGGGGCAGCTCCAACCATGGCCAAGTAGAGATCTTCTCCCTTAACCGAGTCTCTCCTCGCCTTGTCAAGACTGTCCCACTGAGGGCCCCAGTCCTCTGTCTGGAGTATGTGAAGGAACCTTGTTCCAGTGCAGAGGAAAAGAAAGCTGAGAAGGCTCAGACTGCTGCAAAGATAGGAAACATCATTTGTGTGGGCCTGCAGGATGGCAGGTCAGTCATTTCTACTCACTCTGTGCCTCCGTCTCTAGACACTAATCGAGTCAGGGCCTTATTTAATGAACTTAGTGAACTAGAGGGGTATTTGACTTTCCACTGTAATGTCTCTCCAGCATCCATGTGTACAGCAGCGTGGACACAGCTGTTCAGTGCCTGCTGACGTTGCTGAACGTTGACAGCTCTCCAGTCCTCTGCCTCAAACACTCGCTGGCTTTCCTCTTTGCTGGACTGGCCAATGGCAAAGTAGCTGTGTACCACAGAAGAACTGGAGGTGAGTTCTCGCTGAAGAACTTCAGAGTCAACACTGTGGTGCACATTCACAGTATTACACTGCAGTAGGAATAGGTGCTAAAGCATGGACCATTCCTCTTCTCAGAGAGACTGTGGGACGTGGACTCGTGCAGGCTGGTATCTCTGGGCTCTCAGCCAGTCTGTAGTCTGCTGACACTTGAAGAGGCTGTATGGGCCAGCTGTGCCAACCAAGTCACAGTCATCCAAGGATCCAGCCTCCACACAGAGGTATGCCATTTCATCAGCAACAGGTGGACAATTCTGTTAAATATGGAAAATCACAAAAGTTTGTATAGTGTTTTTTAGTCCTATATACTCACTGTATAAGTTTAAAATCAATATCTATAAATATATATCTACTGTATAAGTGTTAGTCATCATTTAAAGGTGTTCCACATTGGTCAGCATCAATAGTTAAAAGACTAAAATACTATAGCTGTACTATTCTGATAGTCTTGTGGTCTAAAGCCCCGCCCTGTAACAATGTATGCAACTTCCTGATTCTGCCTGATTCTATCAGTTGTGAACTCGTGGTTCAAAAGTGGACGTGAACAATTACTGTCCTACTTTTGCAATTTCCAAACTCAAATTGCAAATATCCATTGACAAATACCATTGATGAGGAAAGGGATAAGATCAATAAACTGATCAGGAAGCCAGGATCCATTATTGGCGTGACCTCTGACTCACCTGATGTGGTCCTGAAACAAAGAATGGGTAGGAAGCTTAACAGCGTCACGCAAAATGTGGTTCATCTAGTGTTCAAGTAGCTTTGTCCCTCTTTTAGTGACAGGCTTGTTATGCCGAGATGCTCTTCTGAGAGATTCAGGAAGTCTTGCTAAAGTGAAGTTTTTTAATGAACATTGTTGCTGACTGTCACTGTTAATTGATGTGATGATGACATGATGTCGATGACTTTGACTACAACCAATCTTAAGTACTGTGGAATGATGCTAACCCTGAATGTGTATTTTGTATTATTGTCCTACTTGATCTTTGTCCTAAATGTGTGGTGACACGCTAACAAACTTGGGGGATTAATTAAGTATTTCATATCATATCATATCATATCATATAGTAGAAACCAGCAAAAGCAAGCTAAATTTTGAAAGTATCCAACTGAAAAAATTCTGCCTCCTCCCTCCAGAGCCACTCCTCAGAAACACATGAACGCACACTGCCTAACTACACTGACACCGACTGACCCGTAGCTCTTGCTGGTCAGCAGTGTTGGGAATGGATGGTAGGGCAGGTGTGGTTATCAGGAATTAATAATTATTGAAAATAATTATTAAAATTAATAAAATAAAAATTAATAAAATTAATCTTCAAATCGTTAAAAACGGGGCACCGCCCTGAAATCAGGGACCAATAACCAGACCAAAATTAGTCTCAAAGAAGGGTTCATTTTAAATGTAAATATTTGAAAAATATTTACAATTAAAAGGAACAGTGAAGGAAATGAATCCGAGCACTGACCATCACAACTCGGTTGCCTTTAATTAATCTTGCTTTGGAAGTTAGAGGTTCACAGTTTATTTCCTGTTAGCGGTTTGAGGTAGCCAGCTGAATCTGCACACCTGTGTTTATATGTCCATCCTGTGTAATCCATACTGTAAACACCACGGAGGCAATGTTGTGAGTAAATCATTTCATAATTGAACGCATAAATTAATGTTAAAAGATATTATTTACATGAAAAGACATCTGATGTGTTTGTTTTAAAAATATTTCATTTAGGTCTATTTACATTGAAGAAAAGCACATGTTGCGAGTAAAATGGTGATTTTTGTATTTTACTTTGTTACAGTTTTCACTCTGTCCGTGTAAATTGATGTCGAAGAGAGACAGTAAACAGCAACTAAAGCTCACTCAAGACTCAAGTCATCATTTGCATGGAAGAGTTTAGCTAGTTGTATAGCTGCAGTTCCTACACTGTAGTGAGGACAGCATAACAACCAATAAATGCTACAAAACATATGCACAAAATAATCACAGAAAACTGCTATGTACAATATAATAGACTTTATTATTGTTAGCAAATTGATTAAATCAATAATACTTTCAATAAACACAAATCAATTACTCAACCAAAGCAGCTAAATTAGGAAACTAAACTAAGACAAACCCGAGCACAAATAACAAACAAGCATGGGTGTGTGTGTGTGTGTGTGTGTGTGTGTGTGTCAGAGACAAAGAAAGAGGAGCCAAGATGGCGGTTGTAGTCAAAGAAACAAAATGGCGGAGAGCCAAAATGGCGGTCACGCTCCCTTGGAGGGTGACGTCACGGAGTGTTCCGTTGAAAGGACTACAAAAATGGCCGAACAGGAAATGGGAACTCACGTTCGTTCAACTACAAAAATGGCCGACACGTGACTTGGAGAAGTCACGCGTGGATACGAATACAAAAGGGACAATAGATTTTGCTGAATCGTATGCCTGGAATTCCAAAAATGGTGCACGTGAATACGTCACCTAATGCTAGTCAATTGAACGAACGTGCGAGATTTGAACAACGGCAATGGTTACACCACCGTTGGACTCGTGTGCACTTGATTGCACAGGAGATGAATTTGTAGGGAAAGTGACCTACGGTCCCACAAAAGGTGGACGTGCTACCACGAGGCTTCTGTCTCTTAAGTCATAAAAGGGAGATATCACGAGACACACATATCTTATGTTATAGCGAGGTCATCAACCATAAGTCTCCAACAGGTTGCTCACAAGATTATGTGTGTGCATGTGTAACCCCTAATGTGTGTACATATACATGTGTGTTAGTTAAAGAGAGGGAGAGAGAGAGACAAAGACAAAGGGCCAACGCCCTTAGCGGCGGCTAAGCTAACACCCCCGCTCCACGGCGTGGAGGGGCTCAAATCAGCTCGTAATGAGCGAAAAGTGAAAGCAAACAACATGTTTTGCAACGTAAAACAAACAGCAATAAAAGGAGGGACACGGCAGTCCACAAACTCACAAACAATAATGTAGCTCACAAGCATACAATACACGCTAACTTATAGTATCTGCCCAGACACTAATTAAGCCTCACTTGTAGTCGTGTCTTCCTTAATCCAGCTCGTTTCCTCGGCGCGGATTAAAGGCGGGTTGCAGTTTTCTGCGTTGGCTGTTGAGACAGCGTGGTCGACGGGCAATAAGAAAACGGGCATGAGGGGCCGTTTTCTGAGGAAAAATTAAAGTATCCTCCTTCTGCAGGCAGGTAAAGAGAGGCTGGTTACACAGCATCTTTTCAGGATCCCGAGTGTGTTCGGTGAACACGGCGCAGTTTTGGCTCATCCGGCGAGATGAAAGACTGCGGCCTAGACGGGAAAAATAAGTCCAGACATCTCTAGGCCCCCTTCTGAGTAGTAGTTGCATATGGAAGCTGATGCTTCCCGCAGCTTGTAACTCTGGGACTGCTTAGTCTGTAAAAACGACGTAAAAACCCTGCGTAAAAACAACGTAAAAACCTGAGTTGAAAAGGGTCTGCCGCTGTATTTATCTCCTCCAATGTCAGCGGATGTGACGCGTTCAGGTGCGCACGCAGACAATGGGAGATGGGAGTTTCCAACCTGGGGGCTGTGACAAGCAGGCGCCACCTACTGGACCTAAGAGTCGTTGCACTTTCCTTTGTTTATCAGGCTTTTATAGTGCAAGGAAGCCGCATCAAAGCATTGAGCTGCACGCGGGCCGATCCGACGTCAGAACCATGTGGCTGGTCCCAACAGCAGACAGATGTGTATTAGCAGCTAGTTCACTAGGTTCAACAAGCTCTTTTAGCCTTTTTAGTCTATGAATCTACAACTTTGTTTAAATGTCACAATCATATAAACACAAGCAAAAAAGCCGTCACCAACATACCTCGGTGTGAAAAGACTGCCCAGTATTCCTTACTGCTGAAGGTGTGTGCTGTGATTTAACGTTAGCCGTTGCAGGAGGCTGTTGCTGTGTGGAGCGAAAACTTGATAAGTTGATGCTGTAATAACCAAGTTTACATTTTCACATATGGCACAACTATGATACTGCTGAGAGATGACCCACATACTGTGACTCTGTCTCTCTGCCTCTCTCTGGACTGTAGAGTTTCCAGGCCCACTCCAATCCAGGCTACAGTGTTAGCCACATGGTTCGTTCAGGTGCGGGGGTATGGATGGCCTTCACCTGGGGCTCCTCCATCCACCTGTTTCACACAGAGACCTTGGAACCACTGCAGGAAGTCAAGATCTCCACCCGCACCGCCCACCTGACACCAGGTGAGGCTAACCGAGCTGAATCATATGAATATTCTTAGTGAAGAGTGCTGATTTTTGTCATTCAGTGAAGCATTTCTGGACTAGTCTCTGTCAATGTAGGATGCCACACTCAATCAGACACGCCCTGTAAAATCCTCATTGGTAAGAAGGCCTTCGCACCACACAACAATGAACAACATTTAAAAGGCTCATGGTAATGAGCCAATGATGTCCCCACGCTCCACGTGACTGACTTTTTACATCCCACACCTCTTCACCGGAACCTCCATCTTCTTCTTCCCTGCCTATAATGACTACGCAACTGACCATTACTGCCCCTGCTAGCTCCCTGACTGGCCTCATCTGCCATTGACCTGCTTACCAGGTACTTTTCCCAAACAAGCCATTAGCAACAGGACCGGTACACCTTCTTTTATATCCATCATCATCTCCCCCCCACAGACAAACAGCAGAACGTTCAACATCGCAACCCTCCACAGGAGGAACCCTCCAAAGCCAAACAGTGTTTTTATCCAAAAATTTTTAGCGTATTTATCCCAATTTATGACAAAGTATGAAAAGGTTCTTATTTGAGGTGGGGGTTTTTTTTTCAATTTAAATTTTAGCGAGTATTTTGTAAATGTAGAAAACCACATATAGACAGAATTACAATTAAGTTCCGTTAAAAAAAGCTTTAAATTGCACCAGTATGTAGTCCAGTAATAGTAATAATCTCTTACTCGTGTGTATATTTATGCCAATAAGCAAAATTAAAGAACAGTAATATAATAAAGTAAAAAATTACAGTAAAAAAAAAAAATAATGAAATAAAATAAAAGTAAATAAATCAACAGAGTGACATGTGAGCTTTCTCCCTTATTTGTAATCCAACATTATGATCTGATTACGACCCTCTTAAAGCTATGGTCTACGATTTGAAAGATTTGTTATTATTATTAACATCATTTAGATGGTGGTTATGACCCAATAGTACCACCTACACAATGTGAAGAGTAAAAGGAACCAAAAAAATCCATTCTCTCTAGTGTCTGTAAAACTGAAAAGAAATTGACCAATAGGAACCATCCGGCCCGGATGGCTCCTATTGGATAAATTTTCCGATCCAATCCTTGCTCACTCTCCTGCGCCTGCTCACGTCTGGTCCCGACCCACTTCCGCATTTGAAACTACAAGCGGACAAGAGGTTTGTTTTGCCCTGAGCAGTTCAGCTGCCTCTGCTTGCCCCACTGACAAAGAGTCAAAGAAAGAAAGTCTGTCACTGAAAAGACACAAAGCGGAAATGTGAAACAAAGAGGGCTCAAACCGAATAAACATCGGGTCATCACATCGAAGGTGGCGAAAGGTCCGTGAAGATATGGACCCGATGCTGATACAGCGGCGTTTCTGTTGAGCAGGTAACCTTCGTCTTTATTGTGGATGTTGTGACACAGATAACTTTCATGCCGATGCTGGCTTATGACTGTGAAAGCTGCCGTTAGTTTGTTTCTGTGTTATTAGACGGTGTCTGTCTCTGCAGTGTTGTGAACACTTGTTTACTTGTTCGACGGAGACGTTTGCCTCTATGCTAGCATTGTAAGCTAACAACAAGCTAACATTGCTAACATGTTTACACCAAATTAGCCTATGTATTTACTCGTGGCAGCTAAATGAAGCAGCAAGTAAGATGAATGAAGGGATGGATGAAATCCCAACGCAAAGCGGAGGGGTTTCGGATTTTCTTCCGGATTTTTATCTTATTTGTCCGGATTTATTTCTCCATAACAACCTCTCGCCCGGTCACTACTCAGCTGTTTTGCTAACCCTCCTTCCGGTCTTGTCCGTTTGTTTTCAACGAAGCCTTTGCTAAATCAATATGATGGATTATCAAATAGGCGTTACGATGTGTGTATTTGTGTGTCTTATCTATCTATCTATAAACAAGAGATTACGGTTTACGGACGCGTTTGTGTCGCGGTCTGTGTGAGTCTCGGACCAGCTGTGTGTGTCCCAGCTGCTGTCTGAGTAGCACCAAACAGCAGCTGGGACACACACAGCTGGTCCGAGACTCACACAGGTTTGTTTTTCAGCCACAATGTGGAAGCGATTGTTGTGACAATTTCGTATTTGATATCATTTAAATCTGACATTATATTTTTACAAGAAACTCATGTTAAAGCCACTCAGCACAGGAAACTCAGGGCTAATTGGATCTCACAGGTCTATCAGTCACCATTCACATCAAAAGCCCAAGGCATTGCCATTCTCTTCCGGAAGACTGTGCCTTTCGATTTCAATCATCTACAACTGACCCAAACAGCAGGTTCATAATTGTAACTGGGCATATCAGTTCATTTCCTGTTACGCTAGTGAATATATATGGGCCGAACACGGATGACCCATATTTAGATAGGCTGTCTTCCGCCCCCCCAACTAATATTCTTGCTGTACAAACCATTAACAATTTGTTGAAGACAAAGAAGGTGGTAGATATTTGGAGACTGCAGCACCCATCTGATCGGGATTACTCTTTTTATTCACATCTACATGGATCATACACACGGATCGATTACTTTCTAGTCGATTCCAGATTAATTTCTAACATTAACCATACCAAATGTCACAACATAATAATATCTAATCACAGTCCCGTTTATCTTAATCTTAAATTGTGCTCGCCTAGACAAGCCTATAGTTGGCGTTTTAATCCCTATCTCCTTGAGGATCAGGCTTTTAAAACACACATCACTACGCACATATCACAGTTCCTTGAGACCAACGACAATGGGGAGGTGAATGACACAATACTGTGGGAAACACTCAAAGTGTATATTAGAGGGCAAATTATTTCTTATGAAGCAACACTGAAAAGGACTAAGCGAGGCAGATTTGAAGAGATTGAAAAAGAGCTACAAACTGCTGAACAGGTCTACCAAAATTCACTACTCCAATCAGATTACAACACAATTCTTAAATTAAAGTAAGAGAATAATATCCTTCTGGGAGAACAAATAGGCAACTTACTACTGAAGCTTAAGCGAAGGCACTTTGAGCTTGGTGATAAGCCACAGAAGTTACTGGCAAGGCAGTTAAAAGGAGAACAAGCAAAACGAGCCATTTATAAAATCAAATCTGAATCTGGAGAGATGCATACAGACTTAAAGGACATCAACGAATGTTTCAAAGAATTTTACTCAGAGATTTACACTTCCAAATCAACAGCTACACAGGAAGATTTTCGATCAGTTTTTTGATTCGCTTCACTTTCCAAAATTGGATGCGGCTTTCAGGGAGAGTCTGGACTTGGATTTCTCACTTTCTGAGTTACAGGATGCTATTAGAGCATTCCCCACCGGCAAGGCGGCGGGTCCGGACAGGTTTGGGCCAGAGTTTAACAATGCCTTTCAAGGGGTCCTGGCACCCTCTCTGTTGAGAATGATCCGAGACACGTTTAAAAACAAACAGCTTCCATCCTCTCTCAGTGAAGCAAATATTTGTGTTTTATTAAAAAAGGACAGGGATGAAACAGACCCGGGTAGCTACAGGCCTATTGCCCTACTAAATTATGATCTGAAAATCAAATCAAATCAAATCAAATTTTATTTGTATAGCCCAAATTCACAAATCACAGTTTGCCTCAGAGGGCTTTACAATCTGTACAGAGACGACACCCTCTGTCCTTCGACCCTCGAGTCGAGTGAGGAAAAACTTGCCCCAAAAAAAAGCCCTTTTAACAGGGAAAAAAAATGCGGAAGAAACCTCAGGAAGAGCCACAGAGGAGGGATCCCTCTCCCAGGACGGACAGACGTGCAATAGATGTCGCATGTACAGAGCAGATCAACGAGATCACAATGCATACAATTATAATGGATGGTTGACAGGAATGAAAGTACATAAAGAGGTATTACAGCAATAATAATGAAATGCACATGGAAATGTGATTACTAGTGATAACAGTAGTAGTGGTTAACGGTAAGGATAGTATGTAGTAATGCATTACAATAATAGTAGTGGGACGTATGTAACAGAGATATGACTAATATTAGCGACAGTAGTGGTGGGTGTCAGGCAGGGCCATAGCAGTAGGCACATCCACGATCCACGACCCGGGCGCGGCCAGGATCCATGGGAGCCTGTAGGACTAGAAAGCACAAGGACTCCGGGGAAGAAGTGAAGTCAGTGACATGCAGAGATGGGGCATGTATAGGCATAATGTATACAGATGGAGAGGAGAGGAGGAGAGAGAAGCTCAGTGTGTCATTTGTCCCCCGGATTGGGCCTATAGCAGCATAACTAAGAGCTGGTCCAAGACAGGCCTGGGCCAGCCCTAACTATAAGCTCTATCGAAAAGGAAGGTCTTAAGTCTACTCTTAAAGGTAGAGAGGGTGTCCGCCTCCAGGACCAAAACAGGAAGATGGTTCCACAGAAGAGGAGCTTGATAACTGATAACTTATTGTGAAAATAATTACAAAAGTTCTAGCAAACCAGCTTGGTAAAAATGTAGCAAGTATCATTCACCCGGACCAAACAGGATTTATTCCGGGCAAATACTCTTTCTCTAATGTCTGCAAAATCCGCAGTATCATGTATGCAGATTATGGCAAGATGACAGAGCGGCTATATTGTCCTTAGACGCTCATAAGGCGTTTGATATGATAGAGTGTCCTTATCTATTTGCGACACTTCTTCCATTCTAATGAACGGGGACAGATCCGGTCCGCTCACTCTGCAGCGCGGTGTCCGCCAGGGGGACCCATTGTCCCCCCTGCTGTTCAATATAGCGCTGGAGCCCCTGGCTATTGGTATTAGAGGACATCCATATATTAAAGGTATTAGGTCAGGCAGCACCGAGATCCGTGTGACTCTTTATGCAGACGACCTCCTTGTCTGTTTAGCTGACCCGGTGGTCTCCATTCCCGTCCTACTAGAATATATAAATTCCTTCGGGAGCATCTCTGCTATACCATAAACTGGAGAAAGAGTGAGTTCATGCCCTTAACAGACCAATTCACTGAGGAGTATTTCACCTATTTAGGGCTTAAAGGGGAATTGCCGTTTTTTACAACCTGGACCTTATTTCTAGCATAAAATACGATCATTTACTCACCCAGATAACTTTGGTGTCATTTGGAGTCGTTTGGACGAAATTAGATCCAGTGGAGCGCTGCGTATAGGCTGTCTGGCAGCCCCCCTTCTTTTTTTTTTTCTTTTTCTTTTCCTTTTCCTCTGTTTTCTTTTATGTTTGACTGTTTCTCTGTTGTGGCATATTTTATACAGTTTTGTATAAAACTGTAAATAAAGTATTTTTTTTAAAAAAGCTTGGTAGATGACATAAAGTCCAAGATTATACTGTAGTCCATTCCATTTTAGTGACAGCTTAATTTTGAAGTACAAAATTAAGTTATTTGTCAAAAACGATAAAACATTGTTTTCGGATGGAATCGGAGTACTTCAAGCTTGAAATATCACCTTATTTTAAAGTTTAGAATGTCCATTTATTCATTGATTCACACATCTACCAAGATACATTTGCTTTGAAATACTTTAAATGCTTACAACAAATATTGGAATGTGCGATTAATCACAAAGCTTGTAATTAATTAGATTAATGTTCTTAATCCCTTGACAGTCCTAACATATGATAAATATAAAGGTTGATGGTCGTGTTAATAGTTGGATGTCTTTTTTGTTTTGCAGGTCAGGTTAGTGTCTCCAGCTTGCTTATCTGCCAGGGCCTGCTGTGGGTGGGGACAAGCCAAGGCATCATCCTCACCTTCCCTGTACCCACCCTGGAGGGAATCCCCAAGATCACAGGTCAGTACTGAGTACAGTAGCTCTCCTGCTTACCTCCAGACTGCAGCATGTTCTCTTAGTGGGGCAGATAACTGCAAATTACAGGAGGATCGTTAATTTCTGGAAACAAGCACCAAAATTGGCACACATACTCCCTGGGGATTGCTCTTTTGATAAAACCCGTTAGCCACCTAAAAATTCAAGATGGCGGCCATTTTTCAAGATGGCCACCATTGAATATACAGTAATATTGCATTTTGGAATACAATCGCAAAGACTTGTCCTATTTGAATGATCTTGGTGTCAAATAATACATTTTTCACTATGTAGAATCCGAATTTGGACACATGGCCTTACTGACTGGCTTCCTTGTACCATATATCAGTCCCGGAATCCTAATATTCTGCTAAATTAGAGGTTCATGTTACGTCTGACTCGGTTAAAATGCATGGTAGTGTATATCGTAGTAGTGTTAAGGTGCGTTCACACCGGACCTTTTATTTATTTATTTATTTTTTTTAATATTCTTTTTATTTTCATTTTTCATTTAAAGGAAAACAGACATAACAATAACAACAACAGTAACAACACCCCGGCTCAGACACGTAAAATTAAATTAGAAAAGAAAAATACCTGTGACTTTAGTAAGCACACATACACATAGATGAGTGCATAAACAAATATACAGTAAGGCTACCAGTTATTTGTCATCTGTCCTGGTCTCATCCAGGTAGGCAAGGAAGGGGCCCCAAATAGCCAAAAATTTTCCAATTGAATTAGTCCTTGTGAACCTGAGTCTTTCCATTTGTATGGTTGAGGCCATGTCAGCCAACCACCTCTGAAAGCAAGGGGGAGACGTCGACTTCCACTCCAGTAGGATTAGCCTTTTTGCAATAATCATCCCCAGCATCAGAGACTGCTGCATTGCTGCAGGTAGGCTTGCTGTAGTCTGTGAGCAGCCAAAGATGGCAAGTTCAGCCTCCGGTTGGAAGGGTCTCTTATAGGCCTTGGAGAACCAGTCAAATATTTTGTCCCAGAGTCCAGTCAGCAAGGGACAGAGCCAGAAGGTGTGAGACAGTGTGCCCTCCGACACCTTACACCTGTCGCACAGCGGTGAGACAGAAGGAGCGATCTTATGCAGTTTGAGTTTGCAGTAATGAAGACGGTGAACAACTTTGAATTGAATCAACTGATGTCTACTGTTAACCGAGCAAGATTGTATCATAGCTAAACATTTCTCCCATGTTTCTGCAGACAGCTCAATGCCTAGCTCTCCCTCCCAAGCCGCCCTCACCCTGTCCGTGACAGCCCCGTTACAATCATCAAACAAACGCACAAATCTGGAAATGAGATGCCTGGAGTCAGGGGGGCTCCTTAAGATGTCGAAAAACACATGCTCCTTAGGGAGAGTTTTGAAATCAGGGATTTTGGATCGAACATAGTCTCTGATTTGCAGGTAACGAAAATGGTGCGAGTGTGGTAACTCAAATTTTGCCCGCAATTTATCAAAAGAAGCGAAGTGTCCATCCACGTACAAATGCTTTATGGAAGTAAGGCCCCTCTCCCTCCAGGCATGGAAAACTCTGTCTGATGTTGAAGGCATAAAGGAGTGGTTGAAGCAGATAGGTGTATGTACAGATGTCGTTGGCAGACCCAGGGCTTTTCTCACCTGGTTTAAAATTCTAACAGCGTTTTTAACAACAAAACTTTGACTCCTCAAAATGGCTAGCTTCTCTATTTTGCAGAACATCAAGGCAGATAAAGATGATCTGACTACCGAGTTGGCCTCCATATTCAACCAGGAGGGGGCCCCAGGGGCCAAACTGCCTGGAGATTCCAGTTGCCAGAACATCAATGCCCTAATGTTAGCAGCCCAGTAATAATGTCTAAATATAGGTAGACCCAGCCCTCCCTCTGATTTGGCCTTTTGTAAATGGGCTTTTGAGATCCTGTGGTTCTTATAATTCCAAATGTATGACAAAATTATGGAGTCTAGTTCTTTAAAAAAAGCTGATGTGAGGAAAATAGGAAGGTTCTGACAAAGGTAAAGGAACCTGGGAAGGGAGACCATTTTAATCGAGTTAGTACGGCCGATCATAGACAGGGGCAAGATCTTCCAAGCCTCTATACTTCCCTTAAGCTTAGCCACAAACTCTGAGAAATTTAATTTGAATAGGAGTCTGGGTTCCCTGGGTATTGTCAGGCCAAGATACGTAAAGTGATCTTTAGCCAACCTAAAAGGGATGTCTTCTAGGAAACCGGGCGTGTAGGTGTTGGAAAGGGGCATAAATTCGCTCTTTGCCCAGTTAATTGTATACCCAGACAGCTTTCCGAAAGAGGTAATCAGTTCTAGCAGAAGGGGAACAGATTTTTCTGGCTTTTTTAGGCCTAATATGACATCGTCTGCGTACAGACTAATGAGCATTTCGGTACCTCCCACCTCCAGACCCACAATTCCCGGATGGGCTCTTATTGCTAAGGCGAGGGGCTCCAGCGCGACAGCAAAGAGGGCAGGCGGACCTTTTATTTTTGTCGCTGTCGCTCGTGTCGCTCCAAAAAAGTCGCTCTGTTGCTCAGCTGCAGTCGCTTGTCGGGACAATTCAACAGATCGCTCTGATAACGTCATTCAAGCGATTCCAGTGAATTTCACGTCGCTCAGAGGCGCTCATTTCTTCCCGTTTTCAATGGTATACGCGGCTGACAACGGCCCAGTTTGACGAGCTGTTGGCGAGAATCGGAGGCAGGAATTGCCCGGTTGGACACCAACTACAGGCGCTCCATCCCAGCTAAGGAGCGCCTGGCCATTTGTCTCCGGTGTGTGTGTGTGTGTGTGTGTGTGTGTGTGTCAACGTAAAGCCGGCTTTGCTCTTCCGGACCGGTGGAGTTGTATTTCGTTTCCATGGTTTCAGTAGTTGTCATAATTACATAGCCTATAGATTACGGCAGCCAGTCAGCGCTGAGCGACAAGCGACTGACGGCCAGAGACTTGGGGTTTCTCATCTCGAGCGACAGAGCGTTTTTTCCCCCCGTCGCACGGACGCTGTCGCTCAGAGCCCCAGCGACATTTCGCCTGAGCGATTAACCGCTCAGTCGCTCGTTTGCATTGACTTAATATGTAAACTTGTCGCCAGGGACAAAAATAAAAGGTCCGGTGTGAACGCACCTTTAGAGGTTTAGTATGTGTAGCATCTTCCTGTACTAGGGGGTTAACCCTAACCCTAACCCTATGGTATCCCATACCTTATTGTGCATGATTGCGCATTGTGCAAGGTGGTAAAAGGATAACCTCTCGGCCTTGATTCACTGAATACAGATAATTATCATACTGTGATACCTTGATTACCATTCATCAAGATGGCAAATACAGATCCAGGACCGTCTAAATTCCGGACTGACTGGAGCAAGTGTTGTCTTTGCCAGAGGAAGAATAGTGAAGAGCTCAAGTCACCACGTGCACAACAACCACAACAACATGATGGCTACACTATGATTGCGAATAATATTCCCCTCTGTCACGCATTTAATTAGAGATGCCTATTGTTCTGGATCCAGCCAGACTTGATGATGGTGGTGGCATTGAAGAAACTCTGAGGAGGAACAAGGCGCAGTATCACCACACAGTTGTCGCCTTATGTTCAACAACACGAAATTGGAGAGAGCCACAAAAAGAAGAGCAGAGAGTGCTCAGCCAGTGGAAAGCCAGACCAAGCTGCGTAGAACCAGCCCTAAAGGCCAAACGTGTTTCATTTGTGAACTCACAAGACGAGCTATGACGATGAATCTCAATAAGAGAGTTAATGAACGTGCCAAAACTTTAAATGACGGAAAACTTCTTGCAGGACTCAGTGGTGGAGATGGAGATGGACATGGAGAATAAATTACCCTCAAAATATTTAGATGAGTGTAGGGAGGTGGACAGAGAGTCTGTGACCATAACTGTAAAAAAAAAAAAAAAAAAGTGTACAAACAGAATGATTGAAATTAACTACTCAATTACTAGTGTAATGGCAACCAGATATACTCCTGAAGAAAGGATGCACAAGGCCGAACATCTTCACTGGATTATTCACACACTATTATCATATGTGTATTATAAACACAATATAAATAGTTTATTTAAATAATATCATGGTTATCACGAATATTGCGACACCCCTAAAACATACCATTCTTTGCGTTTTCTTAGATTCCTCTTTATAGCTGGTCGGTCCACTTTATGTCAGGCTTCTGAGGTAGAGTATAGCTAACTGACATGTAGTGCGGAGACAAAGCCGCTTTTAATCTGTTACCCTGACCCTGGACCTAAATAAACTGATGACATGATGTCTACACAACTAGCGTTCTGTATCAGCATCAGTTCATTAATCTCTGGTGCCTGAGTTTAAAGCAACTGATGACCTTTATTCAAATGATCAAACGTTACTGACCAAAAATAAAACCAAATGAAAATCAATGTAGTTACTTAATAAATAATTCTGTTCATTCTGGTTGTTGTAGCAGGGTTTTAATATTAGTTTCAATGACCTGTTGATCAGATATTGACAAAAAAATAATATTCATACATTCATATGTTAGAGTGGTACATGGTATATCCTGTATATTTATCCTGTTGACATAATGTCACACATCATTTACTCCTTCTCATAAGGTGCTATTGGAGATAGTGTGGACTCATTTATAACTGTTGTACCCTCAGGTAGGGGGGTGATGTCTCTGAACGCTCACTGTGGTCCTGTGGACTTCCTGATGTCGATCTCCAGCACCCTGGCGTCCGATTTGCTTCGCCGGGACTCCGTCCTCAATGGCAGCGAGGAAGGTAATGTGAGAGGAGATGAGGGAGGGCAGAGGCTGGAGCAGAGCAGCCAGGACTCACAAGCTCCTCCACCAACAGAGGAGAAGCCCAAGCGTCTCTTGCTGCAGTACCGCCTCCACTCCACCTGCCAGCTGCCTGGGAAGGTGCTGACAGCCCAGCCCGAACAAGGGAGCCCAAGGGCCCCTCGCGACACCCTGGAACACAGCCCAGAGAACAGCTCCATCTATGAAGTGAATGAGGACCCTGATGTGTGGGTGAGGGGGTGGCCTAGGGAGCGGGTGAAGGAGGTGGAGCCCAGACGCAGCAAAGTCACCTCAACAGCCATCTTCTCTGGTGGCAGAGGATACCGCAGGATAGCACAGACAGCCTCAGTTGATCCCTGCTCAGACTCCACTGAAAACACACTGCTGGTGTGGCAGCTGCCTCTGACTCTCAGCCAATGAAAGACCAGCATGTCACCTGACTGGCTGATCAGTTTACTCAGTGACTGCTGTTCCAGACACATCTGTGGACTCCATCTCCAAACAGGCCAGCTAGACACGACGTCTCATCTAAAAACAAAGGGACCAAGTGCACAAATTGTGCGTGCGTGTGTGTGTGTGTGTGTGTGTATGTGTGTATAAACATGTATATAAACATGTATACTGGGTCTCCTGCTGAAAAGCTAACAGTGTTACAGAACGAGCATAATGTCATGATTCATTCCCTTTAAAAAACAGCCATCTAGATGAGTGTTATTGGATAAAAATATTATGAAAGTAACTAAAAACTAGCATTTTAAAGGTTGCTTTCCATAAACTGATTCCTGGGGGAGAGTGCCCCCAACCCCTCTACTGTTACAGGGACAGTAACATCAGAAGAGATACCTTAGATGTGTGTGGGGTAGTTAATTATTATTCTTTATTTTCTGTACATTTGAAGTAGTTACTTTTTGCCACAATAGAATCATTGGGTCTAACCTGGTGACCCTAGTAGTTCTGCTTTGCCCCAGTTTATCTGGCCCACAAATAGATTTTTATGTTTTAAGATGGCCCCTCCAGTGATTGAGTTAGACACTCACACTGACTTACATCATCAAAATCTACACTTTTGCTACAGTGAATAATCAATTCAGTGTAAGACCAATAAACTCTTTTGTGGTTTACATAAAAACAATTGAATGTCCTGAAAATAACCTAACTAAAACCCAATGGCTCATAGGTATTATTTAAACATCTATGTGAGCTCATTTTTTTTTATGGAAATACGACTGCTTGTCAGTGTCTTAGTTAATTAGTTAACATTCATTACAGTAGTGATGTGAATGCAAATGTACTTCTCTTCATAATCATGTGCTGTAATAGAGAGCAATAATGGTACTCAAGTTTAATAAGCTTTAATTTCTGATGCAGAACAATGTCTGCTCACTGCTGCTGCTGTTTGTTTGAGTCCCAAAAAAATCAGAGACTCAAAGGAAAGAGATCTGGTAGAAAATGTCATCTGAGCTGTGATTTAAGGTAGAATCCAGAATATTTACAAGAACAAAGTCATAATTAAAAAAAAAAGTCATATTGAAATATATATATTTCATATATTTGAAATATCACACATATATACATTGAATAATAATAATAATAAAAAGAATAATAAACTAAATTAAATTAAATGAGAATATCACAGGATTATATGATTATCTTTGATAGGGAATGAAAATCACTACTTAAAATAAATTATGACTATTTTCAAATGGTGACATCTCCATCACATTATGACTTTTTTCTTAAACATTATGGTTTTCCTCTAAAAATGTCAATTTTTTCCCTAATAGTCACCTTTATGCTCTGTCATAGAAAACAGAACAAAAGGACCAAACCAGACTCAGACTGGACTTACAAATGTGTTGCACATCCTCTTCTCTGAAGATAACCAAACAGTGGCATCACTGGTATAAAGGGAGAATGATGAATGTGTTAATCAGAAAGTAGACATATTGAATACTGTGTGTATACAAATACATATGTTTGTAGAATGAAATTGATTTATTTTGCTATCAAATGTTGTTATTTGCATTTTAAAATTGAGTATATATGAATATCAACACTTTTTCTCAAGAAGACTTCAGTGTCTTGGTGTTTCTTTGTCAGTTCATGTGTGCCAGGGTATAATATTTTACTTGTACATTTGTGTGTGTGTGTGTGTGTGTGTGTGTGTGTGTGTGTGTGTGTGTGTGTCAACTCAGAGAGATGAGAGATAGACAGTGCAGTAACAGTGTATCGACAGAAAATAAGTGTCGAAACTATATAAAATATTCAGAGTTGAAAAGTATTGAATTGATTGGTTATTATTGGTTATTGAAAAACTGCTATTTTTGACAACACTATGACATTATATCTCGACATTAATAAATTAATATGTCATAGGTGACAGTGCCATATTATTCTGCTGACTTTGTTACTACTAATTTAATTGGCATGTGACTGGGGAGCCTCCTTTCCAGCCCAGTGTCTTCAGGACCCCTTCCTGAGAGTCATGAAATGACTCTAAACACACCAATACATTGTCTCCAGGACATCAAAAGGACCCAAACTCCAACTGGCAAGACAGACCCACCTATCTAATAAACTGTCATCAAGTTCACCTCTTCAGACATTGGCCCAGAGTTCACAAAGAACTGTGAACTGCTCTCTAAGGACCTGGGACCCCAGGGTGCTGTGGCCTGTGTAGATGCTAATCTGCATGCTTGTCTGTTAACTTACACTACAGTCCTTCTCATCCAGAGCAGAAGAACCTTCCTGGGACAATAGTGTGTTATTTTTAATACTCTGTTTCATTTCATTGTGCCCATTCAAAGATACCAATGTATCAATACATCAGTGTATGTAATGCTTATTAGTTGCCACTCATAACATTTTTGCTGAATTAATAATGTTTATCATGCATTTCTGAATATGTGATATCGTGTTAGTCCATGTATTTCATATTTGGTATCATTTAAAAGCTGAGAGTGCCACCATGTCAAATCTGTAAACCTCGACCCCTTCACAGAAGTCAATAACAATTTAATATGATTTAACTTAAAGGAAAGTTTGATATCTGAAAGGGACACAGGGGAGGAGTCAAGTTCCACCTCTGATGACATCACACATCACCTTTCAGTCTCAAGACTCCTTTAAAGAAAGAATATACTTTCTTCACTGAGATGAGATGAGATGAGATGAGATGAGAGAATAGCAAGCAGGATAATAGCAAGAAGATATAGCCAGTTAGAACTGAAGAAGCCTCTTGGATGAGAGGTGAAACGTCTTCAAGAAACTGAAACACATCCAGTTGCTTATGATACAGCACTTAGAATTGCTTATGTATAGTTTCTTTTTTATTCTATTGTTATTTTATCTAAATGTAGTTATTTATTCTCTGTAATTTTATCTGTCTGTACTTATTCTGTCCTTGTGTTGCTGTCACACCCAAATTCCCCTCTTTTCATTTCTCATCTCTCATCCGATATTAAATTATCTTAACATGGGACCTTTATCATAGATTATGTCATCCAAAACATTTATCTTATTCACCTGACAACCATTCTTCAAATGTCCACATGTACTGAAGCCCTAAACAGCCATGGGTCAAGCATATTATTTCCTTCATTTTCCTGTGATAACGAGTTTTCCCAAGATCAAGATTAACGTGGTTATCACAAGATAACAATGTTGCTTTGCCAAGATAAAGAGATAATCAATCATGACAAAATTACTTCAAAAGATTCATAAGAGTGGACAATGAACTTCCGGTGTAGCGACTGATGGAGTAGGATGCGCCTCTCTGAGCTCCTGCAACAACCTTCACAAATTCTATCTTAGGCACACTTTTTGTATCTTTTTTCGTCTTTTTTTCGGTGTGTGTTTTCCCCACCACCATAATCTCAACTTAACGCCGACCTCTCACCGATCAAAATGCCTACAAAAGCTAAACCAGCTATACAACCACCGCGGCCCACTCCGCCCGCCTCATCCCCGCCTCGTAGTGGTTCCCCCTCCTGCTCGAACGGAGCCGCAGGCGGCACTCCTCGCCCTGACTTTAAGGCCGAGCTGCTCTCGTCACTCCGCGTCGAGATGGCGGCTATTTTCAAAACCGAGCTTCAAGCGGCCTTGACCGAGAATTTGTCAAACATCAAGACTGAGCTACAGGCAGTGAAGTCGGAATTATCTGACAGTATTACAAACATCCAGTCTGATGTGTGCGCTCTGAAGGGCACCGTAGGTGAAATGGAAACATCACTTTCCTCCTGCACTGACGACATTACTACCTTACAGGCTAAAGTGGAGCATCTGTCAACAGAACTGATAAGATTGGACAATAAATGCGAGGATTTGGAGGCGTGATCTCGGCGCAACAACATACAGTTAGTGGGAATTCCTGAGGATTTTTCCACCTCTTCTACTGCTACAGCTATTTCCTCTCTGCTCAAGGAGGCACTTACAGTAGGTACTACTTCAAAGTGGCCATTTCACTCGCGGGGAGCGAGATTCACGGAACGCGTGAAATGTAAGTGACAACTGTAGCCACTAGGTGGAAGCATAGTACTGAATTGCAGCTCAAACGATTTTGGGACAATTCCACATTTGACCACAATGTAGCTGCAATGGAGAGTGGCGCTGTTTTAGGCTACAGGTAGAGTGAATGGAGAGGGGGACTGCTAAACCGTATCAGATTGATTCAGACTGATTGTTTCACAGCGGTGGGACACCTCAATTATCTGGGTGACCTTGGATAATCACTTGTGCTTTCTTTGTTTTACAGTAGAGCTAAAATATGGACATTAGTTGTTTTTTAAGGAACATTTGTTTACTGGTAAAATTGCCGACCTAAATTATTGTCCCAGTCCGCCCCCGTGAGCCTATATCACGGCCTGACTGGATGTTGCTTAAATATAAGAATAGCCTATAATAATATCTGATACCCTAAAGACATCTGAGGTTGTGATTTTGCTCGCTCGCTGCAGCCACGGCTAAGCGGAGGCAGAAACAATTACGCACAGCCTACAGAAGTTTCAACGTCCATACAAACATTGAAGAAATGATTCTTATCAGTTCCATAATTCAGAGAGGATTTTTATTCAAGAAAAAATCTATAAAGATCAGTTTTTAGGTTGAAGACACGACAGCAGCACGTATGTCCAGACGCTGATGTGTGTCAGCTGGGGCAGCGGGTCCGTGACTAATAAGACACATGAGAGCATTATGACTGACGTATAGCTTCCCTGGTAGAGCAGCTCCCTCAGTAAGCAGAATCATCCGCTAGTATGAGTTCGAATCTCAGTATAGGCTGTACCTTTAGTTTATGTGTTTTCTTTTCTCATCATCATTATGATCACATATGGCTACAAGTTTGCGCAAATAAATGAGCAAATGAGCATTAATTCTCCGCCGGCCCCAGCACCAGCTTTCCTGCTTGTGTACATAAAATACATTAAATTCTGACACCACAACTGTAGCGTACCGAATATCAATAGATGATAACCAGAAAAAAAACGTTCTATTGATCTGATTCACTGGCTTCATGGACGTCGGAACTATTTTCTGAGAGGGGGGGCGGGATTTTTGTTGGGAGGGGCGGGGGAAGCACGCACTTTTGTCAATGATTAAGGATTTGATTTGAAGTTATTTTATAATGGCGTTGGAGACGGGCTGGGGCATAACATAAATGGGGGCTCGTCCGGGATCATTGTCCCCTCGTCTTTTTTGTCGGACAAATTCAGTTTTTTTTGTTTTCTTTGTTCGTTCCTTTCACGTATTTCTGGCGGACACTATTTCATTTAGTGGCACAATGGAATTTGATTTGGATGGTTTTGTTAGGCAGCCTACGCTGGAGCAAATTAATAAGTGCAGAAAGGTGGATTTGATGCTCATTTCAAATGTGTACAATGTGCAAGTGCCTCCCAGCGTTAGAAAGGAGGAGCTGAGGCGGCTCCTGGTGGAGACGTTGTCGGAGAGGCAATTGTTTGCTGTTCCGTCGGCGGTAGAATCTGCGGGAAAAGGTGGCGTGGAGCTTCGAGAGCCTGTTCCGCCTGTCACGCCCGTTCGCTCAGATCCTCCCCTTACGTCGGGTTTGTCAGCGGAAGAGCTCCAGCTGACACTCCGCATTAGGGAGATGGAGATGAGGAATAGGCAGTTGGAGATGGAGGCTATGCACCTGAGGGTGAAAGCATTAGAGCTGGAACGCCAGCCTAATGTCGCTCCCCGTTCCCCTGTCACCCCGCAAGACCCGCACTCTCTCCGACAGAGTCTAGACGTGAGCCGGCTCATTGCACTGGTGCCTCCGTTCAGAGAGTCTGAGGTGGACTCCTACTTTAGCGCATTTGAGCGCATTGCTGCCACCTTAAACTGGCCTAAGGATGTCTGGACTTTGTTGCTCCAGTGTAAGCTGGTAGGAAAAGCTCAGGAGGTGTGTGCCGCCCTCACTGTTGAACAGAGCTTAAATTATGACATTGTTAAAGCTAGTGTACTACGTGCCTATGAATTAGTTCCCGAAGCATACAGACAAAAGTTTAGGAACTGTGTGAAAAGTGTCAGCCAGACATATGTGGAGTTTGCGCGCGACAAAGGCGTGCTTTTTGATAAGTGGTGTCATGCCAGCAAGACCAAAGATTTTGCGCAGCTGAGAGAGCTGGTGCTTCTGGAGGAGTTCAAAAAGTGCCTGCCAGAGCGCATCGTGGTGTATTTAAATGAACAAAAAGTTGTGTCGCTTTCTCAAGCTGCTGTTTTCGCGGATGAGTTTGCTCTAACTCACAAGAGCGCGTTTTTGGCACCTGTCAGAGAAATTACGCCGGGAGTTTTTAGGAGACCGAGGTTTATTAGTCACCGCGGACCTCGGCGTTTCTCGAACACGGGTGAAAATCGTGAGTGTTATTATTGTCACGAAACTGGCCACCTCATTTCAGTCTGTCCTGTGTTAAAAGCAAAAGACCAGTCAAAGAGTAAAAATCCCTCTGCCGTGGGTCTGATCAGTTCAGAGCCTACTATAAGCCAGCACGGAAATCTGACAGAGGTTGATGATTCCTTTAAGCCATTTACAACACACGGGTTTGTCTCTCTGACTGGAAATGAGGCGTCCAGGGTTCCGATCACTATCCTGAGGGATACTGGTGCAACATATTCTGTGGCCCGTCGTGGTATGTTGCCTTTTTCGGATAAGTCGTACTGTGGTTCTGATTTGCTGTTGTGGGGAATTAAACTGAGCGTGATCCGTGCGCCGCGTCACACCGTTTTTCTTTCCTCCAACTTAGTGTCCGGTACAGTACAAGTAGCGGTGCGTGATCAGCTGCCGATGGCCGGAGTTGATCTCATTTTGGGGAATGATTTGGCTGGGAACAAAGTTTTTCCGTCTGCTCCGGAGGTAATTGAAAATCCCACCGCTGATCTGTGTGTTACCTCCGCTGCACCTGACGCGCCGTCAGTTTTTCCGGCGTGCGTCGTAACCCGTGCCCAAGCTCGTAAGCTTGGTGAAATAGTCGATCTGTCTGACTCGTTCTTGAACTCATCTGAGGTATCCGTCAGCCCCTCTTCTGACCAGAAAAACGAACCTCTTTCTGTTGAGGTGGAAACAGAAGACAAAGAGTTGTGTTTGGCAGTAAATAAAGAGCAGTTAGTACATATCAGTACATGCTGACCATGATGTGCGCAGCCACACGTTTTCCTGAGGCCGTCCCGTTGCGCTCGCTGAGAGTTAAAGCTGTAGTGAAAGCTCTGGTCAAGTTTTTTTCCACCTTTGGTTTGCCAAAACGCATTCAAACTGATCAGGGATCTAACTTCATGTCGAGGGTTTTTGCACAGGTGATGTCGGAGCTGTCCATTAAGCACCAGGTGTCCAGCGCGTATCATCCACAGAGTCAGGGCGCACTGGAGAGATTCCACCAAACATTAAAGTCCATGCTTCGCAAATACTGTGCTGAGTCTAACAGGGAGTGGGATGAGGGTCTGCCACTGCTCCTGTTCGCCATTCGGGAAACCATGCAGGAGTCTCTTGGTTTCAGTCCCGCTGAATTAGTTTTCGGGCACACTGTGCGTGGTCCGCTGCGTCTCCTGCAAGAGAGGTGGCTTGCAGACCGGCCCGACACAGACTATGTGGTCAAGACGCCAGATAGAAAAAAAAAGTTCAGAGTGTGTCATGTTAACATGCTGAAACAATATGTTGACCGCGGATGCGCTGACGCGTCGTCCGTGCCGCCTGAGCCATGTGCATCACCTGTCGCCTCTGTGGTGTCACCGTCTTACAGTCCGAAAGAGGACGGGCTGTGTGAGCGGTCTATGTCAGTTCCGTCGGCCCGTTTGGAGAACTCAAAAATTCTGGAAAATTTGGAGGGACATTTGTCATATTTGTGTGATTCGGCTAGAAATGACATTTGCCACCTCATTCGTGATCATGATGCGCTGTTCGGTGATAACCCCACACAGACCACAGTCCTCATGCACGACATCGATGTGGGTGATCACAAGCCAATTAAGCAGCACGCATACCGCGTTAATCCGGTGAAGCGGGCGGTGATGCAGACAGAGGTCGCATACCTCTTAGAAAATGGTTTTGCTGTGCCGAGCTCCAGCCCGTGGAGCGCACCTTCGCTCCTGGTGCCCAAGTCTGATCAAACTCCTCGGTTTTGTAATGATTACCGCAAGCTGAACGCTATTACCAAGCCCGACTCATTTCCTCTGCCCCGCATGGATGACTGTGTAGATAGAGTAGGATCCGCCCAGTACGTCACGAAACTGGACCTACTCAAGGGTTACTGGCAGGTGCCTCTTTCACCTAGGGCATCTGAAATTTCCGCCTTTGTCACTCCAGATCATTTTCTCCAGTACACTGTCATGCCTTTCGGGTTGAGAAACGCTCCTGCCACTTTCCAAAGGCTGATGAATACTGTCCTGTCAGGTGTGAAAAACTGTGAGGCGTACTTGGATGACATAGTAGCGTATTCTTCCACCTGGTCTGACCATCTAGCCACACTGCAGGAAATATTCAGCCGCTTAAAGGGTGCCTCTCTAACCTTGAATCTGGCCAAATGTGAATTTGGTAAAGCTGCGGTGACTTATTTGGGAAAGCAGGTAGGACAGGGACAAGTGCGCCCCCTGTCAGCCAAAGTTCAGGCCATTTTGGAGTTCCCTGTACCAGAGACGCGGCGACAGCTGCGCCGGTTTCTGGGGATGTGTGGATATTATCGTGGGTTCTGTAGAAACTTCGCTAGTGTCGTTGCGCCACTAACCAGCTTAGTGAGTCCTTCCCGCCAGTTCTTGTGGACAGTTGAATGCCAGAACTCATTTGACTCAGCCAAAGCCCTCCTTTGCAGTGCGCCAGTACTAGCTGCACCTGATTTTGTGCGTCCCTTTAAGGTGGAGGTAGATGCGAGCGCTCATGGTGCAGGTGCTGTTCTGCTGCAGGAGGATGGTAATGGTATCGAACACCCAGTATGTTTCTTTTCAAAAAAGTTCAACAAACACCAGGTGAACTACAGCACCATTGAAAAGGAATGTCTGGCCTTGCTGTTAGCACTTCAACAATTTGAAGTCTATGTAGGTTCGAGCTCTCTCCCAGTTGTGGTGTATACCGACCACAATCCTTTGGTGTTCCTATCCCGCATGCGCAACAACAACCAGCGTCTCATGCGCTGGTCACTGTTGCTGCAGGATTTCAATGTGGAAGTAGAACACATTAAAGGTAGCAACAATGTTGTGGCGGATGCCCTGTCACGTGCAGGATTTTAGGTCAAACATGTCGTAAGGGGAAGACATGTTTGATCTTAGGTGGGGGGGTGTTATGACCCCAGGGGTCATAATTTGTATGTTCTGTTCTGTTCTGTTTGTCTGTGATGTTGTCTCCCTCCTGCCAAGAGGAGGTGCTGTTTTCTGTTTGTGTCCAGAACATCCTTACAGGTGGAGGCTGCGGATTGGGGAAGCTGGAAGGCTGCTGATTGGTCAGATCTCAACACTGGGACATTTAAAAGTGGAGCCTGGAGCAGACCTCGTGGCCTCGCTCTCTCTCTCTCTAAAGCACCTTGGCCGAATCATTGTGACTCCCATTGAATTCAGAAACACTCGATGTTCGTGTTTGCAAAGGGATTTAATATCTCTTTTGTACATATTGTAAATAGTTTTGTTAATATTATTCAGTCCAGTTTTATAGTAGGGGTGAGTAGCCTTTTTCTTTGTGCACCTGTTTCTCCTGTTTATGGTTAGGGAGTTAGGTAAGACAACCTGTCTTTTTGTTGGCTCTTGTTTTTGGTTAGGAAAGTAAGTTTTGAAAACCCAGATCGTTTTGTTTGTTGCTTTAGGTGAGGCTCACCCTGAAGTTGTATTTTTCGTTTGGGATAAATAAATTCCCTTATTTTGGACTGCATCCTTAGTTTTGTGTGTTATTCTTGGGAGTGGGAGAAAGAGAGGGAAGCCATATGTTATGTTCTGGTAAACCCTAGGCCGGGGCATAACATGGATGAACACGGCATCTTTATTGTTAAGAAAATGAAACTTTGATCACTAAATCAAGCCATTTAAGGAACATAACAGCGTTATTTGTACCCTTGAATGAAAAAAAGAAAAGTCTGCGCTCCTGACTCAGGGCTTTCATGCATTTCCAAAAGTGGACCTTCTCTCAGTTGACCTACTGATGAAGGTTTTAAGCAGGGTCGAGACATCGCTTTCATCCATAAGGTCACTGTGAACGTTCATAACGGTCAAATGTGTTAGTCTCTCCTGCGTCATGGTGCGCAGCCAGGTTTTCAGCCTGCGCAAGGCTGAGAAAGAGCGCTCGGATGCCGCGACAGATATTGGCAGGGCCAGACACAGCTTAATGAGCTTCTCCACCTCCGACAGCATGGAGCGGGTTTGGGGCTGCAAGGTATGCAGGATGGTGCTTACTTCTCGTCCCCTACACACATTCCTCAGTATGTCCAGCTCAAGGCTTAGCCGCTCTCGTGGAAAGGGGGTCAGTTCCGAGGAACCCACATCCACTCGTTTGCCCTGAGCCGCCTCAAGAACTGCCTGCTCTCGCCCTGCAGCTATGCGGAGTCCTTCCTGATCAAAACGCCCAGGTCCAGATGCAGCCTGACTCCTATGCCAGATGCCTAGGCTACTGTATGTAGTCAGGCAGGCTGCATGTCACATCAAAAGCATAGATCTATGCATTAATTATATGTAAGAGATAAATGTATGTCAGATTCTTTATTTTTTTAAAGCGTAATGCCGTGGGTAGGGAGGCTGATGGGGTGCGGGGGGGCCGATGCGGCCGCACCCCTAGTTCCGACGTCTATGACCGGCTTTCTTTCTTTCAGTTGTGGTGTCAGAATTTAACACAAATATTTGTGCTTTCTATTCCTTATATGTGATGTCTGTGGGAATAAAAAGCACTGATAATTACATTATTACATTATGTCATTTTTAGTAGTTAAAGTCACTGGATACAAAAACGATTCATCAAAATCAGTTAAATGTAAAATGTATTGTAGGCTAATTATCAGTGCTTTTTATTCCCACAGACATCACATGTCAGGATCTGGTTATTATAGATTCAATATTTATCATCACAGTAACAGAGTTACATACATTGGCAGCTGTAAACACTCATAAAAACATTAGAAAAATAGGCTACATATGTGGGTTTGTTGCCTACCTGTTTACTAAACATATAAGGAGTAGTTAACGTTTATAATCATCAGAGAACGTTACAGACATTGTGTTTGGTACGTCTGTTTACCAGATATATTCGTACATGTGTGAATGTGTAAATGAGAGGCTTTAACTTAAAGCACTTTGTAGAAGGAGCTTTATAAAGTTCAGTCCATGTCTTCGACGTACGATTCAGCGCTCAGTAAAGCGTCTATGTATATAAATATGTATATCTATGGCTAGTTCCCGATATATCTAACACAGCAAGAGAGGCGGGACTTGAGGCAGAACAGCCAATCATCAGCCGGTCACACTGAAAGCCGGTGTCATGTTTGAAGCAACAACAGGAGAGGGAGTGGGAGAGGAGGCATCTGCAGCGCAGACAGAGAGCGGCCAGAGAAACTGAGCGACTGTAGTAAGATTTGAGCAGGAGGGAATGCTAATGTTAAGGCATCTGGAACAAGTTTGCTTAACTGGAAAGACCACATCCATCCCCCACACTTTTGAAAAGCCTGCTACGCCAGTGCCCCCACCCCCACCCCCACCCCCGCGCGCTGAGGACAGCAAAGAGGTCTGCAACAAATACATTGATCACTTGGGCAAAGTCATCAAGCAAGTGATAGCATTAAAGGGAGGGAGCACCAACTGGCATGTGACTGGCAGACAGTGAACATTACGGCCAAGGGATCTCCTCCTGCAGGGACACTGCTTCAGGGACTCACTCCGCTTTAAATAACCTTCTGTATATCCCACTACTGTGACGCTGCTGATTATGTATTTTAATAAAGCTAGAGAAAACTGTCTGACATGACGTGGTGTCGTTCTTCTTTCTATAAGCCTGTTGTAGAAAATATAAGGAATAGAAAGCACAAATATTTGTGTTAAATTCTGACACCACAACTGAAAGAAAGAAAGCCAGTGAATCAGATCAATAGAACGTTTTTTTTTCTGGTTATCATCTGTTGATATTCGGTACGCTACAGTTGTGGTGTCAGAATTTAACACAAATATTTGCGCTTTCTATTCTACACAAGCAGGAAAGCTGCGGCCCAGCGGGGAATTAATGCTCATTTGCTCATTTATTTGCGCAAACTAGCCATATGTGATCATAATGATGATGTGGAAAGAAAACACATTAACTAAAGGTACAGCCTATACTGAGATTCGAACTCATACTAGCGGATGAGTCTGCTTACTGAGGGAGCTGCTCTACCAGGGGAGCTATACATCAGTCATAATGCTCTCATGTGTCTTATGGATCACCGACCCGCTGCCCCAGCTGACACACATCAGCGTCTGGACATACGTGCTGCTGTCGTGTCTTCAACCTAAAAACTGATCTTTATAGATTTTTTCTTGAGTAAAAATCCTCTTTGAATTATGGAACTGATAAGAATCATTTCTTCAATGCTTGTATGGACGTTGAAACTTCTGTAGGCTGTGCGTAATTGTTTCTGCCTCCGCTTAGCCGTGGCTGCAGCGAGCGAGCAAAATCACAACCTCAGATGTCTTTAGGGTCTTTGACGTGTGCACAAAAAAAGACCACAGTTAAACTTAAAAGCAAACGAAAACAGATAAACATAAAATGGGAATATCACAGATAAATACAAAATACAAAGAATAAGACCTTAAAAGACATTTAAAAGGCTTCATAGTGAGTTGTTGATGATGATGATGGCGGATGAATGATTTTTTTCACTAAGTTTGTCCTTGCTAGAGAGACCCTGTAGCGACAGGCTGAAGGAAGGAGTTGGAATGAGGTGTGGAGTGGGTGAGGTATTATTAGCTACATTCTTGTATTTAAGCAACAACGAACAGAATCATAAATCAGGCAACTCTGTCCATTCCCCGTTCATGGTCACTGCTCCCTGCTGCTGCATGTTGTCGTCCTCCTGCTCACAGATGCCACCTGGTGGTTGTTTGGGCACATTGCCGCTTCTCATGAAAACACAATTGATCCTCCACTTAAAATGTGCGTGATTCTCGCGAGAATCACGTGTGAACTCGGCCACAACGAAGTAGTACCTACTGTAAGCTCGAGAAGGAGCCTCTCGTGGACCGCGTTCACCGTACTCTCCAGCCAAAGCCGAAACCCGGTTAGCGGCCTCACCCCATAGTCGCTCATCTACACTATCATATGGACTGTGTGGACATATTACGCCGAGCCAGGGCCGAGCAACGGATCAAGATTGGAGACATGATTTTCTCTATCTTCCCCGACTACACTCCGAGGACGGCTCGTGCCCGGGCCTCCTTTAATGATGTCCGACGCCAGCTCCGTGAGATACCGGGGATACGTTTTGGGCTGCTCTACCCGGCGCGCCTCCGGGTTACATACAACGGTGCAGAGAAGGAGTTCAAATCACCAGAAGAGGCCAGCACATTCATCAGGTCGCTAGACGCATAAGGGAAATAAAACACAACACTAATGTAGTGACTCTTCACAATTAATATTGACAGTTATTACTTTTTCAATTCATATGGACGTGTTTCACGCCTTCACGGGTTGTGTTTTGTTCTCTTTTTTCTTTTCACTCTTCAGTGATTCTCAGTTTAACTTAGACTGCAAGTGTTGTGGTGTCTTTTTTTTTCCTCTCTTCCTTTTTTTTTTCTTTTCTTTTTTCTTCCTCTTGGGGGGTCCACATTCAGTCTATTTCTATGTCTAAGAACTTAAGAAATGGCCTCTAGTCCTAGTACTTCTGATATCCCACATATTGGGTCTTCTCTGAGATTTTTGAGCTGGAATATTAAAGGCATGGGGAGTCCAATTAAGAGATCTAGGATACTTGCACATTTGAAAAGTCTTAAAGCTGATCTAGTGTTTCTACAGGAAACCCACATGCGCACCAAAGATCAGGTCAGACTTAAATGTCCTTGGGTTTTGGAGGTGTTTCACAATTCTAAAGCCAGGGGAGTTGCTATTTTAATTGGTAAGTCAATTTAGTTTTATATCAGACAAAAATGGCAGATACTTGTTAGAGGTACACTTTTCCATGTTCCCATTTTATTAGTTAACATATATGCCCCCAATTTCGATGATCCACATTTTATGAATAAGCTTTTTGAATATTTTCCCTCATTGCATAACAATCTCCTTATAATTGGATGGGACATGAATTGTGTAATTGATCCCAATTTAGATCGCTCTAACCCACGAACTCTGACCCCATCATTAATGTCGAGGTCTCTTTCCGATTTCATGTCCAAAAATGGTTGCATTGACCCTTGGAGATTTTACAACCCTCACACCAAGGAATATTCCTTCTTTTCACAGATGCATCAGTCTTTCTCTCGGATTGATTATTATTTTATTGACGCTAAACTAATTCCTAAAGTACTTACTGTTAATTACAGCCCTATTGTTATTTCTGACCATGCCCCTCTTTCTTTAGATATTCAGTTTTCCTCACAACCCCGATACTCAACACCTTGGAGGTTCAATACATTACTTCTTTCAGATGATAAGTTTAATACATTTATTGCAGCTATAATTGATGATTTTATTGCTATAAATAAAAATGACACAGACCCAGTCTCATGCTCACTGCTCTGGGAATCATTAAAAGCATACCTACGGGGAGAAATAATCTCCTACTCTCCCCACTTGAACAAGTCCCGTAAAGCCAAATTGCAAGAACTCTCTATTAATATCACTAAATTAGACCAACAACTTGCTACCTGCCCCTCTCCCAGTTTACCTAAACAACTTGTTGAGCTACAGACTGAGTTTGATTTTATCACCACTAATGATGCAGAGCGACTTCTCTTACGATCACGTGCCACATATTATGAACATGGTGATAAGGCAAGCCGGCTTCTGGCTCATCAGCTACGTTGCCAGGCAGCCTCACGTATGATTTCCCTGATAAAAGTTTCTTCAGGCACATTGCATAGAGATCCCACTACCATTAATTCTGTTTTTCACTCATTCTATTCCTCTTTATGTAAGTCTGAATCTCCACCTGACACTACTGAAATGAACTTGTTCCTAGATAGCCTCAATTTCCCAGTGATAAACCCAGACTCTGCTGAAGAACTTGACTCACCATTAATGGTAAAATAAATTATTCTCGCTATGAGAAACATGAAAAAATAAAAAAGCTTCTGGCCCTGACGGATTCCCAGTTAAGTTTTTAAAAAGATTTCAGGATAAACTGTCCCCATTACTGCATGCTGTATATAAGGAATCGCTACAACATGGTACTCTCCCTCCCACTTTAAGACAAGCCTCCATAAGTCTCCTATTAAAAAAAGATAAGGATCCGGATCTCTGCAGCTCCTACAGACCTCTCTCATTAATAAATGTGGATGCTAAGATCCTTGCGAAAGCTTTGGCCTATCGCCTGGAAAACATTGTACCAACTATTGTTTCACCTGAGCAAACTGGATTTGTTAAGGGGCGGCAGCTGTTCTTTAATGTCCGTACTCTCTTAAATATTATCACTCTAAAACTACCACAGCAACACCTGAAGTAGTGATCTCGGTTGACGCTGAAAAAGCATTCGACAGGGTTGAATGGGACTATTTATTCACTGTACTAAAGAAATTTGGGCCGGGAAATGTGTTCATTTCGTGGATACGTCTCCTCTATACATCTCCACAAGCTAGTATCTCCACCAATAGCATCCAATCCAGTTTTTTCACTCTTGCCCGTGGCACCAGGCAGGGGTGTCCTTTATCTCCCCTACTGTTTGCACTAGCTATAGAGCCCGTGTCAATCTTTTTGAGGTCCTCTTCCATTTTTACTGGGATTTCACGGTTGGCACAGAATTTCAGTTATCACTTTATGCTGATGATTTATTGCTGTATGTCTCAGATCCTGTCCTTTCCATCCCAACAATTTTATCTACTTTTCAGAGATTTGGATCATTCTCAGGCTATAAAGTAAATATCTCTAAAAGTGAATGCTACCCTGTCAATGCTTCAGCATCACAGCTCAAACAGTCTGACATCCCTTTTAAATTGAGCCTGCCTGGCTTTAAGTATCTAGGGATCAGTGTAACCAGAACACTAAACTCTCTTTTTTCTGCTAATTTCCTGCCTTTAATGTCTAAAATTAAATCTGACCTCCAAAGATGGGGAAGCTTACCTCTCTCGTTAATTGGAAGAATTAATGCAGTCAAAATGAACATTTTGCCCAAATTTCTATTTTTGTTCCACTGTCTCCCACTTCTCCTGCCAAAGCAGTTCTTTAAAACAATTGATCAAACTATTTCTCACTTCCTATGGTGTGGAAAGGCACCCAGGATCCGCAAATCCACACTACAGAGATGTAAATTCAATGGCGGACTGTCATTTCCAAATTTTCAATTGTATTATTGGGCAGCACATATCCACAAGATTTAATTTTGGTTCAAATCAGTTGATCTGCCATGGTGTGATTTAGAGCCACAGTCATGTGTTTCATCCTCCCTAGTGCTGGGCGGTATGACCAAAAATATATATCACAGTATTTTTCAAAATTCGGTTTCACGGTATGTGACAGTATTTTTTTTTCATGCATAATCAGGTTTTCACAGCATTTTCTACTGGTTGAGAGAGGAATTACTGCAGTAGATTGACTTAGGATGGTCTATTTTACTGTCATGATGAGTGAATATTGTAGAATAATTCCACACTAGTAGTAATACAGGTTTGCATGGCCCCAGAAAATGATGTTGTTTACAAAAAAGAGCCACTCATGATTCCAATGAAGTGAGGAATCAGAATGCAAAGACAATTGAGGTCAAAATACAGAACTTTTACTGTGCAAATTTCACAAACATCTTTTATAAAACCGATACAAAAAGTAGTGCAACCTGTAATAATTATACTTTTGCTTCAAGTTCAAGCCCAGGTACATTACACAGTATTCAAGTAAATCTAAAAAGGAATTAAAACTGCAAGCAGTGATGAACGGGCCCTCGCAGTCCACGCGTGTCGGGGTGTGCTGCGGTCGGGGCCTACATCACACAATTCAGCTGAATGCAGGGAACACATAGATATAAGGTTTAAGAATGCACACCATGTTATGTGGGAGTTATTAGGCAAAAACGGTTTTGTGTTGATAATAGCGCCACCTGCTGGTCATTTTTGGTGTGTGAGTTACAGGGGCCAGTTTATAGCACCCCTATGAGTTTCATATCCATAAGTGTTATGGTGTGGGCACAGTGGCAAATAAAAAATGAAACTGCCACCAGAGCGCCACCTAGTGTTGGATCGGTAAGACCTTCGTCAGCTATCCTCAGGAGGGCATTGGCAATGAGTGTACCAAGTTTCATGTTAATCCGACAAACCAATGTGGAGATATAAATTACTCCAATTTAAAGAGCGCCACCTAGTGGTCATCGGGCAAAATTTTGAACAGAGCCTTAGGGCCTCATAGGGAAGTAGGATCCTGAGTTTGAAGTCATTCGGACACACCAATGTGGAGATATGCAAAACTTCCTGTTATGAGCGAAATCTGCAGGAATTTGTAATTTAATAAGTTGAGTATTTTTTGGTATATCAAAATTCTTTTAATAACTTTTTGTCAGGAGGGTCCACAGATGCTGTGTGCAAAGTTTCGTGCAAATCGGTGAAATTGCCTGGGAGGAGTTCGAAAAAGTAGGTTTGCGACATTTTGCGAGCTAGCGAAAAAAAACGGTAGGCGGATATGGGCGTGGCCTATACCCAGAGATTCAGGAGGATTCACTGAACGCGTGGATATAAGGATTTAGAATGTGCGACAAAGTATGTGGGAGTTATTAGGCAAAACGCACTTTCCTTGATAACAGCGCCACCTAGTGGTGAAAATTCACAACGACGACAGATTATAAAATTTTTCGCCAGGTGTGACGTATATTCCAAGTTTGGCGAGTTTTGGGGTATGTTAAGGCAGTGAAAAATGCGATCATTTGGGATAAATAAAAATAATAATAATAAACATTACAATTACAATAGGGACCTCGCAGGTTTCCTGCTCGGGCCCTAATTAAAACTGCAAGCAGTGATGAACGGGCCCTCGCAGTCCACGCGTGTCGGGGTGTGCTGCGGTCGGGGCCTGCCAGTTACCCGGCCGCATTGCCCGATTATTGTGTATGTATGTCTTAACTGTCCGTGTGTTAATGGGACTGCATTTGGTGAAGATATGGAAGACTGTCTGTTTGAACAGAATTTGCAGGAAATTGTTGTTTCATATTATGGCCGTTGTTTGGACTATCACAATTCTTTTAATAACTTTTTGTCAGGAGGGTCCGCAGATGATGTGTGCAAAGTTTGGTGGAAATGGGATTAATTGCATAGGTGGAGTTCGGAGAAGAAGGTTTGTGACATTCCGGAATTTTCAAATGGAAGTGTGACGCGAAAGTGGGCGTGGCCTACATCACACAATTCAGCTGAATGCAGGGAACACATAGATATAAGGTTTAAGAATTCACACCATGTTATGTGGGAGTTATTAGGCAAAAACGGTTTTGTGTTGATAATAGCGCCACCTGCTGGTCATTTTTGGTGTGTGAGTTACAGGGGCCAGTTTATAGCACCCCTATGAGTTTCATATCCATAAGTGTTATGGTGTGGGCACAGTGGCAAATAAAAAATGAAACTGCCACCAGAGCGCCACCTAGTGTTGGATCGGTAAGACCTTCGTCAGCTATCCTCAGGAGGGCATTGGCAATGAGTGTACCAAGTTTCATGTTAATCCGACAAACCAATGTGGAGATATAAATTACTCCAATTTAAAGAGCGCCACCTAGTGGTCATCGGGCAAAATTTTGAACAGAGCCTTAGGGCCTCATAGGGAAGTAGGATCCTGAGTTTGAAGTCATTCGGACACACCAATGTGGAGATATGCAAAACTTCCTGTTATGAGCGAAATCTGCAGGAATTTGTAATTTAATAAGTTGAGTATTTTTTGGTATATCAAAATTCTTTTAATAACTTTTTGTCAGGAGGGTCCACAGATGCTGTGTGCAAAGTTTCGTGCAAATCGGTGAAATTGCCTGGGAGGAGTTCGAAAAAGTAGGTTTGCGACATTTTGCGAGCTAGCGAAAAAAAACGGTAGGCGGATATGGGCGTGGCCTATACCCAGAGATTCAGGAGGATTCACTGAACGCGTGGATATAAGGATTTAGAATGTGCGACAAAGTATGTGGGAGTTATTAGGCAAAACGCACTTTCCTTGATAACAGCGCCACCTAGTGGTGAAAATTGATAACGACGACAGATTATAAGATTTTTCGCCAGGTGTGACGTATATTCCAAGTTTGTCGAGTTTTGGGGTATGTTCAGGCAGTGAAAAATGCGATCATTTTGTCAGAAGAAAAATAAAAAAAATAAATAATAATCATTACAATTACAATAGGGTCCTTGCAGGTTCCCTGCTCGGGCCTGCGAGCAGTGATGTACGGGCCCTCGCAGTCCACGCGTGTCGGGGCATGCTGCTGTCGGGGCTTGTTCATGCAACAACTTCCGTTGAGTAATGAAAAGTGAAGGCAGTCAAGGGAAAAACGGTTTTGTCTTGATAACAGCGCCACCTAGTGGTAATTTTTGGTGTGTGAGTTACAGGGGCCAGTGTGTACCACCCCAATGAATTTCATATCCATAAGTATTATGGTGTGGGCACAGTGCCAAAAACAAAATGAAACTGCCGCCAGAGCGCCACCTAGTGTTGGAGCGGTAAGACCTTCGTCAGCCATCCTCAGGAGGGCATTTGCAATAAGTGTACCAAGTTTCATGTCAATCAGACAAACGGATGTGGAGATATAAATTACTTCAATTTAAAGAGCGCCACCTAGTGGTGGTCGGCCAAAATTTGGCACAGAGCCTTAGGGGCTCATGGGGAAGTATTATCCTGAGTTTCATGTCATTCGGACACACCAATGTGGAGATATGCAAGACTTCCTGTTTTGACCGAAATCTGCAGGAAATTGTTTTTTAATAACTTGAGTATTCTTTGGAATATCAAAATTCTTTTAATAACTTTTTGTCAGGAGGGTCCACAGATGCTGTGTGCAAAGTTTCGTGCAAATCGGTCGAACTGCCTGGGAGGAGTTCGAAAAAGTAGGTTTGCGACATTTTGCGAGCTAGCGAAAAAAAACGGTAGGCGGATATGGGCGTGGCCTATATCAGGAGATTCAGCACAATTCACTGAAGGTGGGGATATAAGGTTTTTGAATGTGCGACAAAGTATGTGTGAGTTATTAGCCAAAACGCACTTTCCTTCATAATAGCGCCACCTAGTGGCGAAATTTGACAATGACAAGAGATTATAAAATTTTTCGCCAGGTGTGATCTATATTCCAAGTTTGGCGAGTTTTGGGGTATGTTCAGGCAGTGAAAAATGCGATCATTTGGGAAAAATAAAAATAAAAATAATAATAATAATAATTAAAACTGCAAGCAGTGATGAACGGGCCCTCGCAGTCCACGCGTGTCGGGGTGTGCTGCGGTCGGGGCCTGCCAGTTACCCGGCCGCATTGCCCGATTATTGTGTATGTATGTCTTAACTGTCCGTGTGTTAATGGGACTGCATTTGGTGAAGATATGGAAGACTGTCTGTTTGAACAGAATTTGCAGGAAATTGTTGTTTCATATTATGGCCGTTGTTTGGACTATCACAATTCTTTTAATAACTTTTTGTCAGGAGGGTCCACAGATGATGTGTGCAAAGTTTGGTGGAAATGGGATTAATTGCATAGGTGGAGTTCGGAGAAGAAGGTTTGTGACATTCCGGAATTTTCAAATGGAAGTGTGACGCGAAAGTGGGCGTGGCCTACATCACACAATTCAGCTGAATGCAGGGAACACATAGATATAAGGTTTAAGAATTCACACCATGTTATGTGGGAGTTATTAGGCAAAAACGGTTTTGTGTTGATAATAGCGCCACCTGCTGGTCATTTTTGGTGTGTGAGTTACAGGGGCCAGTTTATAGCACCCCTATGAGTTTCATATCCATAAGTGTTATGGTGTGGGCACAGTGCCAAATATAAAATGAGATGGCCACCAGAGCACCACCTAGTGTCGGATCTGGAACACATTTGTCAGCTATCCTCAGGAGGGCATTGGGAATAAGTGTACCAAGTTTTGTGATAATCTGACCAACCGATGTTGAGATATAAAATAGTTCAATTTAAACAGCGCCACCTGGTGGTCATCATCCCAAATTTTGAAGAGAGCCTTAGGGCCTCATAGGGAAGTAGGATCCTGAGTTTGAAGTCATTCGGACACACCAATGTGGAGATATGCAAAACTTCCTGTTTTGAGCGAAATCTGCAGGAATTTGTAATTTAATAACTTGAGTATTTTTTGGTATATCAAAATTCTTTTAATAACTTTTTGTCAGGAGGGTCCACAGATGCTGTGTGCAAAGTTTTGTGCAAATTGGTGAAATTGCCTGGGAGGAGTTCGAAAAAGTAGGTTTGCGACATTTTGCGAGCTAGTGAAAAAAAACGGTAGGCGGATATGGGCGTGGCCTATACCCAGAGATTCAGGAGGATTCACTGAACGCGTGGATATAAGGTTTTTGAGTGTGCGACAAAGTATGTGGGAGTTATTAGGCAAAACGCACTTTCGTTGATAATAGCGCCACCTAGTGGTGAAAATTCACAACGACAACAGATTATAAAATTTTTCGCCAGGTCTGATCTATATTCCAAGTTTGGTGAGTTTTGGGGTATGTTCAGGCAGTGAAAAATGCGATCATTTTGGCAGAAGAAAAATAACAAATAACAAAAAATAATCATTACAATTACAATAGGGTCCTCGCAGGTTCCCTGCTCGGGCCCTAATTAAAGCTGCAAGCAGCGATGAACGGGCCCTTGCCCCACGTACGTCGGGCTGTGGTGCCGTCGGAGTGCGCGCAACCAGATATGTGCTCGCCCGTTGCCTGTGGAAAGGTTCCTACCTAACTGGAATCTGTGTCAGTGACATATTCAGTGACTTCCTGTGTCCAGTGGGTGGCGCTATAGATATGACAGAGTATTGATGCAGAGATGTATTCAGGGCAAGCCCCTCCACATGTATAAGCAATCTGATGCAGATGGGAAATTGTATGTTGAAGTTATAAGGACTTCCTGCTTTGTGGCGAAGGATCGACTTTGAAGGAAAATGGCGGACTGCCTGTTGGACTGAGGGTATGTGTCCAAGAGGGTTTTTTGTGCGTCTGGTCATGATACATATGCGTACGGACTTTCGTTAACATGTGTGCATGTAGGAGGCAGGGCTTCAAGTTTGAAATATTCTAGGGGGCGTAGCAAAGGCATAGAAATGGGTACGTACAAAATGGGAAAAGCCATAAGGGGGGCGTTAGGTGGCGCTACTGAGCTGTCGTGCCAAGCATGAGGGCAGTTATGGTATTGAATTAACGTACTCATGGGTTAGAAGCTATGGGCCAAATTTGGTAAGTCTGCGAACATCCTAACGTCCCGAAAACAGCTTCCGAAAAATGAAAATCGCTGCACGCCATTCAGAATGGCTGACTTCCTGTTACGGCAAAAATTCCGAGAAAAATAATTCCTGGCTAAATCCTTGAGACCCATGAGTCAAATGGGAGGAAAAAGAAAAAGAAAGATAATCCTTACAGATACGAGATTCGTGCTCGGGCCCTAATTAAAGCTGCAAGCAGCGATGAACGGGCCCTCGCATTCCACGCGCGTCGGTACGTGCTACTGTCTGTATTAAAAAATGTACGCTGAAGTCCAAACAACTCCCTGCAATATACATAAAGTACAAATAATGAGAGGACTACACTGTGTGACCCTACAGACTCTTAAACAGACCCAGTGAGCAAAGAGTGGTCTAGATCACGTCTTTTAGACATCATTTATGGACATCCAAGACGTCTAAAAGACATCCTCTGGGGAGCCAGAATGAAAGTTTTTTATACGTCTTTTCTGGACGTTGTATAGACGTTTATATATCGTTTATTGACTAATTCTGGCTGTCAGTGGATGTCCAGATCATAGCCAGTATGAACGTCTATTCTCAACTAATTCTGGATGTCAGTGGATGTCTAGATTATGGCCTGACTGGACGTCTTTTCTCAACGTCATTTATCAACTAATTCTGGCTGTCAATGGACGTCCAGATCATGGCCTGGCCATGTCAATAGTCAGGCGACCATACGACCATTTTGCTTATAAATGAGTCCTCTTTGCTTTCTAGTTAAAAACCTTTGCTTGCAAATGAGTCCTCTTTGCGTTCAATTTAAAAATCTTTGCTTGCAAATCAGTCCTCTTTGGTTGCAAGTTCTAAAGTTTTGCTTGCGAATTCAACTGCACTTGATGGGCGGGGCCTATGCTGGTGGATATGAGAAGAGTTTCTATTGGTTGGTTTGACCTGGCTCCAGCGCCAGCTACGCCTTCCGCATTACACCCACTTCTCCCTTGTGCTGTGCTGCTTGGAGGTAAGTTGATAGCCTGTTGCTCTTGAAACGTTTCCCATAAGTAATGAATTGCGCTATATCATTGGCTACAGCCTGCCGTACATTCACAACAACAACAACAACAACAAGTAATGAATTATAATGCCCTGCTGCTGCAAGCACACTGATTAGCAGCAACATGGTTGTCTCTGCTAGTCACGGCCTGAGCAGAGTAGCCTAATGAGTGAGTGAATTACAGGGAGGCGTATACAGCGTAGGGCTGTGATTTAAACATTTAGTGTTGCATGGTACTTGCGGTGCCAAAACATCACAGTTCCTACACAACAGTACTACCATGGATTACTAAACTACCGCTGAACGCGGTGCCAGTTCCCACTGTGTAGCAGGCTGCTGCTACTCCTCCCGGCTTCGTTCTCACTACAGCTGTTCTAATGTCAACAAACAGATCAGTGGTGCTGAAATTTGCGTTTCTCTTCAATAGCCTACACATTATACATCTCGGAGGTCAAAAGCATCATTCAGTGTCATTTAAGTCGGACCGTCTGACGCAGCTGCTCCTGTATGGACCAGTAATGCTGGCTGGTTAGAAATATGTGCGTGAATTTGTTAAATTATTCGCCATGTGTGTTTGTTGACATTAGAACAGCTGTAGTGAGAACAGAGCCGGGAGGAGTAGCTACTCTGCTCAGGCCGTGACTAGCAGAGACAACCATGTTGCTGCTTATCAGTGTGCTTGCAGCAGCAGGGTATTATAATCCATTACTTCTTGTTGTTGTTGTTGTTGTGAATGTACGGCAGGCTGTAGCCAACGATATATAGCGCAATTCATTACTTATGGGAAACGTTTCAAGAGCAACAGGCTATCAACTTACCTCCAAGTAGAGCTTAGATCAGGCCCAAAAACTCAAGCCCGACCCGAGCCCAGTCAACTAAAGCTCCCTCTTGCACTCAGTGGCTCAATGACACCATGGGTCCGTTTCACAAAGCAGGTTTAGTGAAAACTCTGAGTCTGTTAACCCTGAAATGAGGGAAACTCTGAGTTTTCCGTTTCACAAAGGGAGGTAACTCAAACCAGAGAGAGAGGGGTAACTCTAGCCTGTTTCACAGAGAGAGGTAACTTAAGCTCTCGGTCAGTTACCATGGTAACATACTCTATGAACCTAACCTGGTCGGGACCAGGTTTTTCTCAACAAACCTCGAGTTTCTCTCTGTCTCCGCCTCTTTCAGCCACACACGGTATTTGATTTCCTCATTCATTCATTCATTCAGTCAGCAGGCGAGTTTTGGCGTAATATAGTTCTGCCGTCTGTTTTTTGAGAAGATCATTGCAAAAATCAGTCAGTAGGCGACATTAGGAGTTATATTAGGTGGCGACTATTTTCACTACCATGGCATGTCCTTTTGATAATGATCCCGTGGATGAAGGTGCAGCATTACTGCGCAGAGAATTAAATATTCGTCGGGAGATGATTATCAGACCGCGCATAGATGTTCTTGCATTTCCAGACAATTATCTTTTTGAGCGGTACCGTTTCACGTCACAGTCCATCATTTACATACACAACCTAATCCGCCCTTACATTTCCAACATTACCAACCGAAGTCATGCTCTCACATCCCAGCAGATATTGTGTGTTGTGCTGCGGTTTTTTGCAAATGGGAGTTTTTTATACAACGTCGGAGATGCAGAGCACTTTACAAAAGTAAAAAAAGTCATGAAAGGGAAATACATATTTTTATGAATAGGCTTAAAATACATATATAGGTCTAGGCATATTATATTTTATAAAAGCACTTGTGTCTTGGGGGGTGAGCTCAGAGGATGAGCTCAGCCACTGGCCTTCCTAAACTCTGGCTCAGGCCCAGCTCCTCTGCCTCTGTTAGAGGTGCGGTGCTGGGCCACCACCCGTTTTACGGGCATCTGCTTTCTTTCTGTTGGCTGAGTAAGTCTGTGTTAGTTTAAACAGGCTTGATTATTTAACAGAACATGATATAGATGAGAAGACATTTATGTGTGTGAAAACAGCATTATGTTGGAGATAAAACAACTGTACAGTCAAACAGCCACTTAATATTTACTTTACAATGTAAAACATGATCAAAATGAGGTACCCCCATGAGATAATGCCGAGGTCTTACCTGTTTGAACAATGTTTTTATGTTTCATCTTAAGCTGTTTACACTTCCTTCTAATAAACGTGCTCAAACTCACCGTATGGGCGCATTAATTAAAAAAAACGTAGCCCTCCTCTTCCCCGTTGCCATGGTGACTCGTCGAATCGGGGCTCCATTGACGCTGTCTTTTTATACTTGTGGCGCACGCGCTTAACTCCAGGTGAAACTACTCCGAGTTGATCAAACTAACTCAAATCAGCTGTTCTGGAACCGAAAACTCAGAGTTTCCTATCTCAGAGTAGATCAACTCAGAGTTCAAGGTTAGACTCAGAGTTTGTTGAACCTGCTTTGTGAAACGGACCCCATGTCTTTTCTAAAGCTGGAGAAGATCAGATATTCAGTGAAAGGTAACTGATAAATTTTAAAACAAGTGGCTTCCCTTTTTAACATTTTTTCACTCTCTTCAGTCTCTGCCTGATTGATGGACCCCCACCCCCTCTCTTTCTTTTTCTTCTTATCTTTATCATTTTTATTATTATTTTGATTGATTGATTTGTTTATTTTTTCGCTTCTCCTGTCTTTTGGCTTACCTTGTATTTTTGCTTATACCCTGTAGCTTTAACACTTATTCACTTTTTACATACAAGAATCCTCAGTTACTTACTTATTTATTTATTTATTTATTTTTATTTGCACATTGTTTGTTTGTCGCCCAATCATGTTCCTATTGGGCCACAAATATAAAATAAGAAAACATCCTAGGAGGCAGACTGTATGTCTTGCTCTTCATTCATCATGATGCACAGTATTTCCATTGTATCGATATGTTTATATTTTCAATTGTGACGCGCATGTGATGTGATACTCAATGTAATTATAACATTGGTTCCTGTTCTAATGTGCCTTACCTCCTAATAAAAATATTAACAAAAAAAACCAAAAACTTTTCATATAAACTTTTTAGGAACATTTGCGATTCAATTGTTTTACTTGTTGATTTGATATGCGGGTATTTACATTATGACTACTGTAAGCTATAGGTATAACAGATTTGATAACAGTGTAAGCAGCTGAAAATGCTCTGAAGTCAGGTCAGAATTGTGAAGTCAGGTCAGAATGAAACAATAGTCTTCCATATGGTGATCAACTCAAAGTCTACAGTGTAGTAGGATTACAACCTCCCATTGGCTGAGGGAAAAGAAACTACCCACAAGGTGCCTGTCTCAACGGTATGCCTAGGAATGTATGTATAAGATGAATGTGTAGTCTGATGCATAGATTAACAAAGGGCACTCCTTGATCTGACCTTTTCAGCTTTAATCAGCTGCTACACGTAATGCCATGAATGCATGCTGACACAGCACTGCTGATCTCCTAAATATTAGGCTTTAAGTAACAGTGGCTGCTGGTCTTTGTAAAAGTCATTTGTCAGATGCGCTATGTAACCATGTACCACCAGTAAGATGGGCTGAAGCACCCTACTGGTGCATCACACCAGTTTATTTGAGTAAATAAAAATAGAAATACTCTACTTGGAACAGTAATATTTGTCTGATATGGTTTTTCCACAAAAAAGTATAATTACCACATTAGAATGACCCTCATTAAAAAGTTTTAAACATTTTTTTATTTGCAAATTCCCAGAGCCCTGCTTGTCAAACCATCAGTCCAAACCTTAAGACTCTTCATTTACTGTCATAAAAAACAAGAACAACAGCAGCAAAAAATGACATTCAATAAGCTGGAAACAGTAAATGTTTGACATTTAAGCTTGAAAAGTGACTAAAATGACTTAAAACAAAGTCAGCACTTTCAAGATGGCGGCTTGAGAGAAGGTCACGTTTGGAAGAGCTGGTGCGCTAATTTGTTCATTTTTCCATTTAACCCTGCAAAAATAGCACTCCAACCGCTTAACGGTTCATTAGCCTAACATGAACATTGACAGCTATTTTCTGAGACAGTCTGACAGCATGCCACGTAAGAAAAATCAAGCTCTTGATGATGTTGAGCTAAGCCAGCAGGCTGGCAGTGCCCACGCAGGAGCTAGCACCATAGCCGACACCGGAGCAGACGCTAGCTTACTGGCACATCATGAAGCAGTGGGTGAAATTACAGCCAACATTTCCAGAGTTATTGACGAAAAGCTAGGCCCACTGTCAGAGCTCTGAAAAACACACCGGGAGGAGCTTGAAGGCCACGAAAAGCGCATAACCGAGGCCAAACAGAGGATTTCAGCGCTGGAGGATACCACAGACCCGGTCGACAGAAAACTGAAAGCGCTAGAAAAGATGGTGTGTAAATTATGTAAGCGAGCTGACGACCTGGAGAACAGAGGGCAATGTAAAAACATCCGTATCGTCGGACTTCCAGAGGATGCTGAGGGAGAAGACCCGACTCAGTTCTTTGAGACCTGGCTCCCTAAAATCCTTCACATTAAAACAAAGTCAGGTCAAGTGAAGTTGGAGAGAGCACACCGCTCACTGGCCCCAAAGCCCCCCTCCACCCAGAGACCACGGCTGTTGCTGGTTAGGTTCCATAACTATCAAGATAAACAGCGTGTAATGAATGCGGCGTGGGAGATGGGACAGAAAAATCAAGCGCTGAAATATGAAAATGCGACGTTTTTGATATTTCAGGACATTTCCGCATTCCGTTCTCCGTAGGAGGAAGGGATACGATGGAATGAAGAAACACCTGAGAGCACTCGGTGCCAACTACAGGCAAATATACTGTCTTAGAGTCACCTACCACGGATCCACCAAGATGTTCCACGACCCAGCCGTGGTGGAGAAATACGTCGTCGAGTCACTGAAGGATACCCTCCGTGACGATGTGTGAACATTACTCTGTAAGTTCTTTTTTCTTTTTTTCTTTTATTTCATGCTGAATGTGGATTCGTCAGACTTTTATTATGTTTAACAGATAAACAGTGGACATTATGGACATACATTGTACTTGATCTGGAGCACTGAGACTGTTATCTTTGTAGGCTCACTATAAGCAATGCCTCCTGACCTCCCGGATAGATATCTTTCTTTTGTTGCTAGAGAACCCTTTCACACTCGAGTTTAGAAGGACAGTGTCTACGTTTAATGCCAATGTTAGGCAAGGGGTGCCTTAGATGCACTGTTTTTTGTTATAACTGTTATAGTGTTGTGTTCTGGTTCTATTTGGCTCACTTTGTTACAGATTACTTTACGGGTGATATGTATTCAGGCATTATTTTATTTCATAATCTATAATCATGTCGGCTTTGAAGCTATGCACTTGGAATGTAAACGGTGTTCATACACCTGTTAAACGGAAAAAGATCCTTACTTATCTTAAAAGGGAATGTGTTGATATAGCGCTGTTGCAAGAGACACTTAAACAACAGTGAACATTTGAAATTACAACAAAGAGGTTTTGGACAGGTTTATTTTTCATCTTTTACTTCAAGAAGTAGAGATGTGGCCAAATTAATCCAGAGAAATGTACCATTCAAACTTATAGACTGTACAAAAGACACAGCAGGTTGTTACTTGATTGTGAGAGGCATACTTTACGGGGAAGAAATTGCTATAATGAATATTTACAACCCACCTGGATACCCCAGTGATCTCCTGACTACTTCCTTTTCTAAGGTGATAGATCTTACTATAGAAACACGTTTCTTGGAGGAGATTTTAATTGTCATTTAAATCCCATTATGGATAAATCTCCACCTGGAAAATCATCACTTTCACCTCAAGCCAAAACTGTCTCCGCCCTTTGTGAGGACCTAGACTATATATAATGTGTGGAGAGCCCAACACATAGCGGAGAAAGAATATAGTTTTTTTTCCAAATGTTTACAAATCCTATACTAGGATTGATAACTTCTTCCTTCCAAGAATCTTGCTGCAGTCAGTTATCTCCAACTCTATAGGAAATATAGTTATTCCTGGTCATGCTGCTGTGTCCATACAATATAATTTAAGGAACCCAGTCAACCAAACTAGACACTGGAAGTTCAACTCTTCTATCCTAACAGACCATAAATTCATATCTTACTTTAGAGAAGAATTTCAGTCATTTCTGTCTGTTGATTCAGCTTCCACCAATGACCCCTCGCTGCTGTGGGAAACAGGAGGTATTATTATATCTTATATGTCCACTAAGAGGCGAAGGCAGGACGAACAAAGAAAAATCTGAAGTCCAAACTGAAACATGCTGAGAAAGAATATGTTAAAAACTCATCTGTACAGAAGCTTAAAGAGATTTCTGCACTTAGGTGCACTTTAAACTTACAACTAACATAAGATGCAGAAGGCAGGATCAGACTTGCTAGACAAAAAATGTGGGGATAAAGACATTGGGGAAAAGCAGGGAGATATCTATCGTATCTGACGAAGACAAAAGCAGATTCCCAAATTATTTTCTCAATTGTAGACAGTCTGGGTAAACATGCTCTTGACACCATAGCCATTAACAACACATTTAAAACTTTCTATGAAAAATTGTATAAATCTGGACTACAAACTGATACAACTGAAAAAATGAACACTTTTTTCTCCTCTCTTAACTTTCCTAGTTTATCTGACGACCAGAAAACATCTCTTGAAGCTCCTATATCTAAGAAGGAAGTGCTCAGTGCTATTAAAGGGTTACAATCTGGTAAAGCTCCAGGTCCAGATGTTCAGTAGTGAATTCTACAAAGAGTTCCACGACTTATTGACTGACCCTCTTCTAAATGTGTTTAAGGACTCTTTTAAGAAAGGCATTTTACTGCAGTCTTTGAGAGAAGCGCACATCTCTCTAATTTTAAAAAAGGGCAAAATCCCCGAAACCTCCCTGAAACTCCTTTCCAAAATATCAGCAACAAGACTAAAAGGCTTACTCCCTATTTTTATAAATGATGACCAAACTGGATTTATTAAAGGTCGTAATTCATACAATAATATGCGCAGATTACTAAACACAATCCAAGTTTTTCAACAGCGGTCTTTGAATGATCTGGTGCTTTCTCTGGATGCCAAGAAGGCATTTGACCACGTTGAAATACCATACTTGTTTTACACGTTACACAAATTTGGCCTGGGTGAAAAGTTTATTAACTGGATAAAGTTACTTTATACTAATCCCCTCTCAGCAGTGCTTACAAATTGGTTGCGTTCTTCTAATTTCCATATTTTAAGAGATACAAGGCAAGGATGTCCTTTATCGCCCTTGCTCTTTGCCCTGGCAATTGAGCCACTCGCTGAGGCAATCAGGACAAATGAAAAAATACATGGTCTCACTATTGACACTAGAGAACACAAGATTACTCTTCATGCTGATGATGTCTTGATTGTTTTGACTGAACCTGAGGTATCAATTCAGCCCTTATTGAGGCCATCAATATGTTTGGTACTTTTTCCGGCTACAGAATAAATCTCAGTAAATCAGAAGTAATGCCATTAGGCAGTCTGAAACAGATACCCAAAACTCCATCTCCCTTTCCTTTTAAATGGTCACCAGAAGGTTTTGTCTAATTGGGAATACGTATAACACCCTCCTTTGATCAAATATATAAAGCAAATTTCCCACCCATATTCGAGCGTATAAAGTTGGACCTAGAGAGATGGAACACCCTCCCAATTTCCTGGTTAGGCTGTGTTGCACTCCTGAAAATGAACATCCTTCCCAGGTTACTTTACCCAATACAAATGATCCCAGTTATGCTCCTCCATAAGACCATCAAACAGCTAAAAAGCTGGTTCAGTTCCTTTATATGGTCTAAGAAGAAAGCACGCCTCAAAATAGCTACGTTATGTCTTTCTTCCACAGAAGGAGGTGTTGATCTCCCAGACATTAGAAAGTTCCAGCTTAGTGCTCATTTACGTACTCTAGCTGACTGGATGTGTAGTAAGTCCACATCTCTGGTTGGATGTAGAAAGTTCAATGTCTAAATACCCTTTGAGTAATCTTTTGTTTATTAGAAAAAGTGCATTTTTGAAGTCTGCTTGTACTAACCCAATTACAATTTCCACAGTTAAGGCATGGCATGCCATCAGAAAATAAGAGGGTAGATCACAATTCACCTCTGTCTTCACTCCAATATGCAGTAAGCCTGATTTCCCTCCTGGAGTGATGGACAATAACATCGGTGTTCCGGTAAATAAAGGAATATCTAATTTACACAAATTACTGGAAGGTTCTACCATGATGTCTTTTAGTCAGCTGAAAAAGAAATATGGCATTCAACAACAGGATTTCTTTCGATATTTGCAAGTAAGAAACTTTGCCACAAGGGCCACCACAATCCTTCAGTGTCAAAATATTTCACATTTAGAGAGACAGCTCTTTTTACAGAAATCTGGCAGGTCTATTAGTTTATTCCATAATATCCTTAAGGGGTATAACAACACAAACACCTATTTTCTGAAAGGCTTATGGGAGAGAGAACTCAATGTTGAGATAACAGACAATGGTTGGAACGATGCGTAAAAGAATCGAGTGAGAGCCATGCAACTTAAGCTCCTACACAGTGCCCACATATCTCCCTCCGAACGTCATAAATTCAACGCTAATGCATCTCCACTGTGCCCCAAGTGTAAAATAGAAACTGGTACATACACATCGTCTGTGGCAATGTAGGAAAGTACAGCAGTTCTGGCAGGTCATAGGGCAGGAAATTAATAAGATTCTGTCTACTAATAGAAACAACAACCCCTTACATTTGCTACTTGGCATATATGATTTGTCCATCACTGACAAATTTAAAAGAAAACTTTACCAAACACTTGCTTTCTGTGCTAGAAAGTGTATTCTTCTGAATTGGATAATGGATAAAGTTCCATCTAAGGCTCAGTGGCAAAGAGTGACACTTGAATACGTTGCAATGGACTATCTGACATGTAAACTACACAGCAAAGATGATGTTTTTTTCGTAAAACATGGGAACCCTTCCTGTCATATATTGGTTTGAATATTTCCACCATTCTTGCAAGAGGGTTTGTATCATAGTTCCGAATGCTCTGCCTCGTAAATGACACTCTGCGGTTTGGTTGATGTATTTTTCTTTCTATGAACCTCTCTCTGATCATGTGGATGTATCATAAATTGCAATGTGCCCTCAATTTATTTTACTTTATGTGTGTGTGTGTATATATGTATGCATGTGTATCATGTGCATGTATGTATATATATATGTATATATATATATATATATATACATTATTACATATATATTATTTGTTTACTTATTTGTTTGTTTTCTTTGTGTAGGAGGTGACTCCTGAATCTCTCGCCTGTATAAATTTTTATTTTAATGTGTATGTGAGCCAAATGTATGTTTGTTTGCTTTGTCATATATGTTCTTGTTTTATTTCTTGAAAATTTAATAAACACATTGTAGCAGTTTGATCAAAATAAATCACTTATTGATATCAACCCCAAACATACATACTCACCCCTGAATGCATTTCTTAAAACACAAAACAGTGGTGAACAACAGCAGAGCAGGTGAAATAAACACACAATGTCAGTAAATTCAACCCCACCACCAATTCAAGTTCGAAAATAATTCTGTTCGGGTTACATGCTGCTATTCCGACGTACCGCTATTTAGACAGTGACCTCTAATTGTCGGAATAGCGGCATTAAAGTTATTTTTCAAGCGTCCCACTATTTCAACATTGTTTTTTGTCATTGTCGGAGACATGTCGGAATAGCAGCATGTCTAAATAGAGACATGTCGGAATAACGGGCGGACCCCTTCTGTTCGACAAGCAAAAGGAAAAAAAAGTCAAAGTTAGGTTCAGTTCAATCCACACAAAAATACTCCACTTCGGGATTTCCAGTAATCAAGTCAGTTTACTCCAGCTCAGTTCATCCATAAACAAAAATTACTCCACTTCGGGATTTCCCGGCAATCACTGTCATTTCTCTCCAGTTCAGTTCACTCATAAACAAAAACGAAACCAAGAAAACAAAGGAAGAAAGATACAAATAAAACAAAACAAGGGACCAACAAGCTTCGGCCGACTCACGGGTACCGACGGAGTGGAGGACTCAATTTCGATCCTTATTCACCGGCATCAGACACTATACTGCACTTCGTGGCTCAAACCAAAGTAAAACATAAAGGGCCGTACTTCCGGGAAGCCGGTGAATTGGAGCGCGATCACTGGTTGACATGCTAGTGGGTGTGTGGAGGTGAGTGAAAAGTAGAGTCAATATTATTTCTTTTGTTTATATCTGTATATAATCAATATAATTTTGGGCAATCGCCACACTCCTCCCCCCTTGAAAAAAAAAACCAAGTACATTGTCCTCACTCAATTCACAGATCTATAAGGTTTTTATCCTCTTTTTCCTGAGATTCACAAGTCAGTGGATTGCTGTGATCAACAATCTCACCACCTTGCGCTATCCATTTTACAGGTGAACCAGATGGAGAAGCAGGGCTTGCTTCTGGAAATCCAACAAAACCCTCATCCTCAGTCTCACCCTCAAATATCTCCTGCAATTTCTGCCGTTGTTCCTGTTCCACCTGATGTGCTGTGGGGTAGCAAGGTTTGAGGTGAGAGACGTGCAAGATCCGTTTGTTTTCAACAGTATCCTCCAGAACCACCTCATAGTTAAGTGGCCCAACCTGCTGAATGACATGGTAGGGACCTTGCCACTTTGGAGCCAGTTTGGCTGTAAAAGATTTTTCAGCCTTGGACAAGGGATGGGCACGTAGCCAAACTCGGGCTTGCTCTCCCAAAGTGACCTCTCTGCGCTGCTTGTCATAGTTACTCTTCTGTCGCTTACGGGCCAGAAAGAGGTTTTTGGTGACAAAAGCCTGAAGTTCCTCAAGCTGTGAGATTTTTGGATAGGCTGGCGAATCAGGAACCACCTCTCCGGGCTGTTACAATACATCCAGTGGTCCCCGGAGTGGCCGGTGGAGGTTGAGTTCAGCTGGGGTAACTCCTGTGGATTCCTGCACAGCAGAGTTCAAGGCAAACCTGAACTCAGGAAGGTGTTTATCCCAGTGCTTATGACTGGAGCCAACATAAGAAGCTATCATGATTTTTAAGGTCCGGTTTATACGTTCTGTTAGATTTGCCCGCGGATGGTAGGCAGATGTTAGTTTGTGTGACACGTTCCATGTTTTACAGGTGGTTTGGAAGATAGAGGAGACAAATTGGGAGCCCCTATCAGAGAGTACGTGATCTGGTATTCCCCATCGGGTGAAAATCTCCTGGGTGAGGATGCGAGAGATGGGCTCAGCCGTAGCTTTCCTTAAAGGAAAGAGCTCCACCCACCTTGAATAATAATCCACAAACACCAGTAGATACAGATTCCTGCTGGAGCTCCTGGGGAAGGGACCCATCAAATCCATTCCCAGCATTTCCCAGGGGTGCAACCTGTTTGTTGCAGGTTTCCTGCTGGCTTACTGCTGTCCGGTTTGTAACATTGGCTACTAGGGTGGAGGCTGCAGACTCTGGGAGGGTATGGGGGATGAACCCTGCCCGCCCACACGGCTGGATGATGGTCTGCTGGAGGTGGTGGGTGTGTTTGGCTCCTTCCACTGTGCCCAGATCCAGGTCAAGCTGGCCAATCCTGTACGGCTGGGACAGGCCCACACCATCAGGCTTGTTCTCAAGAGCTCCAAGATGCCCATGCAGGTGGACGGGGAACCGTGGGCCCAGGGTCCCTGCACCATCACCATCACCCACAAGACCCAGGCCCTCATGCTGTACCACAGCGCCGAGCAGACGGGCGATGACGACGACAAATCCAGCGCCTCGGAGACAGAGAGCCCCAACCCTCACGACTCACCCAGGCCCCCAGGGCCGGCATCGGCTCGTGCATGACCCACCTCAGGCATCATGTGATCTGAGGCTTTTCTCATCTTAGGTTCTGTATTCATTCTGCAGCCCAGTTTCTTATTAATCCCTTGTTTGCGGCGGCACTCATTAGCCCTGAAGATCCTTTCCTCAAATCATGTCATATGTTTTCAGAGGGGTTAGAAAGCTCCATGTTGAAATGGGCTGGTGTGATTTGTTTTTGCGTCTTTTCTCTCCACACTCCCCATATATTGTAACACAGAGCTCAGGCAGTTCCCTCTCCACAGATGGGACAGTCATGAGGAGACACATGTTTTAGAGAAAGATTGCTGTTTATTTGCACTGATCCCTTGTGAGTTGACTATACTGTATTTATTATACTGCATTTACAGTGAATGCCCAGTGCAGCCCTGCAGGTATCAGTGAGCCATTTTTAACAAGTTGCCCAGGTTCAATTGACCAGTTAACCTCAAAGCCATGTCTCCATCAATAGCGGGTGATGAAGTAGTAAATACAGGAGCAGTCACAATGAATGTGAAGTGGCTGAAGGTGCACGCAAAGCATTTTTTGCCCATTTGTGATTTTTTTTTAAAAACTCCAACAAGAGCACAAATAATAGCAAACACATTTTGGACTCTAAATGATAGACAGTAAAAGTGTACAGAATATCTGTTTAGGCATGTTGATCACTTTGAGTATCTCCTGCATTGTCACCTGAGATAAGGCTTTGAAATGTGCTTCGGCCGAGTCATGGGTACCAGTGGCTGTGCTTTTAGTCCAGTCTCCAGAGACTGTTTTCCTTTGTTAATTAATCCATTTTCACGATCAAACGAACGTTATTATATCACAGACTTTGGAGGTGCAAAATGCCTGGGGCAGGCCGACGGAGTGGAGGACTTAATTTCGATCCTTATTCACTGGCATCAGACGCCATACTGCACTTCGTGGCTCAAACCAAAGTAAAACATAAAGGGCCATACTTCCGGGAAGCCGGTGAATTGGAGCCCGATCACTGGTTGACAGGCTACAGCATAGGGCTAAAGGGCGCTGTGCGGCTCACGATGCGTCACTGTGGCCCTCTCTTCACACAGAGCTCCAGCTCAAACACACGCTGATGGTCGCTCTCTGGAATCCTTCTCTGGAGGTTTGCTGAAGCTTCCAGAAAAACAACGTTATCTCCTAAATTAAGGAACAGATGTCAGTCAAATAGCTGAACTGCCCAGTGAAGTTCACTGAACAGCTAACCAGTGTAGCATCCCCAGCTGAATGATGGCCAGACTCTCTAACTGATGGTCCAAAGTGTTTAATGCAGGAACCTTGTACACTTGAGCTATGCAAAAAGTATAAAAAAAATAAATAAAGGTAGGCTTAATCATCTTCCTTCATGCCCTTTTTGGATCATAAATTCACTCCAAATAAAATTATGTATTTTTGTATTTAGCTGCTTCAATCACTGTTACATTCACGGAAAAATCACATTTTAATCTGCTTTAACTTAAATGAAAACCTCTATTAGAGGGCTGTAATACAAACCACACAAAATGCGTTTCTTTATATTAATAAACAGAGAAATGAAACGACCAGCCTCATCTCTGTTCTTCTGACCCAACAGGATAGCTGAGCTAATGCTAATTAGCGTCCCTGCTAGCTCAAACAAGCTATATCAAACTGTACACAACCATCAAACATATTATGAAACGATATGCCAACAAACCTTGTGCCCTTCATCAGCCAGGTGCTAAGTAAACAAAATGATTGTTTTCATCACTTTCAGCAAACACCGTGCAGGTGCACTTCCAACACGCAGACACTATCCACAACAACACCGGATGTTTTCGGTTCACAGCGAGACGCTTTCAAAATAAAAGTCCCGCATTTAGCGTCTAATATACAGGTAATCAATGAAATAATAACCTGGCTGCAAACAATATCAGTAAACTAAATGAAAACAACATGTTCTTAGAAACAAGTGTGTTTTGTCCGACTATTGTAAAGGCCATGTCTGATATAATATGGCAGTACATTCGTCTAATTAAGCTGTGGCCGATGTTGGTAGCATTAAATGCATTATTTGGTAGTGAGGGTAGAATAGCGTCTAATATCTAATATGGCATTGTGTGTGATTTGTAATTAGACAAAGATCTTGTGAAATGGTGTCTAATAGTGTATTAGGATCTCCGATTTGGTTTGTAATCACAGTATAATTTGGTATAATAGTGTCTCAGTATAGTAGCCTATATTGTAAGTAATAAGGCTTTATATGCGGTTTCTGATTACAGCATAATTTGGGTAGGCTACATGGTGTCTAATAACAGTTTAACTTTTGTAGTTTACTGTCTAATTAACATTACATTATTTCTACTTGTCTAATTTGATACAAAGTACGGCTTGTTATGTCTTATTAGCTATTGTTTTTGTCTAATTTGATACAAAGTACGGCTTGTTACTTCTTATTAGCATATTGTTTTTGTCTAATTTGATACAAAGTATGGCTTGTTACTTCTTATTAGCATATTGTTTTTGTCTAATTTGATACAAAGTACGGCTTGTTACGTCTTATTATCATATTGTTTTTGTCTAATTTGATACAAAGTACGGCCTGTTACGTCTTATTAACGTACTGTAAAATAAAGTGCGACCCAACTTTGAATATATACACGTTGTTTTAATGTAATAAATAAACTGTGTGGGAGGAGTAAATATTATAACAGATTTAGTCATACTATTTAAATGTTTTATATTCACGGCACATAAACTGAAAGTATAGCGTGTTTGGATCCGCATATGTGCCTTTGGACAAGAAAAAGATTTTGGTTGGTTTGGTTCAGACAGTGGCGGTTCTAGCTTGCATGACGCCCTGGGCGATTCTATTTCTACTTCTTACCTTTTTATTATATTGTTAATTGCTTTTACTATTATTATTGTTTATTGTTATATTGAACTGTCCTTTGGCTGCTGTGACGCACACATTTCCCCGTTTGCGGGACTAATAAAGGAATTCTGATTCTGAATCCCCTGCTTCACCGCTCCCCCACACCAGTAGGGAGAGCTGAGGTCCAGAGGTGAACCTATCAACCCCACCTCCCCCTCCCCCTTCTTCCACAACCTCTGTATATGAGACTTTCTCAGCAGTAAGCAGACGCACCTTTACAAAACAGAGGGCGCCCAGCCGCCCACTCCCCACAAGGCAACATGACATAATTGACGTGTAAATGACCAATACAAAAACCGGATGAAATGAATGCAAACAAATTTAAGGCAGCCGTTACGGGTCGGCAACCACCGAGATGAGATAAGCCCATGGCGGCTGCTACAGAGCCGATTACTGTGGGCGACTGTCCGCTCCTTTTTTTTTTTGGGCGGGCGCTCCACAAATCCCGCCTGGGCGTCTGCCCATATTGCCCATATGAGGAACCGCCACTGCATGTTTGCCATAATATTAATCCAACTTCAACCATTCCTGGATAGGAAATTTCTTTGAAAAAACTTTTTTTCACTGAAATACAGTTTTTCCACTTCCCAGTGCAAAAAGACGCTCATTTCACTGAGAAAAGCCACTGGGCTCAGAGAGGGTTAGGATTGTCATGGAGGTGCTGCATGACAAAGATTTTGATAACCAGTTCTTCACTCTAATGTCAACAGATGTGGTAAAGGATAAAGACACAATCAAACTAGTTAAAACAGAACCTTCTATTATTCTCACATTGACTCCCATCAATGAGGCTTCTTCTTCCTCCCCTTCTGTGCCACTGATCGGTCTTTCCAGGATGACACTTCCTCAGTTAGTTCATCTGACACAATCCCCAGAGTATCGATCAAAACCATGTCCAACTACTTTTGTGATACCCACATTTTCATACAATGTCAAAATGCCCCTTCAAGCAGGAAGTACGGCTTATGAAAGTGATGCCTCACTCCTTCAGAATCCAAGCATACATACAGTCTGCAAGCAAGGGAACGCCCACAAAACGTCACATCCGGTTTGCGCCGAGGGGGAGAACAAGCCGGTTTCCACAATGCCCAGGAGCTGCTGTGTGCCCTTTTGTACAACAAATAAGATAAAAAATCCAAATCTAAAGTTTTATATTTTGCCAAACCAAAGCACAGAGCCTAGGAGAAGAACCCGGTGGCTTCAAGCAATCCGTCGGGAGGATGAGTTTGGCCACCTGTGGGATCCAAAATCCAAACATGTGTACGTCTGTAGTCAGCACTTCATTACAGGTATGACAACGTTATTCACACAATAACAGTGTTAGATTGTTTCGTAGTTAACATGAATGTTCAATTACTAGTTTTAAGAGAAGTTAACTAACTACTACGTTATGCAGGCTACCTTGCCTTGTTACAAAAGCTAACGAGTATACAAAAACACAGCTATGCTAACAACACTGGTGGTAGCTTCCGAGCTTTCTGCAGTTAAAATTTATTTCATTATCTCCCCTTCTATCCCCTTCTCATTTCGTTTGTGAACTGTCTTACCCTAGGCTTAAAAAACGAGGACATAGCCCACCCACACTACATACCCTCGCTGTTCCCACACAGAAAGACAAAGTCTCCCAGGTCAGTACTTCAGAGGCTGGAGAGAAGGAGGAAGCGTGAGGGTGTTCAGTCTGCCCAACCAGAATCCCCAACATCAGAGGCCCCAGCACCAGAAGCCCTGGCACCAGAATCTCCAACATCAGAAGCTCCCATACCTCTTCAGGATTTAGAGAGAAAACAACTTTTTGAGAAAGAGATGAGGCCATGAAGGAGCGAGATGAAGCCATCAGAGAATTGGAGACGTTGACATTTTCGGTAAACACTGAGAGAAAATGACACTTAATGTAACCTCATGACAGGCTTGTCATGGACAGTAATTGACACTCTTCATCAGTACCTGGTACAGTTTGTTAAGTCACAGAAAACGTCCAAGCTGTCAACACAAGACCAGCTCTTAATTACTCTGGTGAAATTGCGGCAGAACCTCATACAGTATGTACATTTTAATGTTGTAGGTATTCAGAGTGTGCTGCATCATCAAATCACTGTTGCTACTTGCCGCTGACATGGTTCACATTTCCCTTACTAAATTAATTACTGTAACAGTACAGATCCGGGTTAACAATGCAAGTGCTGAGACGTTATTCAATTAATCACATCAACGAGTACATGTGTAATCCCTACTTTGTAGGGTGTCTTAAGATAACATTTTATCTTAAAAACATGTTATTCTATATTTAAATACATTGAACTGCAATATCAGGATAACAGGAAGTTAACAGGGAACTTTCTTCACTTTAAAATGAAAAAGAAACACTAATTATAAGACACAATGCACTGATGATGATGATATAATGGTCAACTGTGCTACTCCTGTGAAACTCAACATAACAATGTAAATAAACAGCATTTTAACAACAAATATGGCATATGAGGTCTGCAGAGAGAGTAATTGGTGCCCTGAAGAGCCGGTACCACATTCTGGATGGCCCACTTCCTCTGCGCCTGGTGAAGAGACTGCAGGATGAAAGACAGAAGAGAGAAGAGGCCATGATTGACAGAATTGTGCATGTCTGTGCAGCACTAGTGAACTTGTCTGGCAGTGTTATGTACAACCGTTACAGAATCTGAGAGTAAGAACACAATCAATGTGCAGTAATTTAATATTGAGCATCAGAGAACAATATTTTATGCAACTTTTTTATACAACAAATAAGTCATGATTGTTCCAATTGTACCATTTAACAGGTTTCAGTGGAGACATAATGGATCTTTCTAATCAAAACCATCTGCTGTTTGTCTTTCCACAGGTCCCTGAACTTATCTCAGTGCTGCTCTGCTGCTGCACACCCTGTCACCCTGCCTCTGATGCCTGACGCTCTGCCTCTGTTGCCTGACGCTCTGCCTCTGTTGCCTGATGTTCTGCTGACACTTGTGTTGCCTGATGGGTCACTCCCTGTGCTGCTTTCAACTGGACTGTGTTCTGCCTACTTAACAGAAACATATACAGTGCTTAGCATAAATGAGTACACCCCCTTTGAAAAGTATGTCTGTTTTCATGTTGTAAATAAATGTATAGGCTTTGTGATATTTGATTTTGTACATATAGTCTAGTCTATGTTGATACTGAATGAAATAGCTATAATATGCTTCAAAATGAATTGGTATAAATAAATATGTAACTCTCAGTCACAGTGACTTATTTGTTGCCATTTTTACACTGATAGGAAATTCAACCACCTACCTGTGCATCTTTCAGCTTCTGAATGATGATGAAGTCCTCATCTCTTTGTACTCTGAATATCAGGCAGGTCTGAGGAGTCCAAGTGATGAAGTCTGCATACATCCCTTTGGTAACAAACATCTGCATTTGGACCTGTCAAATGCAATCAAATGCAATGCAATCATCGTAACACTAATATTTACATTATAGACAGTATGCCATCTGTGGATAATTATCTTGGATAATTGCACAAAATGTTGCAGACTTATTAGAGGTGTGCAGGTATATACAGGTGAAATATTGAAATACCTGAGTGAAATATGCATGGCTCCTCTTTAAGCTTGTCAGGCTTTCCAGATGTCCTCAAGCCAGTGTTGGTACCCAGTAGAGGTGTCTTGCCCCCACCTGTAAGGACACTTAGCCTCTATAACACCCTCACCACAGCAGTCACAGGAAACATAGCCATCACATGAAACCCCCAGGTATGGCATAGTTTGGCAGATGCGGAAGCCAGCCTTTCTGATGACCAGGTTCTGATGTGGTGCATCTCCTGGGGCACAGATGTAAATGGTGGAGGGCAGGTTGGCTGTGGGACTCCCAGCTCCGAGAGCATATTGATAAGTGTCAATGGCATCTTGCTCATGCTGTCTCCCCCACTGAATCCAGGGCTTCATTATTGGCCTGTGCCTTTGTTCACATATAGTGTTGATCAGTGACTTGCTAGGATGTTCAGTAGCTGTTAAGACACGGCGGGCTATGGAGCCTGTAATGCAACCAACCCGCTCTTGATGCCATTGCACACAGGATGCCTGAAGGATGGTTGCTCTCTCCACATTTTCAATCTCCTCCTCAGTCACCTCATGCTGGCTGAAACACCATGGCTTCTTAAAAGGCCTGGAAAAATCCATGAAACTATTTAATACCACAGTGTCAGGTGATCTGTCAGCCAGCATAGTGAGGAACTGCTGCTGCTGTGATAAAGAGGCTTTTGGGATAGGGGCTTTCCTTTTCCTTTTTTTTGACGCCTTGTCCTCTGTAAAAAGTTGTCTCTGCAACAAGGGCAGGCTCAGTCTTTTTAACACATATCTTGTTCCACTCACAGGCTTTGCTTGTGCATGGCACTTTGTTGATCCCCATGCGGACACAAGCCTCTAATTTAAAACATTCACCAAGACTGAAAAGGAAGGAAAAAAATATCCATTAGCTCTAGATCACTAAAGATATTGGGACTAAGATTTTACATATAGGCCTACTGCCCGTCCAAAAGAAATGTCACCAGGTGGTGACACCAGGTGGTGACATTTCTTTTGGAAACAGCAGCAACAATAGTACTACCCTCTCCCTTAACTGCGACCCACGTCTGGTGCGGCTTCTCTGTCACCCTCCAGGATGGCTTTACATCACATTGGAACAGGTAGGTATCCGAGGAAGGTAGTTTGTGATGAAGCACAACTCCAACAAAGCCACTTGTAAAAAAGTTGTGTGCCTTCAGGTACCGATAGTTTTTCAGGCTGCTGTGTGTAAATCCCTGAGTGATATACCAAGTCGTCAATAACTAATATGTATATGCAGCTCACGATGGCTATTGTGTAATAACAACCATTGTATGTCTTGTCAGACATAGAAATTATGTGAGGTTTAATTCATCAGTTAACGTGATTTTGCCTCTTACCGGGTGATTCAACCAGGTAGCAGAAGATATCAGGGAATGACGCTTCAGGCCATTTAGTCGGATCATTCGCCCACTCTTTAATAAGATACGGACAAGAATCCGATCCTATTAAAGTTATTTTTTAAACGTATCTATCCCTGTCAATGGGCTGCAATGACTCAATGTATGACATGTTCATTTAGCATTAATATCAAAATTTTAAATCTGCGCGCTTACAGTGCTCTGGGCGAGGGGGAAAGGATTGTTTTCCCCCTTGAAATGCCCCGCCCCCAACTGTGACGCGAAGCTGACTGTATGTATGGTAGGGGTGGGCGATACTGCAAATTTTGGTATCGATCCGATACCGATTGATATCGATCCGATACACAAACTCTGTGAAGAAATACGAGTGATTTACTGAACTTATAGATGAGAAACTACAACAAAAATATCGATCTCATCACGCTAGTGTCGATCCGATACCAATACTCACCTTGGTATCGACACTATCAATATTTGGATCGATCCGCCCACCCCTAATGTATGGACTGTGACATACTACTTGAGAAACTTGCTGAAGCAATTCCACTACACTGCCTATCCCACTGGTCTTCAAATACTGGCAATTGTAGAAGCTCTGATAAAAAAAAGCATCCATGCCTAACCCAAAGATTCCACTGGATGTACCTCCACTGCGTTACGGCTCAGGTAAAGTTTTGCTCCATTAACCCCCACCAGCTGCGTTTTGAGTCTGGCACAGCGCAGCACCACTTCAGTTACGAGACCGAGGAGTTCCCGCGATAATTACACCATCACCCGCGACCGCAGTTTGGGCCGGATCTACTAAGATCCCAAATTGCTTGTACTAATCTGCGTGCGCAATCTAAAAATTTGCGTGTGGGGTTGAACCGCGGTTTGCGGGCGATTTACTAAGAGTGATTGTGTTAATGATAACAGGTGCAAACGTGTTGGAGACACGCCTATTTAAATGAGGGTTTAGCATGTTTCATGGTTTTCAGCATGGCGAGTTTGAGAGAGCGAAAGCGCAAAGTGAAATTCGACCCTTTGGAATTAGAAGTGTTGGTAGAGGAAGGGAATAAACATTTCAATGAGCTGCAGCAAAGGAATCTGACAGTCGCGCAAAGGAATGCCGTGTGGGAGAAAATCGGTGAAAAAGTTAATGCTGTTGGAAAAAACAGGTGAACAGTGGATGAAGTGAAAAGGAGATACCAAGACATCAGAAGAAGAACAAAAGAAAAATTGGAGTATAATAAAAGGTCTGCAAATAAAACAGGCGGGGGCACCGTGGATGAGATGCCTCTGACCAGTGTTGAGGAGCAGGTGCAATCTGCTCTGAGTTCCTCCAACAGCTCCAAAATGGCAAGGCTGGATAGGCGATATGTTCTAACGATAGTTTCCTCATTCATCCCAAAAATGTTCACACGAGGGTGAAAAATGCGTTCTCGGCGTCTCCTTCCATTGTTTCGGCATCTCCTTCTTGCAACAATAACCGCAGCCACGTGTGCGCAATTACGCATACAAACCGTTTGCACCTCCCTTTGAGACGAGTTAAATATAGACACAGTTTCTATTGGCAAAATTGCTTTCAGGTTTGATAAATCACTTTGCGTGTGCTAAATTAATATATTTACATTTTCTTCACCCACAACACGCACAATTGCGTGTAAACGCCCCTTGTTGCATATTCATTGCTGCAAACGTACTAACTGAATGCAGACGCGCTATTTTGCACCTTTGACAGACGCAACCCTTTTTGCGCACTGTTAGTAAATCAGTTTGTACATTTTTTTGTGTGCGCAAGGAGTTTGCACATGTTTTAATACATGCAAACCTTTAGTAGATCCGGCCCTTTATGTGTTATAAACATAACAACACGAAGTGTTCCCGACAGAAGGATTAGAAGAAGAACCTGTATTTGTCCCTTCTTTAGGTTTTTGTGCTGGCATCAACACTGAGGGTTTTATTTTGAAAATTAACCGGATGTCATGTTGTTTCGTGTTTGCTCTGTGCTGAATTAGGCTGAATTGCTGCGTCGTGCTCCAGCATCCGCCAGAAATAGAAGTCCTGCGTATCTGCTCCGGAGGGCTGCGGACTGCCGGAGCTGGGACGTGTGTATATATATCTGGTATCTGGTGGAATCGAGGGGAGCCTGGAACCTCATTTTCTAGCATATATGGGTGGCAGTAGCGTCTTAAATACAAGATGGTTAATTACCGTTCTAAAATGAGAAGGCGTGAAGTACCTTGTCCTGAGCTTGATATCAACTCATTGAAAAGGAAACCCCCTGGGTGAGAGAAATCCTGCAAAAAAACTGCGAGAGACGAAAGAGAGCAGAAGTGAACTACCTTCCACGTCCAAGTGGAGAATCCAGCGACAGTCTGGAGATGGAAAGACAGGAGCTTCTTAACAAGGCAAAGAAGAAGAAAAACATTAAAGCGATTCAAGAAAAAATGGCCTCCTGTCGAAGGCTTGAGGTTGTGAGTGGTAGTCCAGCTGCTGATGATTTCAAAGAGCGATGGCACGCTTTGTTTTGTGAAACTGAGGTAGGTGAATCCATAAAGCCATAAAAACTTGCACACCTGCTCCATTGGTCAGTAACAATTTGTTTTTATAATATAAATTATGTTGTACTGTTCATGATTGAACACATGAACATAAATAAACTTGAAATGCACTTCTCTCAGTTATAATTGTAAGCCCAGTTAATTTTCCTCTTTTTAAGTTGATCATTTTAAAAAGTGCTAGCTTGTCCATTCCACCAATATCTACAAGGTTTAAAATGCTCATTTTGCAGCAGATCATTTGGCCCAGTTCCTGATGTTGTACTTGTGAATCTTTTACCAATTCAGATCAAGGAGGTAATTCAGGAGAGTAACTTCAATTTCTCTGGAGCAGCGCTTCATGTACAAACTTGACCACTACACACCAAAACTTATTGCCCTGATGAAAGCCAAGGAAGGAGTCATTGGGACCAAGCTGAGGCCATTCCTGGACAAAGTGAGTCAGGTGTGCTTGTTCAAAATTGTGCTTGTTTCATATTTTTTTGCAGGGGTTTGGACCTACTGTCTCTCTTACACTCACACACACATGCACACTGCCCCATGCATATGTTCACACAACACAAATCCACTTCATCCTTCCTCACATGGCTCTTGCTCCTTGCAGTCAAATCACTGCTCCTTGTACATGTATGCTCTTGTATTTTCACTTGACAATTCATTGTGTATGAATAATGGTTCAGTATTGATGTATTGAAACTGTTCACAGAACCAAACATTGAGGTGAGACGTGAAGCTGTTATTTGCAGCCTCATACTGTACCTTGGCGAGAAAAAAGAGGAACTTTTTGAAGATTGCCTGGTAAAGCATGGTTATTATTTTTAATACACGGTTATAATTTCACAAAATCTAATATCTGGAAGAACAGATATTTTTCAATAATTCAAAAGAAGTACAATCACAAAAATTTAACTGGGGTTTCAAAGCCACAGGTTTTCTTCGCACTGTAAAGGTACAAAGGCACTTGTGGCTAAAAGCAACATTCAGTCAGGGGCTACAATATGTATATTACAGCAATCTTGTGACATGTTCTACAAATGGTTTACTAAACCTGGGTCACTGTAAAATAGATTTGACTCAAAATTGTAATCTGATCTATGTTTAAAGATGGTCATGTTTAGAATGTGCTCATTCTGCCCTGATAATAAAGTCACTTCACTTCGAATGGTTAATGCAATTCTGTTTATTTGTTTCTCAATAGAATCGTCTTTATTTTTCTTGTAAATTGTATGCAGGAGGACAGCCGCAGTGATGCCACTCAACACATCCTCAGATCCTGGTCATCCATGATGCTGATGGAGCGGATCCAGTAGATGTATCCATCCTTCTTGAAGGCAAGGAGATGTTGCCAGGATGCAGCAGTACTGCTAAAGCTTGCACACTGCTTATGGGGCTAATTTATGCCCTCAATCTTGCATACCCCCCAACACTGCGCTACACTTTTGAGGTGTTTCAGAAACGTTTCCTAGAACTGGATGGAATTAAGCTGTTCCCAAAATTACAAGCTTTAAAGTTGAAGTTACTGCTTTAAATGCTATCACCATGACAAGTATTGTACAATCTTGGCTGCTGGTACTCCCCAACTCACTTCTCCACCTTGGAAATGACTAACAACAACTTGAAAAGACACGGTCAGCTCTGTTGGACCCTTGCTCGCATACAGCAGCTTGACACAAAGACTTGAAGTGGATCTCTTCAGTTTTCAGTCTCCAAAAGACTATGTTGGATATGGTCAGATATGACCAGGACTTGTTGACCATATTGCTGTTTGATGGTTTAATGAGTAAGTAATGCTTGTATGCAAAAATGATTGCAGTGATATATTAATGTATTGTGTGCCAGTGTGAATATTAATATCCCTTTCATTATAAACACTAGAGTATGTTTGGCACTTGACAAAAATAGTAATGTGAGGCTTTAGTGATGTTGTCCTGCTTGCAAAGTACCGGTACCGGAGAGAGTACCGGTTTGAAGATTCTAAAAATATTGCGATTTAGAATTTTGGTTATAGCAATACCACCCAGCTCTGTCAGGTTAAAACCTAATCTCCTCTTGTTTTGGCATGTGATATGCCCCATATTTTATGCCTCCTGGGTGAAAAAAACAAACATTTTGAAATGCACTGAATACTATATAAAATAATAAAATTAAAAGTGATAGTTTTATTATTTTTGATAAGTTCATGTTGGTGAATGGAGATTGAAGTGTTTTACAAAACAGCAGACATTGATAATTCAGTCATACTTCACTTTTTCAGTAGAGCAAAAATGACCATTCTATATCTGCATGTGTTGATTAATGCCATTCATGCCACTGTTACATTCGTGGTTTCTGAGATTTAATTTGTTTAAAAGGGCTCCAGTCCCCGACCCCCAACATTCAGCAACTAACTGTCCTGATATAAAGTTTTTCCACATTAGTGTAGCAATGATGTATTTTTTAAGGCTAAATCAGACATTAGCATCACCATGGTTCCCTCGACAAAAGCCTATGAGATTTTTGAATCGGATTTTGTAATATTGTCAAACTTTGATACTTGCACATTTTGTTCAGTAAAATAATCTTCACAGATGAACACCACTTTTGTGATTTTTGCAGCATAAATTAAATTACTAGAAGTAAAAAGCTATTGTAAGGCTATAAACACACTACATTGCGGTCACATAATTTAAACATCACCACCACTCAGCATCTTACTACACAACTGCTAAAGACGTTTTCTGATAAATCCGCAAGTTGGAATAGTTTGTAACTGAAGTCTGCCTGTAAACATGGACTAGTGAGTAGATGAGTCTCGTGTTCGGTGTGATGATGTTTAGTGTGCGCGTCAACTTCTGTAGTCTCATTTAGACGTTATTTCAGGCATTCAACCAAAAAAACAATTTAAAAAACTCAGACTTAGATATAGATATTTAGATAGACAGATAGATAGATAGATAGATAGATAGATAGGTAGGTAGGTAGGTAGGTAGACAGACAGACAGACAGATGGATAGATATCTCTATATATAGAAAGATATAAAGTATATCTCTCTCTTTATATATCTCTATACAGAGATATATCTCTAAAAAAATGTGTGTGTGTGTGTGTGTGTGTGTATGGCATGCCGTTCAGGAAATTAATCTTTGAACATATGGAATGAAACTTTGAATATATGGGATGAATCTTTAAATACATTGAATGAATCTTGAATATATTGAATGAACCTTGAATATATTGAATGAATCTTTGAATATATTGAATGAACCTTGAATATATTGAATGAATCTTTGAATATATTGAATGAACCTTGAATATATGGAATGAACCTAGAATATATTGAATGAATTCTTGAATATATGGAATGAACCTTGAATATATTGAATGAATTCTTGAATATATGGAATTTTGCGCTGCGGTGTCGGACGCCATCTTGGTTGTTCGAGAAGCTGTAGCGAGAGCGAGAGGGAGAGAGCTATCGTTTTAGTCATGGGAAGGACCTGTTGCGTTGTCAGCTGCAATGCCTGTTCACACGACCATAAGGAACAAAAACTCGACAACAGACTATCTTTTTATGGTTCTCCTTCGTGGAAGCAGCTTCAAGGAAGCCTTGAGTCCGACATTACGAAGAGGAGACGTGCCAAGGCAAGGCACCCTGACAGCAAGTTTGCCAGCATCCCGAAATATATGAAAGTATGCTCCATTTTCACTCGGATGAGTGTTTTGTTTACTATTGGTCGTGTGGTAGCGCAAAATCCGATTTTACTCCATAATCATAGCTACCGAGTAGGCTAGTTAACCGGCTAGCCAGTTAGCCAGCTAACTGGGTGTCTCTTGCTGGCTAGTTAACCAGCTGGTAGATGAATAGATGGATAGTCATTCACTTTTCTGTTGCTTGCGACTATTTTGAGTGTTGATATGTTGTTTCACTACAGGTAAACCAGCATATGAAATGGATGAGTCACACCGTGACTTGGCTCCATCCCTGCACCTGGGTCCCTCTGATGTTACACATCGGGACTGGTACTCATGCAGACAAGAGCGACTTAAAGGAAGAAAACACCAGGCAGACACACATATGGATAGAAGATGAGGAAGATGGAGACAACGCAGAGGCACTTACCTGTATGCAACGCATACATCTGTATATCTTGTATATTTTGTGTACTTTGTTTTATGAAATCCTTGCTGTTATGCCATTGTGTTTTTTGTTGCACCTAATACAAAACAAGTGTTTCTTAGCTGTGTAAGTATCTATAAGTGGTGTAATTCCTTTGCAATAAATGCAATTCTGATTATCTGAAAACTTTGTTTTATTAGAAATGCCATTGTAATTGTGCAATTGTTTGGGTGCATGTTTAACAACAAATAGTGCAGAACAAATTGTGCAAAAGAAGTTAACATAAGTACATAAGTAAACAATGCAGTCAAAAAGTGAAACATTGTGCAATGACCTTTTCAGGAAAACAATTTACAAACTACTTACAAATACTGCATAACAAATAGTGCAAAATAATAAGTTAACATAAGTAAATACATCGATCAGCCATAATATTGTGACCACTTGTACAATCTAATGTGATCCAATACAACAGCTCTGCAACAAATTCTGCCTTTGCAAAGATCATGTTCAGTTTTTGATTGACATTGCCAGAGAGGTATTAATTAAACTACATGGTGATTATTGAAGTTGTATTCTGAACTGGTGTTGAACTAGAACAGAGCATCAACATGTCTCCGCAGCTCCGGCCGTACAGGTGCAGTGGGCTCACTCAACCCTCACAGTGCTGCTAACGATCATCCAGGGCTTTTAAGGCGGCTCGCTGAGGCGCTGCAAGTTCAAAACCTAAGTACAGAAATAACAACAGTAAATGAAAAGACAGAGCACAGAATGAATAAGTATTGTATTCTCATTAAAAAACTAGCTAGCTAAGCATGCTAAAGGAAAGGTAACGAGTTGAGGATGTTTACATACCTTTGATCGCTGACAATGTTTATATGTCGTAAACCCATCCATTGGTAAATTGAACGTGGGCTTCCAACAACTTATAAGAGCGAAACTGCTCGGCGGTGTAGGCACTCACCACAGACAAAATAACTGTACAAGTCTGGGAAAGTGAGCGAAGGTGAGGCGATCTCATATGGGTCCGTATATCCGACTAAAGCGATTTTTTTTCCAGGTATCGCTTCTTTGCCTCCGGCAGGATTTTCTCACGGTAAAGTCCATGTTCTTTAAGTTTGCTTGATAACAATAATAATGTGTTGTAACTACGTAACAGGGAAATAATGAATGAATGAATGGGTTCATTCACAGGCTATCAAAAAGGCGGCGGGTATCCCAATATGCACTGCGCTGTGACGTCAGTTGCCAATATGGAATGAATCTTGAATATATGGAATGAATCTTTGAATATATTGAATGAATCTTTGAATATATTTAATGAATCTTTGAATATACTGAATGAATCTTTGAATATATGGAATGAAGCTTTAATATATGGAATGAAGCTTGAATATATGGAATCAATCTTTGAATATATGGAATGAAGCTTGAATATATGGAATGAATCTTTGAATATATGGAATGAAGCTTTGATATACTGATAAAAAATTGAGAATACTGAATGAAATTCAAAACCTAGTTGTATCCTTTTCATCAAAGTGATAGCCTTCTGAATTTGCTGGTTTTACAAAATGGCATCAGTTGAAATATTCCAATACTGTCTTGAACTGGAAAACTTTTTTGCTACAGGTTGTACTCCAAATTACACTAACAGTTTGGAGACTATATCGCGTCACCTTGAGGATCATATTTCCATTATTGCGACATTCATAGTGCTCATGAGCAATAATGTTTATGAGTCATTCTTGAAGGAATTTACAAGTCTGTAAGGGAGATGTTGGCGGAAAAAACATTCCAGCTGGAAGTTGATGTACAAGCGCATGGCATAGGCACTCATTCTGCATCTCAGAGAGGAAGGCCGGGGTAAGTAGTATTTAAAGTGTATGGGGGTGGAGGCTGATGCAGGCCAAGAGTAATCTCTATAGTAAATGGTACAATAGATAAGTTACAAACTTATTTTAGTTATTATTATATAAAAATCATTATAGGCTGCAAGGTAATAAGTCAATTCATTCACACTGTGTGAATAAACACATTAACACATTTGTTTTTTATTTTATTTATTTTTCTTTGAAGGTACAACATACCAGCTGCTCAGCTGAATCACGTGCGGGACTTAGGATTTAGCTGGATGGCCATATCTCGGATGCTGTCTGTAAACATCCAAACTCTGTACAACCACAGGACACAACTCGGTCTGGTGAACCATGGGAGTTTCACTGGCATTGCAAATGTCGATCTGGATCGACTTATTGCTGAGATTCTCAGACAAACCCCCGGAACATTCTTATTACAAAGTAGAAATAGTCGTACAGCAAAGTCAATGAAATTACATTTTTATGTACATCCAGAGTGGTTTATTACGATAATAATAATAATAATAATGATAATAATATCACATTTCTTCTTATTTCAGGCATATTGACACAAACCACAAGTTAAATCCATGGGGATTTGTGTATCATGGAGCAGTTGATGGCTACAGTCGCTACATTACCTTCCTGAGATGTTGCACAGACAACCGAGCATCAACTGCCTTGCATCTTTTCCAGGGTGCCGTTGATGTATTTGGACTGCCACATCATGTCAGGGGTGATGCTGGTAGCGAGAACATTGATGTTGCATGGTTCATGATTGAGAATCAAGGAGCAAACAGAGGAAGTTTCATGGTTGGACGTAATGTCCATAATCAAAGGATCGAAAGATTGTGGGCAGAAGTAAACAGGGTGGTGTCAGGATACTATAAAGACCTTTTCCTCTTTATGGAAAATTTCGGACTGTTAGACAGCACTGACCCTCTTCACATTACAGCTCTTCACCATGTTTATCATCCAAGAATTAACAGATCTGTGGATGAGTTTGTGAGCCAGTGGAATATTGAGGACAATGGAGAGTCGGTCCCCACTGCAACTGTGGACGATTGGAATGCTCCAACTTCCTCAGCATCAGAGGCCACTCAATCGTGTGCCTGTGCAACCCCCTTATGCTCACCAGTGGAATGTGGAGTTAAGGCCCATCAACCCCTTCACTGATGATGGAAATCATGGAATCGAACTTTTTGTCAGAGCATCTAAACTGCTTGAGAGATAGTCTGCTAGCTTGGGTAATTCAGTTGTTACACTATTGCGGTGTCATACATTGTCACATATAGACTCAGATATAAATAAGTCATTTTGAGGAATATCACAAACATTGTTATTTGGTTTCAGATTTGAAAGCAGTGTATACTGCATGAACTGGAATGCGAGGAATGTTTTCATAAGTACTCGCCAGTGGAAATCGGGAATGGGTGATGAACTCAAGGCTTGGCTTTGGAGAGAAGCCCAGTGCTGGAACACTGTCACATCCAGTGAAGAAAACAAGAATATCACCCAGAGACACATTGTTTTCAACTGTAAGACATAAAAAGAGAGTAACACAATTAAATTATGACTACATCTACCAGCATTTTCATAAGTCATAAAGTATTATACCACTGAAGTGATGCAAAGTGGTGTAAGAGAGGAAAGGAAAGGATAGCTCATAATGCCATAGACTAGTGTTGTGTAAAACTATAAACTTCACCTTATGTATTCACTCATATACTCTGTGTAACCTAATGAAATATGTTGTGTTAAAATCAGGTTTGGAATGCTTTAAAGCTGCATGAAATAAATCACATAATCCTTATTTAAAAAGAGAGCTGTCACAGGCCAGAAGCTATTGGTGTCATCCAAGATGAACTATCCAGTACCCAGGAGAAGCAGCTAGGTAGCCCTGGTAGCACTGAGAACACCTGTGTTTTGAGGTAGGCTATGCTGTGGAAAAGTACCAAAAGTTCCTAATATGCTAAAAAAACAATCAGGACACCCTTATAAAACAAAGGCAGAGGATAAGCCTCAAAAGCACCCGACTGGCCTGAAATAACAAGAGAATCGGTCCGAGTTAGCAAATCTTAAAGATGGGCTGAACCTCCTCGGGGCAAAGTCCACAGAGGAGCGAACAAACAAACAAAAAATAAATTTGGGGATTTTTTTGCATTCAAACTGCTGACAAACACTACTGCTGCCCCAATTAATGTATTTATAATTCATATAAACTGCCTTACATAGTGGAGCATCTCCAATAAAATTATTTTTTACCAATGTCATGTACTACTATGATGCAGTCAAAACAGTTTAAAGAATTATGTCTTGTTGAAAGCCAGGGTACGGCACTCTTCTTGGAATGCATTACTCCCTCTTTCAGAGTGAATGATCAGGAAGAGATTCTCTACATCAGCTGCTGTTAAACTCTTTTCAGCCTCACGAAAAGGCACTTTACCTGTAGAGGGTATCTCTGGAGAGCATCTAGGACACCTAGAGACATTAAGCCATCTCTGAACCTATTAAAAGGGAAACAAGGGAAACAAATTGGAATTTGTTGTTCAGGTGTTTTTTTTAATGTTCAATTTAGTGAGGAATTTCTTTTCTTTTTTTTAGATTTTTTTGGGGGCTTTTTGCCTTTATTATAGGGACAGCTGAAGATGGACAGGAAGGAGGGTAGATAGAGGGGGAATAACATGCAGCAAAGGGCTGTTCCTGGGGCACATACTCTACCAACAGAGCCATGTGGGCGCCCCCAACAATGAATCAAACAAAAAATAAAATAATAATTTGACTTGCACTGGTGCACTATAAAATGGAACTCTACATCCATCATTGAAATTGTTTGTATACAGTGGTAACATGGTTTCTATGACAGCAACTCAAAAGTAAGCTTTTCTCTTGTATCTGCCATTTTTCCACCATGAAACTAGCCTTCATTTTTCTGCCAGGGTACAATTATAGCATGTGGTCATATATGAACATACCTTTCCAGTCCAAAGCAGTCTCTTGTTTGTTTTGCAGTGTTATGTGAACATTGTGACCAGCAAGACTGATCAAGCTGGCTGCCTGTGCAACTGCATCTTGCAGTTGTGATTCAGTCTGAGCTTGTAAGATCTGAAATATTAAAATAACATTAGGATATGAGAACAGTAAATATTTATTGACTTTTATTCATTTTTTATTAAGATTAATTATGTTTAACGTGTATGTTAATGAGTGCATGTGAAGTGTATGGGCTGTCGTCCTCCAAAGGTGTCGGTGTGTAGTATGTTGATAAAGAAATTCTGCGGAGGCAGGCTGGGTGAAAGATAGAGCAATCTTTATTGAAACAGATCTCAAGCCAGCGTCCGAACCAGAGTGTGCACTCCCTGGTATTCTCAAATCTTGGCAAAGGATGCCCAAAATGCTTTGCCCTCTGCTCTATCAGAAATCCTCTCTGCTCTAGGAAATCTACAAGTGTCCACCACAATCTGATCTTCTCTGCCTGTGTGGGCCTTTTTAGATCCCTTCTGCCTACAACTATCTACTTCTTCTAATTGGTCACTTTTGGTGGATTGAAGGCCCATCTATCCAATAGTAATTGAATCTATACGTTGCCTAACTCTGCTGATGTCACTTCTGGATTTTACGATCTAAAGAAGCTCTGCATCTCTCTCTCTGTCTCTATATGGAAATGTATACGTTAAGCCAGATCCAAACAATTGGGATGAGAGCCGAGCTCAGTTCAATACCTTTTTAGGCCTCATCTTATAGCTAACATGTAACACACACACATGCAGCTGCATTCCTTAAACCTCTCACAGATGAACACCCTATCACAGTCTCATTACTCATAATACAGAATGTGCTGTTGTTCAGATACCTCACATGCAAAATGAATAATTTATTTATAAATGCAATAGAATCAAAGGAAAATATGCTCACTGACTGCACCAGTGACCTTGACCTCCTCATCAGTAATATGTTCAGTTTTGACCTTTACATTGTCCGGACCTTTTTGAAGACACTCATACAAGGGTTCAGACAAGAAACATGGACAATTGACATTGCCATAATCTGGCCAGCATAGAAGTATCTATTGTCTTTCATCGCTGTTATCAAATGAAATTAAACATCACATGTCAAATGGTTACATCAGAAATGTTCAGGTTGATTTTCATCATTGTTAGTAATCAGTAAATTTCCAAAAAGGTATTATAGATGAAAAACCTGAAATGTCTTACATTAATCTTGCATCATCAATCATTAATCATCATCAATCATTTCAGGTACAAAGTTTTTATTGATCCAAAGAAATCCAATAGAGGCCTCACTGAGAATTCATTTAATTATAAGTACCTTTGGAGTTGCATGTGAGGACTTTGGCATTAGGGGGGACCCTCAAAGATGCCAATTTTGTCCTTGATTTCATGAAGACAGAGTCAGAAAAACTCCTGAGTAGGTCCTCCATTGTCCACGGCACCCTCAGATATTCCATAGTCATCAGTAAACTTGACATCTACCTTCTTCTCGGGTGAAAAATTGGATCTGCCCATGGCTCTGGATGCTCCATCCCACACACTTCTTATGATATTGAAGCGCACAGCGCTGTCATCATTTACTCTCGATGAAACCTGCTCCATTATTCTCTCTGAAGTCATCTTTAAATCACTGGAACAATAATAAACAATAAAACAAATTTGTTGTTAATGTCAATGGCAATAACTCACATACTGAACTACAATCCAACTTCCACAAATTGTTATTAATACTGATTAATATCCATTTTCCAAAAATGTTTGTGATAAGCTAAAGGGATAAGGGAAAGAGTTTGACTTTGTTCTTGCTTTTCCAGAAGTACTTAACCTACTGATATATCGCACATAAAATGTAAAGAGCATGAGAAGAATTTACAACACTGAAAACCACCCTTCATCCAAAGAGGCACTGAAACTACTATCTGATCACAAAAAAACACATTTTAATACCAGAAATAGTGCATGTTATGGCATGGGTAATCCCCATTCAGTGAAGTTTTACACCATGATTTTAAAAAATAGGTCTATTGTATATTGTTGACAAAATGACCACAGAAATGATTGGATAACAGATAAAGATGTAGGAACACATGTCCATCGCCTCTATATTCCCTTGAGGTTCTGCTCTTGCATTAATTACTCCTCTCATCTGCAAGCTGACTGTTTTCAGGAAAGAGACGCTATGAAGTCTCTCACCTCTTCACCTGACTTGTTTTGCTTCCAATGAAACCGTCAGATTGACGCATCACAGGAAAAACCCCTCTTCTTTATTTACAGCTTGAATAACCCTTTTTGCCCTCTTCCCCCACTCAAGATGAACACTCCTTTCTCTCAGGTCGGTCGAGTTCATCATCAAATGAATCTCCTTTCAGAGATAAAGAGGAACAGAAGAACTGTCATAATCATGTGTTATAACTTATTTCTTTGCAATTGTAAATTCGGTAACGACTCTGATGTTCTGTGTCTTCTTGTCTTCTTGTGACAAGAATTATCAAGTACACCCTCCAGAGTAAAAGCACTCTGGGCCTCTCCTCTGTTTTCCTAGCCCTCCTGCCCAAATGGTTTACGACTATGCCTCTCTTATCACACATTCCAACCTATAATGGTTTCTGCACTCATCCAGATTTTAAGCAAGTTCTAATTGTCTTTAAACCAGGAACTTATGCTCTTAATGTTAACAGATTAAGAAACAGCTAAAGAAGTTGATAACACTGAACTTTCCCCCGTGTCTCTGTGATGAAATTTGATTGAAATCAAGTTTAATGTTTAATGTGTCCTGTGTTCGGTGAAACCACAGCACCACCTGATGATAAGCCCTGGTACGATTGGGACAGACCTTCAGGAGATCTTTTGTGTAATAAGTTCCTTGATAACCAGTAAATGTTTCTGATATGTTTTGTTTTAACAAGTCTTAAGATAGAACCAGGAGGAATAAGTATAAGTGATCAATTCTACTAGTTCTACGGTATATTCCGTCTCAGTTAACTCAGAACACATCCCGCATAGAGGTGGCACGAACGACTGAGCTCCTGCTCACTCAAGTGACTTTTAACTGATTTTAAGTATTTTCTAACCCAGGATCGCAGCAGATTTTAGCTGTTTTTAACCTTTTAATACTCACAGCTGCAGCCCTGTGAGTTTTAAGGTGATCAGTGGCTATTTTTACTACTTTTTACACTGTTTGGTCTATACCCAGTCGAAAGCCGGCAAGACAATTAGCCTCAGCTAGCTCCACTACGCTAAGCTACATGGCTACCTCCGTGTCCCCGGAGCCAGACTGGCGACTAAAGAAAGCACAGAAGAAGATTGCTGACCTGTTAGACGATGTCCGTCGGCTCTCTGCGGAACTTAAAACCAAAGAGGCCCTGCTGAACCAGTGTCTGGATGTCGCTCACCAACAGTGCCTTCAGATCTCCTCTCTGTCAGCGGCTCTTCAGGACACGTTGCCCTGGGATCCCTCCAGCCTGCGGCCGTCCTCCTGCTCCACCCCCCGCTCTCAGCGTCCATGGGTCGAGGTGGTTTCTCGTGGCCACAGGAGGACCTCACCCGTAGCTGTCTCACCCCCGCTTCCACTCTCCAACCGCTTCGATGCTCTGTCGCAGCTTGCTGGGGATCAGGGAGTTGGTCGGGGCTCGGGCTCTGGTTCGAGTGCTGCTCCATTGGCCGCCGCGTCCCTATCACAGACCGGTGTGGTGTCTGTTGCTCCCTGCTCCGGCAGACTGCTACCCGGCAGCCCTGTGGGTCCTTCCCCAGTGTCGGATGACAAGGCGGCTGCACCTTCTCACCTTGCTCCTCCACCACCACCTGGCGGGACCCAGAGCTGCTCTACTGGACCGACATCTCCCCCACCTCCCCCCGGTGGCGCACAGAGCTGCCCCACTGGACCGACGTCTTCTCCAGCTCAACCCGGCAACGCACAGAGCTGCTCCACTGGACTGACGTCTTCTCCAGCTATACCTGGTGGTGCACAGAGCTGCTCCACTGGCCCGACGTCTCCTCCACCACCCCCCGGTGGCACCCAGGGAAGCACCTCTGGAGCCCAGTGCCGGCAGTTGCCATCCCAGACCGCGACTTCTGCCTCACGGCGGAGGCTGCTGAAGGAGGCAGTACGGAGGCGCTCTGGGTATCTCCACAGCGGCCGGCCTCGGGATCACTTTCCCGGTGCAAATGCTCCCGGCTCTCCCGGGGTCTCGCCGCTCCTTTTCCCGCCCCCGACTGTGATCATCGGAGACTCCTACACCCGAGGCGTCCGCTTCGAAAACTCCTCCACTCACTGCTTCCCTGGCGCTACTGTCCCGGTACTCCTGGACAAACTCCCCGGTCTGCTTCGCTCGATCCCACCTTCCTCCATGCCTACCCGGTTAGTGATCCATGTAGGATCAAACGACATGGCCTATCAGCAGTCTGAACTCACAAAAGAGTTTTTTAACAGCCTTTTTAGTCTTTTAAAATCCAGTGAGAAGTCTGTTTTTATCAGTGGCCCCCTCCCGGCTCGATCCCACGGTCCTGAGCGTTTTAGCAGAACCCTTGCTCTCAACACCTGGCTCCAGTCTGCATGTCGAGCCCACAACCTCGGTTTTATTGACAATTTTAACTTGTTTTGGAAGCGCCCGACTCTTTTTATGCGTGATGGAGTCCATCCAAACTCCTCAGGCAAACAGCTGTTGGCGGCTAACATTCATTATGCTATCCTTACATCTCCACGTGAATGACTGTTTACATGCCACACCCCCTCCTCATCACCTGCTTCTTCTTCCACGGTCTCATCCCACCCCATTCCCTCCTGTAATACCTCCCCCTACCGGCACCAGCGGCCTATTCCATGTCACTTGAAATCCCTTATTCCAGTTATAATAAGTAATAGGCCCTCTCACATTCACCGTACCCCCTCATTTAATGCGTCAAATGGCGCCAGCCCAAATAGAAGGTGCTTGCTGCCAGTCCCAAAACAATCAGCAGTCAAATCAGCTGATTTGTCACTGCCGTTGCGGGTGGCATTGTTAAACGCTCGTTCAATTTCCAATAAATCCCTTACCCTGAACGAATTGTTTATGAACAAGAACATGGACATCTTGTTCCTGGTTGAGACTTGGCAGAGGGAAAATTAGTTTTTTCACTTAAAGGAGCTCTGTCCTCCAGGCTGCTCGTCTATTGGGACCCCCCGCATGGAGCGCCGTGGTGGAGGACTGGCTGTTGTGTACCGGGACAGCCACCTGTGCAGACTGGTAAATTCCGAGCCTTTCTCCTCTTTTGAGTCTCAGACAATAAAAGTTGGGTCTTCTAGCCCCTTTTATTGTGTTCTAATTTATCGCCCCCCTGGCCCCGTGGGAGCCTTCCTCACTGATTTTACAGAATTTTTATCCTCCATTATTAAGCTAGAGAGAGTTTTAATCATCGGTGATTTTAATATCCACATCGATGATGTCTCAAGTAACTCAGCTGCTGACTTTTTATCCATCACTGACTGTTTTAACCTCACCCAGCATGTCTCTGGACCCACGCACACCAAGGGTCACACATTAGACCTTGTTTTTTCATTAGGCCTAGATGTTGGAAATGTGCTTGTGGAGGACTTCCAAGTCAGTGACCATTGCTGTGTGCTTTTTAATGTCAACGTTCCCGTAATTCCTCCCCCTTTGAAAATAAAATCTCAAAGGCGGATTTTAAACCAGGATGCTGCCGATGGTTTCTCTTCTATGTTTGTGCCACAACTACTGACGGGAATTGATCACCCAGATGTCTTCATCCAGTCTTTTAATAGTCACTGTGCGTCCATCTTAGATAAAGTCTCTGTGGTGAAAACAAGCTGTGCACCTGCAAATGTAGCTCACCCCTGGATAAACGACTCTGTCCGCTCTCTTAGGAGAAACTGTCGCAAAGTGGAACGACTGTGGAAGTCAACTAAACTGGAGGTTCATAGACTCCACCTAAGGGAGCTTAGAGCCTCTCTAAATGAATTGTTGAGGAAAGCCAGGTCACAGTATTTCGCTCAAATCATATCCTCAAATAAGAAAAACCCTAAGGTCTTATTTGAGACTATCAGCTCCCTTGTCTCACCCTCTGTCCCGCAAATTCCTGTGTATTCAAATGCAGACAGCAATGATTTTCTTAAATACTTTTTGATCAAAATCAGTGACATTAGAGACAATATCCCACCACTGTCTCCAACTGACTCTGTTGCACTGTCTGATTCTACTGGTCAATTGTCCTGCACCTGGTCCTCTTTTGGCCAGGTGACGCTCCAGGACATCACTATGCTGTTGCAAAAAATGAAATCCTCCTCGTCTCCTTCTGATGTTATCCCCACTAAGCTGCTTAACCCTCTAGGCGCCAAAGTCGCATTATTGCGACAGGCAACATTGCTGAATAAAACAGCCCATATCTTTAAATCTACTGCCCTGTGCTGTTACTGCTTACTACCACTAGATGGCCACTAGATTCAGCTTCAATCCTGACGTCATTTGTGGGTGTGTTTCTATGCAAAATACCTGAGAAAAAAAAGTTGGAAACCCGACACCGGCTGTCAGAGCTGCACCGGCTAAGCGGCAGAGTGGGAGAGGAGAGAGCCACGGAGCGGTGGCAGAAGTGTGCTGGACAGATAGAGACACAGATAGCGATTTTTGTAATAAAAAACAAAATGCCCCAAAGACTTTACAGTGCGGATGAGGTGCTTGCACAGATCTTTGCTGATCGCGATTCAGAAAGGGACGATCTGCCCTCTGATGACGATCGCTCGTCAGAGACGAGTGACTCTGATCATGCTGCAGCTGCAGACACGGTCACACAAGCAACACGCACTGATCACGGCGAGAGTGAGTGATTAGGAAATTGACTCCTATCAGATTCCTGTTCATTTACTCTGAGAATGAGAGGATGAAAAAAATCTATGAAAAAATGAAATGAAATGGAAAAAAATCTACTGTGTAAATATGTTCAGAATTCCGTTTTACTGAATTTTACCTGGTGATATACAAATTAGATTAGTAAATTTACTCCACTCAAACTTCTGTTCCTTTATTTTGAGGATGAGATGACAATATAAATTTTTTTTTTTGTGTGTGTAAATATGTTCAAAAATGAGTTTTACTGAAAGTTACATCCAGTCACCTGGTGACGTCACAATATGCAAATTAGATGAGTAAATTTACTCCCATCACAAACTTTAGGTCATTATGAATATTTTTCTCATTTACAGTATGGATTTATCTCTCACCACTTCCAAGCTACAGCCTTTTGAAATCTTAAAGTCCAAACAGAATATATTGCTAAATAAACTCTGGCGCCTAGAGGGTTAAAACTGTTCTCAACTCGATTGGTCCTTGTGTTGTGAACCTGATTAATCTTTCACTTTCAACTGGTGTGGTTCCTAGGTACTTCAAACATGCTGTCGTCGAACCTGTTCTTAAAAAGCCATCCCTGGATCCATCACTACCTAAAAACTACAGGCCAATCTCTAAGCTTCCTTTTTTGTCCAAGATTTTGGAGAAAATAGTGGCAGAGGAACTAACAGTGTTTTTAGAGACTAATAATGTCCTGGATAAATTCCAGTCGGGTTTCCGTAGAAATCACTCTACCGAAACTGCCTTGACTCGAGTTTCTAGTGATATTATGATGGCAGCCGACTCTGGCAAAGACTCAGTCCTGGTTTTACTAGACCTCTCCTCAGCCTTTGATACTGTTGATTACGAAATTATGGCAAACAGACTCAAAGACCTAGGGTTTTCCGGTCTCGTCTTAAAATGGTTTGAATCTTATCTCTCTGAAAGAAGTTTTAATGTATGTGCAAACCAGATCTTCTCAGAAACAGCCTCCCTGCCCTGTGGGGTTCCACAGGGCTCGGTGCTGGGGCCAATTCTATTCCTACTATACATTCTTCCCCTGGGTCAGATAATTAGCCAGTTCCAACATGTTTCTTATCATCTATTTGCTGATGACATCCAGCTGTATTGTTCTTTTAACGAGTCTGAGTCTTTTAAACTGTCTTCACTAACCAGCTGTTTGTCCACCATCAAACAATGGTTAAATTCAAATGACTTGCAATTAAATTCAGAAAAGACAGAGACCCTGATTATTGCACCCGAAAATCGCATCCCCTCTATTAAATTTCAGTTGGGTACGGTAGACGAGCCTCCGGAACCTCGGGGTCATCTTTGACTCAGCCATGTCCCTTGAGCATCACACCAGCAAGCTGCTTCTTTCAATTGAGGAACATCTCTAAGATAAGATCCATGGTGTCCAAAGCAGAACTTGAGATGATCATCCATGCTTTTATCTCCTCACGTCTAGATTACTGCAACAGCCTTTTTACATGTCTTAACCAAAAAGCACATTATCGCCTCCAGGCTGTTCAGAACTCCGCAGCTAGACTTTTAACCCACACGAGAAAAAGTGCACACATCACGCCGATTTTAGCAGAACTTCATTGGCTCCCAATCCATTTTAGAATTCATTTTAAAATTTTAGTTCTTACTTTCAGGGCTTTACATGGTCAAGCCCCCTCCTACATTTCAGAGCTGCTAAAATCTTATACCCCCACACGCTCCCTCAGATCCTCTGGTAAATGCCTGCTTATCATCCCCCTCACCCATTTTAAATCCAGAGGGGACAGATCCTTCCAAGCTGTTGCCCCCAGACTTTGGAACGCCCTACCACTGTCCTTACGCACCTTAAACTCCATCGAGTCTTTTAAAAAGGATCTGAAATCTCTGCTGTTTGGACTGGCTTTTACGTAGGGGTGGGTTTTCTGGGTTTTTGTCATAACTTTGTTTTATATTGCCAAGCTATTATGTTTCTATGCTCCTCTGTATTTTAATTGTCTATTCTTGTTTTACTCCCTGACTCTGTTGTGAAGCACTTTGTGAACCCCTTCTATGAAAAGTGCTATACAAATAAAATTTGCTTGCTTGCTTGCTTGCTATTCAAGTGTGTTTTTATTTTGATCCAGTTTTAATTTCCTTTAATTGTTCAGTGATTTTTAATCATGACATAATCCTTTTTCATGATAGACAAAGTCCATCTATTGAGCCATGGTGAGATTCGGTGAAAGGTGAAGCACGGTTTTGAAACGTTTAAAACTATAGTTTAGTTTTAGTGAGTTCCTGTGAATCTTCACACTCACCACTATCTACTTGGAGACAAAAAGCTGGCAGTCCTGCCCCCAGGCCCGCCCGCCTTTTGGAGACAACAAAACAGAGAGACAGCACTTCTCTCCTCAGTAGTTTTTGTTTTTCAGTTTCAAGTTGTTTCAGTCTTTAAGTTTCAGTTAAGTCTTTTAAGTTTTTAGTTATTCTTAGTCTCACTCTTAATTTCGAAACTCTCGTCTTCAATTTTTCGCTTTTTACTTTACTTTGAAACACGCTTCAAGACAGCGATTTCAGCAGAAGTGCTCACGCATTGATTTTTCTCATTTTTATATTTTTCGCAGTATTGATTAGCTTCTTTTATTAAGTTTGTACCAGAACGAAGTTCTGTTTTAATTTTATTATACAGTTTAGTATCGTAACATGATTTAGAGGAAGTGAACTTAATTTAGATTATCTTGTATTAAAGGGGAACTCCGGTTATTTGACACCTGGACCTTATTTATAGGTGTAATTATGCTCGTATACTCACACAGACAATTGTAGTGCAGCTCGGAGTCCTTCGGACGTTATTTAGATCCAGCCGATCATGACCGCAGCGCACCGGGGCCACGGCAATGGAGCTTCTACATACGAATTATCTGCCGCGAAACTCGCTCATTTCACCTACATTTTGTCATGAATGGCCAGTGTTATCATCATGTCAGCTCAGCTACCTTGTTGTTGTCAACCCTGTTTCTCCTTTATTTCTCCTGCGTAATAGCTTCAGTCTGTGGTCTGTATTCTACACAAGCCATTACTATAAAGTACAGATATTCAAATTCGCCAAGTTATTTACTCATAAAGCAAACAAATTCATGGAAAATAGACCCTTTATGTATGTATAGACTACTTACTCAATCGAAAGTTGGCCGCTCGGTCCTGCTGGCTTTGGCTGGGTCTTCCAATTTACTTTCGGGACACGGAAAAAAGTCTCTACCACAGCCCGGTTTATCATTGCCGAGAAATCCTCCAGAGTAGTCAGACATATATTTATGGAGACCAATACGTGTATGCCCTGGTCTCAAGTCCCGCTCTGAGCAGCAAATACATTCCTCTTCTGTTGCCATCGGTGAGCAGTGTCCACAAGAGCACCACCAGTTCTTGGGCCAGCTGTTCGGCTCGCTGCCTCCGCATCCTCCTTTCATGGAGCTCCTCGTCAGTGTATTCTGGCTCAAAACGGTAAGGACACCCATCATACTCAAAGTCGTCATCGTCCGACACCTCTACATCAGATATTCTGCCATGTTGCACAGAAATAGCCGACCAAAACAAAGTGACCAGTGTCCTGGTCTTACTAGATCTTAGTTCTGCATTTGATACCATTGATCATCACATTCTACTACAGAGACTGGAACACTTAATTGGCATTAAAGGACCCGCATTAAACTGGTTAAAGTCCTATTTATCGGATCGATTTCAGTTTGTACATGTTAATGATGAGTCATCCCTGTATACCAAAGTTAGTCATGGTGTTCCTCAAGGCTCTGTGCTTGGACCCATACTATTCACCTTATATATGCTCCCTCTAGGAAATATAATTCAGAAACACTCCATAAACTTTCATTGTTATGCAGATGATACACGGTTATACCTATCAATAAAGCCAAATGAAACTAATCAGCTTACTAAACTCCATGCATGTCTCAAGGACATTAAGACCTGGATGACCTGCAATTTTCTGCTGTTAAACTCAGATAAAACCGAAGTTATAGTACTTGGTCCTAAACACCTTAGAGATGCATTATCTAATGATATAGCGAGTTTGGATGGCATTAACTTGGCCTCCAGCACCACCGTCAGGAATCTGGGAGTTATCTTTGATCAAGATATGTCCTTCAACTCCCACGTAAAACAAATTTCAAGGTCTGCATTTTTTCATCTACGTAACATTGCTAAAATCAGGCCCATCCTGTCTCAAAAAGACGCAGAAAAGCTAGTCCATGCATTTGTTACTTCCAGGCTGGACTATTGTAATTCTCTATTATCAGGCTGCCCTAACAAGTCTCTAAAGAGTCTCCAGCTGGTCCAGAATGCTGCAGCACGTGTACTGACAGGAACTAAGAAAAGAGATCATATTACTCCTGTATTGGCCTCTCTGCACTGGCTCCCTGTAAAATCAAGAATAGAGTTTAAAATCCTTCTCCTCACTTACAAAGCTGTTAATGGTCAGGCACCATCATATCTCCAGGAGCTCATACTATCCTATCACCCAACTAGAGCATTACGCTCCCAGAACGCAGGATTACTTGTAGTTCCTAAAGTCTCCAAAAGTAGAATGGGAGCCACAGCCTTCAGCTATCAAGCTCCTCTTCTGTGGAACCATCTTCCTGTTTTGGTCCGGGAGGCGGACACCCTCTCTACCTTTAAGAGTAGACCTAAGACCTTCCTCTTCGATAGAGCTTATAGTTAGGGCTGGGCCAGGACAGGCCAGCTCTTAGTTATGCTGCTATAGGCCTAGTCCGGGGGACAATGACACACTGAGCTTCTCTCTCCTCCCCTCTCCTCTCCTCTCCTCTCCATCTGTATACATTATGCCTGTATACATGCCCCATCTCTGCATGTCACTGACTTACTTCTTCCCCGGAGTCCTTGTGCTTTCTAGTCCTACAGGCTCCCATGGATCCTGGCCGCGCCCGGGTCGTGGATCGTGGATGCGCCCACTGCTATGGTCCTGCCTGATCGTGGATGCGCCCACTGCTATGGCCCTGCCTGATCGTGGATGCGCCTACTGCTATGGCCCTGCCGGATCGTGGATGCGCCTACTGCCATGACCCTGCCTGACACCCACCACTACTGTCGCTAATATTAGTCACATCTCTGTTACATACGTTCCACTACTATTATTGTAATGCATTACTACATACCATCCTTACCATTAATCACTACTACTGTTATCACTAGTAATCACATTTCCATGTGCATTTCATTATTATTGCTGTAATACATCTTTATGTACTTTCACTCCTGTCAACCATCGCTTATAATTGAATACATTGTGATCTCGCTGATCTGCTCTGTACATGCGACATCTATTGCACGTCTGTCCGTCCTGGGAGAGGGATCCCTCCTCTGTGGCTCTCCCTGAGGTTTCTTCCGCATTTTTTTGCCCTGTTAAAAGGGCCTTTTTTTGGGGGGGGGCAAGTTTTTCCTCACTCGAATCGAGGGTCGAAGGACAGAGGGTGTCGTCTGTACAGATTGTAAAGCCCTCTGAGGCAAACTGTGATTTGTGAATTTGGGCTATACAAATAAAATTTGATTTGATTTGATTTGATTTGAAACAGCTGAGTTTTTGCGGCGCATGTCTATGACGTCATCAAAAGTTTGTTTGGGTGACGACGACAACAAGGTAGCTGAGATGACATGATGATAACACTGGCCATTCATGACAAAATGTAGGTGAAATGAGCAAGTTTCGCGGCAGATAATTCGTATGTAGAAGCTCCATTGCCGTGGCCCCGGTGCGCTGCGGTCATGATCGGCTGGATCTAACTAACGTCCGAAGGACTCCGAGCTGCACTACAATTGTCTGTGTGAGTATACGAGCATAATTACACCTATAAATAAGATCCAGGTGTCAAATAACCGGAGTTCCCCCTTAAGTAACAACGGAAGATCCGCCGGATCAACGTATCATCCTCCGTTATTTTGTTAAAGTTAAATTTAGTTTACAAAGTCAGAGCCTGAGAACCACCACTCGAGGCAATGAAGAAGAACATCTTTATTAAAATCATCATCACGACACTACAGCAACTTGCTGTCTGAAACCGTGCAAGTGGTTTCCAACGAAAGACAGACTTTGACAAGCCAGAACGGCTCTGACCCACCACGCTCTCAAGCGGTAACTCCCCGCTGGGCAGTGAGCCAGAATCGTCACCGGCTCGGTACTGGACCAGCCACACTCTTCCTAAGACATCGGACCGTGGTCCCCAACCAGCTGATACCGGACAAGCTGACACTCGGCCATTGGACCAGGACTTCCGGCTAGAGTCGCAAACCACCGGAGAGAAACCCTCCGCCGCTGACTCCGCCACTCTGCTAAGAAAGCTCCCCTGGGCGGAACTGAGCTACGTGCCGAAGCATCCTTGAGCAAGATGCTGAACCCCTAAACTGCTCCTGATGTGCAGTTCGCACCTTGCAAGTTGCAAGCTGCAAGGCAGCCTCTGCCATCAGAGGGCCCTGGATGAACTGGCGTCTCATCCAGGGGTGTACCCTGGCCTTCGCCCGGTGAGAGCTGGATTTGGCCCCAGTAGCCCCGCAACCCCCCGAAAAGGGGGGATAAAAAAGCGGCAACACCCCGTGACCCCAATAGGGAAATAGCGGAAAGAAAATGAGATGAGATGAGATGAGATGATACAAGTTAACCTTGTTTAGTCGGATTTCATTAATTACCTCCGGATTATTCAAATAGACAAAACATCGGAGGTGGTGCCCCATTAACGAGTGTTTTATTAATCGCCAGTGATTAATAAATTACAATTATTACTAGTGTATCTCCTACAAAGAACAGAAGTGGTAGCAGCTTGCTTATTGCTACTTCTCTCGAGGCTAGAGAGTCATTGTTATCCTGGATTACAACACTTAGATTTTGTATAATGTCTTATACTGACCTCCCACTTGCGCTGGAATCTAAAGACCTTGAAATGGCTTCCTGGAGATCAGGGTCATCAGAGAGGTATTCTTCCTCAAATAGGTCAAGGTATGTACTACAAAATAAAACAAGAATATTTTATAATTAAGGTACAAATATAATGTTTGTTCACACAGATAGTTGCATTACCACAGGACAAATAACTTCCTTGATGGTTTAATAACTTGAATTGTCTTGAACGGACAGTGCATTATTTAAAGGTGTAATATATGCCATTTGACTGCTGTCCAGTGGCTGCACATCATTTAAAGAGCTCTCAGCAAGCGCATATGGCAACACAATCAGTAGCGGGGTTGTGCGGCAGTGTGTATATTTGTGCTTATGTAACCACTATGATACAGTCAGACAAAAAATTTTGATTTCTCTGATTCACCAGTTGTCTCGCCACCACTGTTCACTCTCCTTGTTCGCTCTCTATGTCACTCTACCACTGCTGCTCTTTCTCTTTCTCTCTGATGCCCCACTCAATGAAGTGGTGATAACGGTGTGTAACTTGACCACGTGGCTGATACATACACAAATGAAACAGAACGGACCCTCGGACTTGCTAGCACTACAGTACACGCGTCCGTGGGCCGGCAAAGGTTTATTTGTTCATCAGAGAGGTTCAGATCAAAACAATCCAGAGGGAGTGCAACTTTCTTCTCTGTTCAGGACACCATGACTCCACAATATCTTTACATAGCAAATAGTTCTTTGCTGAAAATACTGTATGAAAAGAGAAGAAAAAATTTGAAAAGATGGACCTGTAGGATGTACTGGATGAACTTTTACCAGATGCACTGGGTTGAGTGGGACCATGGGACACACTGGAGGTGTTATTCGCAAAGATGCCTGTTGCCGCTAGCATTGACAGTGGGGCCAACCGACAAGCCATGAGTGTTGTCAGTGGAGATGGCCACTGGACATGGTGAGAGTCTCATCAATAGTGATGACACCAGCACTAGTGGACATGGTGAGGGTGTCGGCTGGGATGGAAGGTGCATCAGTGCAAATATCTTGGGTAGCAAAACACCACATAACTTCGTCACCACTGGAGATGGAAGGGGTATGACTGGAGAGGGAATGGGCCTCAGAAGTGGAGATGTCTGGGACAACTTCTTTGGAAATGTCTCGCGCACTACCAATGACTGTAACTGTAACATGGAAAATTAACTCATGAGTAACATTTACCTTATTTGACAGTGAGCATCAGAACACATTTAGGGCTTGTACAATACATGTATTATGTGGCAGATTAAAAAAAAAGTGTGATTTAGTTTCTTTCTGCACAAAAATATTACTTAAAATAAATTTGATTTTTTTAAAAAAAACTTAACATATGATGTAACAGTGTAAACACAAAAATATTTATCACATTTGTCAGTGTCAGATATTTCTGCCAAACCAGGGTCATTTGTACGGCTGCTTTCTCCATCAGAACATGACTGTCAATGCAAAGAGATAAATACAATAACTTTTATGAATCCAATAGACTATACTGACAACAAAACATTGTAACAGACTTTTGTATTGTGTCAGAGCATACTACAAGTAGCTACCTGTTTAAATCAAGTGTAAATTACATTATTGCCATTGTGACTGCCACTGTCATAAACATGTCCTGAAATCGTCAGTAACACTTACAGATTCTTTTTCCTCACTTAAAATGATTTTGTCAGGCCTGACATAAATGGACTTCTGATGAAACAGCTTTTTGACAAGGTCTCCATTCAAAGTCTGGGATGTAAGTAAGGGATGGCTCAGCTAATTTGTTGTAGCATGGCAGCAGGATTTGTAACCTAAAGGAAGGAAAAACACACTGTATATGAAACTTCTGTTGAAGCTAAAAGAGCACACTACAGTACAAGGAAAATATTTATTTTCAATACATCATTTGTATGAACACAGAAATTAACATTCTGTCATTTTCTCAGTTCAACCAACTTCAGTTTACTTCTGTTATTTAGTATAACTTTTTAAAATATATTTTTTCAGAATTTAACTTGATAGCAACAGTTGAAGACAGACAGGAAGGGGTGAGAGAGAGAAGGGATGACATGCAGCAAAGAGCCCGGGTTGTACTAGAACCCCGGCTGTTGTGGGAAGGACTTGGCCTTTAGTACATGGGGTGCACACTCTAATAGGTGAGCTACCAGGACGCATCAGTTCAGTATAACTTAAATGGAATTGTTATCAGCTATTTACAACCATAATGTATTGAAAACATGTGTGTGGTCATCTTGTTATATATCCCAGCAAGCCTGTCGGAAATCAGCAGCAGCAAAAGGGAATGTAAAATAATAAAATTATATTTTAATTCACAATACACAAGCACTCAAAATAAAGCTTTCATAGTATTATATGTTGTGGTATTCTTGCAAAAATCCAATGAAAAGAGGTCACAAATATAACAAAACAATTCCAAAACTTAGTTTGTTATTGCCTGCATTATTGTGTCAGAATCCCAGTCACAGCCAAATTCCAAGGCAGACTACTTTTTGAAAACGGCATACCGTTTTCAAAAAGCCAAGCTTTTTTGGCACGCCTTGGCACATGTGTAGTTTTGTGGTCTGGCAGGAGAATCACCTCTTTGAAAAAGGACTGAGCCACAGAACGTGAACTGCCTTGTACCTGAAACCTTAGAAACATTAAACAAAATATATAATTATGTATACAAACAGGCAGTGTTAACAGTGAATTTATTTTACACTGTATATTTTGTGGTTGATAGACAACATTTGTGTCTTACCACGGTATACCATTAAACTGTGTTACAGTGATTAATACAGCAGTAATACAAATTATTAATTCCATAGTAATTATCTCTGTCAGGCATAATCTTGGAGGGGATTATGCATTTGTCTGTCTGTCCGCAGTTAATTTCATACTACTGGACCGATCAGCCTATTGGCGCACTTTTATGACTGTATCATTGAAAAAACAATTTTATTGACTCTTCTGTGTTACTGTATATCCCCACTGACTGCTGACTCATCACTCCTCCTAATCTAGATTCCACTATATACACATATTGTATGTGGTGTGTATCGGTTCTATAAAGTGATGGCTGTGTGCGTAACGGGCCCAGCTTTGTGTCGCTGATCATCAAACACGTTCAATACTAAACTAAATATTCAGCCTTCATTGGTCTATGAATGTGGGTGATTCTCATTGTATCTAAACAAGCTTCTCTTTCAGTTCACGAAATCCCTGCAGTCGCAGCAGCTGATACACAGATAAATCCACAGTCACGGAGATGTGCTGCGCCAGAGCGCATTGCTATTACGCATGGCCATTCACTGTGTTTTACCTTCATTTAATTCACCTGAAAATGATACCAAGCTGCTATTGTATAACCATACAGACCGACGTACAGACCTCTACACACAGCGTGTTGTAGTGTTCCGTCAATAGCTCTGTTTTTTTATGGAGACGCCGTGTTACCAGGGCTCATCATACCTTCTTTTCTCACTTCTCTGTCCACAAATCAACAGACACACACACACTACACCGCCTGTTGCAAAATGTTGTTAAATATATTTGTTTAACATGCCTTTTTATTGGACATCAACCTCGTGTTTACACGATTATTGTGGGGAAATAGACTAAAAGTGTAAATTTACACTTACGACCCGAAGCGTTTATTTTTAAGTGCTTCAGGTCGCCCAAGATGTGAGCCTGCACAGAGCAGGTGCATTTATTGCACTAATGTTTCGGAATTGTTCCGCTCTAACTTCACATGCCTAGTGGAGATCTGCACTAAGATATAGAATATCATTATATGCACTCTACTGGGAGCCTACTTGGGCCCTTTCTTGTGTACAGGCGAAGATTATATAGAGGGACTGTTGCGGGGCACTCCTGTGAAGGCATGCTTCTGTCAGGATTTTGCCTGAGGCCTGTTGTAGTCGGCCTGCCACGATTAAAAAGGGAGCGAACTTCTTCGTCAGGAGAACTGTATTGGGCACGGGTACTATCAGGTGGATTTTGGCCTGCACAAGCACTTGCCAATGAGTTAATAATGTCCTCATTGCTCAGTATTGCTGCCACAAGGTTCCGAGCTGACTGACTCATTCTCACTTCTTGCTCAGCAAAATACAAGATGGCAGAAGTGCCTTGATGACGTCAGTCAAGTTTCATTCCATATATCAAAGATTCATTCCATATATTCAAGAATTCATTCCATATATTAAAGGTTCATTAAATATATTAAAATTTCATTCCATATATTCAAGGATTCATTCAATATATTCAAGGTTCACTCCATATATTCAAGGATTAATTCAATATATTCAAGGTTCATTCAATATATTCAAGGTGCATTCCATATATTCAAGGTTCATTCAATACATCCAAGGTGCATTCCATATATTCAAGGATTCATTCAATATATTCAAGGTTCATTCCATATATTCAAGGATTCATTTAATATATTCAAGGTTCATTTCATATATTCAAGGATTCATTCCATATATTCAAGGTTCATTCCATATATTCAAGAATTCCTTCAATATATTCAAGGATTCATTCAATATATTCAAAGGTTCATTCCATATATTCAAGAATTCATTCAATATATTTAAAGGTTCATTCCATATATTCAAGAATTCATTCCATATATTCAAGGATTCATTCAATATATTCAAGGATTCATTCCATATATTCAAGGTTCATTCCATATATTCAAGGATTCATTCAATATATTCAAAGTTTCATGCAATATATTCAAAGTTTCATTTAGTATATTCAAAGATTAATTAACAGCATGCCATAATGGCACACTATGTTACAGTTTTTCTCAGTCGCTTTGGTGCTTTTCTCACATCACTATTAAAATTTGCACAGCAGTTAGTGCATTTCTCAAAACAATTAGTGCAAACTGCAAAACCTAGTGGATAACCTGCAAAAGCACGTCACTTGCTCAAAATGGATAGTCCATTCCTCAAAAGCAAGTATTCATGTCAATGAAACTGCCAGTGTCATCAAAATGAGAAGTCTTGACACCATCGTTTATGAACAAGATAGTCAAATGGCTTTGTCATGTTTTCATTATGACAGTTTATTCTCTCAGTGTTTTCCAATGCAAAAAAAAGGTCAGAACTCGGTGACACTACCTGAAAATGCTCAAGACAGCACTATACTCTACTTGTACAGCCATTTGAAAACTACAGTAAAGTTACACATTGCTGTAGTTAGGGGAGTAAGTGAGTACAAGACACTGAATATGTACGTTTCACATTTTTACTGTATATGCGTTTTGCAATTCTACAGCATTGTGCAAAAGAAAAATACACTACAGTCACTTATTTAGAACAAACATAAGAAACACCCTTTTGGTAGAGCTGTGCACAAATGTGAACAATATAACAGTACATATTGTAACTGAACATAGGTAAATCATTCTGGCACATCCAGACATTCCTGTCTGTCTGGCCACATATTTTCATCTACATCACAACGGATATCATCCCTTGCAATGCAGCGAGGAAAGTATCTCCTGGACTGGCGAATCCACCCTCTGCATGACTCTGCTGTGATGTCGTCACATGCTGCATCCATGGCTGCTAGCAGGGCCATTTGCGCATGTGGACGCCGGTCATAAACCTTCCACCTCCAGGCAGAGAAAAACTCCTCTATCAGATTAAGGAATGGGGAGTAGGGAGGGAGATATTCGACCAGCATCCTGTCATGTGCTGCAAACCACTGTCTGACAAGATGTGCTGGTGAAAACGGACATTATCCCACACAACATACTTGTTGAGTTGGCCTCCACCCCTCTCATTCTCAGGGACTATGTCCCTGTAAAGAGTGTCTAAAAAAGTCAGCAGATGTTATGTATTATATGGACCAAGAAGGGGGATATGGGTGAGGACGCCATTGTCTGAGATGGCTGCACACATTGTAACATTCCCTTCGCGTTGGCCTAGGAAATCAGTGGTTGCTCTCTGTCCAATGCGATTTCTTCCACGCCTTCTACCTTTGGCCAGATTGAAACCCGCCTCATCAACGTATATGAATGTGTGCAGTGGTTCCCTGGCTTCCAGCTCCAGTACATGCTTTATCGAGAGAGAGAGAGAGAGAGAGCCTGTGTAACATAATGCATTTTGGAAAACATATTGTACAGTATGTTCTGTGAATACATATACAGAATTGTTAGTGTACTGCATGAAACTACACACAGCAGTTTTACAGTGCTGAACATTAGAGTATACATAGAAGACATGTTTTACCTGTACATACTGGTGACAGATCTCCTTCACTCTTTCCGTTCAAATGGCACTTTGTACAGTTGTTTTCATTTAATTTCTCTTGAGCAAATTAAATGAGGTAAAAAGGGGCACTCTTCCACCTCTGCGAGGTTGTCTTTCAATCCTATGTGGTGCAGAGTAAAATTACAGTAATGTACAGTAAACATGAGATATTATGAGATGCTGTTGAAAAATAAATGATGGTCCAACTAAACGCAAACCGGATGGAATAGCATGCCGCTGCAAGATGCTGTGGTAGCCATGCTGGTTCAGTATGCCTTCAATTTTGAATAAATCTCCAACAGTGTCACCAGCAAAGCACCCCCACACCATCACACCTCCTCCGCCATGCTTCACGGTGGGAACCAGGCATGTAGAGTCCATCCGTTCACCTTTTCTGCGTCGCACAAAGACACGGCGGTTGGAACCAAAGATCACAAATTTGGACTCATCAGACCAAAGCACAGATTTCCACTGGTCTAATGTCCATTCCTTGTGTTCTTTAGCCCAAACAAGTCTCTTCTGCTTGTTGCCTGTCCTTAGCAGTGGTTTCCTAGCAGCTGTTCTACCATGAAGGCCTGATTCACACAGTCTCCTCTTAACAGTTGTTCTAGAGATGTGTCTGCTGCTAGAACTCTGTGTGGCATTGACCTGGTCTCTAATCTGAGCTGCTGTTAACCTGCGATTTCTGAGGCTGGTGACTCGGATGAACTTATCCTCTGCAGCAGAGGTGACTCTTGGTCTTCCTTTCCTGGGGTGGTCCTCATGTGAGCCAGTTTCTTTGTAGCGCTTGATGGTTTTTGCGACTGCACTTGGGGACACTTTCAAAGTTTTCCCAATTTTTCGGACTGACTGACCTTCATTTCTTAAAGTAATGATGGCCACTCGTTTTTCTTTACTTAGCTGCTTTTTTCTTGCCATAATACAAATTCTAACAGTCTATTCAGTAGGACTATCAGCTGTGTATCCACCTGACTTCTGCACAACACAACTGATGGTCCCAACCCCATTTATAAGGCAAGAAATCCCACTTGTGAAAGTGAAAACCATTTCAGGTGACTACCTCTTGAAGCTCATCAAGAGAATGCAGAGTGTGTGCAAAGCAGTAATCAGAGCAAAAGGTGGCTACTTTGAAGAAACTAGAATATAAGGCGTATTTTCAGTTGTTTTACACTTTTTTGTTAAGTACATATTTCCACATGCGTTAATTCATAGTTTTGATGCCTTCAGTGTGAATCTACAATGTCAATAGTCATGAAAAGAAAGGAAACTCATTGAATGAGAAGGTGTGTCCAAACTTTTGGTCTGTACTGTATATATTAAAGAAATATATCTCTATATATAAATATATAGAGATATACTTTATATTTCTCTTTATAGAGATATAAATCAATAGGATAGGAGGATAGGAACGATAGGAGGTAGGGATGTGCCAATTACTCGGATACTCGGGTACCCGAGTAGACAATCTGCTAATCGGTTACGAATTATTAACCGGTTAACCTAGGATTATTTCATTGTCGGCGATGCCGGGTGTGTAGTCGCTCTGTTTCTCGTCTATTTCAGCCTTTACACCGACCCCACCGGTGTGTTTGTAACGTTAGCTTACCCAGAAGCCGAGCAGTCAAGCCTGTCCAATAGGGACCCGTGTGCCGTCACATGACGGGCTAAAATCCAATGGGAAAACATGATCTGCCAAAGATCGTTTATTTACATCAAGATGGTTGCTCTGTTGCCGTGTGTGATCACTACTATCAGGAAATCTTCCGTAAATCCTAATAAATAATGCGTAAATTAACATGTATGCAATATTTCGGGGTCCGCCTGCTATTCCGACATGTCTCTCTTTAGACATGCCGCTATTCCGACAAGTCTCCGACAATGGCAAAAAACAATGTCGAAATAGTGGGACGCTTGAAAAATAACTTTAATGCCGCTATTCCGACAATTACAGGTCACTGTCTAAATAGCGGCATGTCGGAATGCAGCATGTAACCGCATTTGTAACCTTAAACTGGCTTACAACCACTCAACGAGTTCGATGCGAAACCACTTAAGGTTCAAGAAACACGAAAGCGTAAGCACAGCTAATTACTGAAAAAAAAAATAAAAAAAAATCCTGGGGTATAAATGCGCTCCGTCCAGAGGGGAAACTTTTTTTTTTCCCAGTCATAAACTCATATGTGCATCTTAAACTCCAATCTACTCTTATTAACCACCTGATATTTTGTCTGACGACGCTGTGTGTCAGCAATGCGCTGTCTGATGGACAGAGCGCATTTATGAGTCATATATTTTATTACTCGGTTACTCGATTAGAACCAGGTTCGGGTACTCGGTTAGAAAATTACTCGAAATGCCCATCCCTAATAGGAGGTCATACATATCCTGTAAAGACGTTAAAGTCTGGATAAGGATAGTGAAGTCTGTTCTATGAGTTTATATCTCATTGTCTCTGCAACCTAGTTATTCGAAGCTACTGTAGATATGTCTACAGAACAGATGTCTGACGAACCAAGCCAAAGCGAAGCTGACTGTTTGTGTAAAACTCGTAAGGAGGCCTTCGATCTATCTATGTTAGCAGACTTAGTGTCTGTGACCTATTTACCTCCTATTCCTCTGGCTAGAGGTGAGAAACTCTGCATTCACCCCCCTTGCTATGTTGTTAAACAGATAACCATGTATGGGAGGGATGCTTCCTGGAGCTGTATGTGGCGAGTGGAGTTAGGAAATCAACCAGCGAGCTGGTATAATTGAGGAGGAGCTGACAATGCCACTCTGGGAATTTCACCCAGAGAATATTATTTTACATTTACCAAACTGATCACTCAATGGCACGTAGGTTTGTGATTCTATGAGGCAAGAGACGTGATTCCAACAACACAAGTTTTATTTTTAAATACACAATATTAATAAAAGGCCAGCAGGCACAAAATAAACAATTATGATGGGGCAAAGGAGATGGGTGAAGAAGAATCTTTATTGTCAGCTATCTTTTACATGGAACATGCAAACACACCTGAAATTAATCCTCTGCATTTAACCCATCACTAGCTACACACATGGTAAGTGCACATACTGCAGACTAGGAGCAGTGGGCTGCCGTGTCAGGCGCCCGGGGAGCACATGGGGGTTTCGGTGCCTTGCTCAAGGGCACCTCGGCAGTAACCCAGGAAGTGAACTGGCACCTCTTCAGCTACCAGTCCACTTCCATATTGTGGTCTGTAGCTGGACTTGAACCGGCCACCCTCCGGTCCCCAAGCCAAGTCTCTACTGACTGAGCCACTGCCGCCCCAAGCTGAGGCTTACCAGTGGGGAGGTGGGCCACCAGAAGTGAAGGGTCCAGGAGGAGAGTCACCCCAATCACACGTGCATACACATCCACACACACACACACACACACACGTGAAGGATCACACCCGGGGTTGACAGCACAGCACACAGAGGGGACACCACCACCGGAGGACACCAATCCCCACCACCTTAGGCTCTCGAGCTTCTAAACAAAAGAAAACAAAGTACAAATTAGTGGGGCATCATGTAAATAACACAACACTAATTAAATGCTGAAAAAACAATGCACTTAGTAAACACAAAACCAAGTAAGGTAATAAGAAAAACAAAATAAGATAACTGAAATAAACAGAATCAATTACACCAAACAATATTAACGGGGATTAAAGGCAGCCAAATAGGAATAAACAAAAGGTGGAGTTAAACCCCATTGGCAAGCTACCGAAGTGGCCCAAAACAAATAAGGAGGGGCTAGTTGAGCTAACAGCAGTTAGCTCGGATGAGCAAAGTAACAACAGTTAGCTTGGATGAACAAAGTAACAACAATTAGCTTCGGATGAACAAAGTAACAACAGTTAACTTCGGATGAGCAAGGTAACAACAGTTAGCTTGGATGAACAAAGTAACAACAGTTAGCTCAGATGAGCAAAGTGACAACAGTTAGCTTCGGATGAGCAAACAATAAGCAAAGCAGCAGCAGAGTTATAGGTGAGCTGAGCAGCTGCGACACTACTGGCTGCTGAACCCAAACTCGCGGTCCCGATCCGGCTGTGCTTATGAGTCAGCTGAGGGGGGACAGACGAAAGCCCTCAGGTGCTATTCCGCCCTGAGTGAATACCTATAACAACAACAACAACAGCTAGTTAGCTACTACATGCTAAATGATGTTACAGCGCACGGTATATGAACCTACCAGCTGCGATCAATGAGCGTCACGGCTGAGGAGGGGAGAGGGTCCACGGCATCTACAAAAGCACATGCAAATGGTTTTAACACCACACTAATAAAACCAAGAAATTACAAAGGCACGAGCAAACACCGCTCTCCTACCTGCTACAGCAGCGGGCGCACCGGAAGTGAGGTACACTACGGCGACAGAAGGAAAAACAAGTAGGGACCACTACCTGCCTTTATAGTATGCCTGCATACAATGATTGGCTGTCGATCACGGATCAGTTAAGAGTGAAAACACCCAGAACCATGCAGAGCAGTACTCAACCAGGCTCTGTTCTGCTACAATCTACCCCTCCATCTTGCATCGTCGACCCGACGATGAATCACTTCAGACAGAGCAGCTAAGCTAGTTCCAAGGCCTAAAGAGAGCAGAAACCGCCTTAGACACAGGACCGGGAGAGCTGGCAGCCCCATGTGCTACTTCCCTCACAGGCCTAAGAAGATGGTAGATGTTGGAATGCTGGCCAGCTGTTGACCCTGCCGTCTGTCGCACTGCTGCGCCGCTAGTGTCAGGGTAACTGGTTGGTGGGACAGCAGACAAAGCAGAGGGTTGGTGCAGTATTACAGTAGTGGGAGCCACTGAAGGGCCTGGTAGAGTGGGAGCCGCTTCAGAGTGTGGGAGCAGCAAACGAGGGGCCATCTGGGTCACGGCAGGGGGTCGGGCAGAAGTCTCAGTAGGAATGGTCAGAAGGACGTCATGGCAGTGCAACAACAAATCACTTGTCACATGACAACTTGTCCTCTGATGGTGGCTCGTTGACAGGGAGTGGATTACTGATGGAGGGACCACCTGGACAGTCCTTTCTGACCACTGCCTTCAACAGCGTACGATTGACTCGTCTTGCTTTGGACCGGTCGTCTACAGGCGCGATTCTGTATACAGATCCTCCCTCTTGAGGAGCTTTCAGAACTTGGTAGGCCACCGCGCTCCAGAGATCTTGGATTTTATGATGTCCTCTAGCACTGAAATCACGCAACAATGCCAACTGACCCTCCTTCAGTGATACATTGTGGACATGCTGGTCGTGGTGCTTCTTTCGATGCTCTGCAGCAGTCTTCAACCGTTCCCTGGCGCCTTCGAATGCCACCTGTAGTCGGGTTTGGTGCTCCTGAATCCACTCGTGGGTGTTGCCGCCAACAGGCTCCTGAACTCTACCCAGCAGGAAATCAACCGGCTGCCTGGGTTCCTGACCAAACATCAGGAAGAAAGGTGACTCAGCAGTAGCCTGGTGGGGAGTAGTGTTATAACAATAGAGCACCTGAGGTAGGCAGGAACTCCAGTCTCTCTTCCGAGACATGGGCAGCGTGCGCAACAAGTTGTGGAGGGTCCTACTGAAGAGTTCACACTGGCCATTTCCGGCTGGATGGTATGGGGTGGTGCAAGATTTTTAATGCCGTAAAGGCCACAAAGCTGCTGGATTAGAGCACTCTCAAAATTGCGGCCCTGGTCCGAGTGTATACGGGCTGGAACACCAAACTTATAGAACCACTCCACCACCAGAACCTGTGCCACAGTAGAGGCACATTGATTGTGTGTGGGAATGGCCAGCGTGTATTTACTGAAGACATCCGTCATCACTAGGACATTTTCCAGTCCAGTATTGGCAGGTTCCGACATGGTGTAGTCGATGGCCAAAATCTCGTTAGGCCGGGAAGCCAACAAATGTCCCATGAAACTACGGGCAGCTGGTTGGTTATCCTTGGCCACTTGGCACCTCTCGCAGGCCTGACACCACTGCGCCACCTCGGAGGACATACCTGGCCAGTAACAACGTGGCCACAGTAGCTCCAATGTTCTCTCTCCACCTTGATGGCCATGCTCCTGGTGAACCTGAGTCAGTACCTCCTCCTTTAAGGCAGCAGGCAACAGCAGCTGGAACACTGGCTCAGCACCATCAGGGCAAAAAACCTAGCGATAGAGGATTCCACTCCTCTCAACTAGGCGATCCCACTGTCGAAGCATCGCCGACACGGGCCGATTCCGCTCCTCCTGGTTGGGACGCTGTTTCCGTCTCCAAAACACCAACACTTCCTGAATAGCGGGATCATTCTGTTGGAGAGTAGCCATATCGGAAGATGCATGAGGAGGCAGGACCGCAATGGTAGTTTGGGTTGCTTCAGCCCTTCCCAACTGCAAGGCTTGCTGTAAGGGTTTGGGAAGTGATGTGCCGGGGACTGTGGCTTCCATATCTTGCACACTGGGTAGGTGCTGACAGGATAGGGCATCTGCGTTCTGATTGCTCTTGCCTGAACGGTACTTCAACTCAAAATCAAAGGATGCCAGTTGGGCCGCCCACCGTTGCTCGGTGGCACCAAGCTTAGCAGAGGAGAGATGACTGAATGGGTTGTTATCTGTGTAAACGACACACTTTTGGGCAAGCAGGTACTCCCTAAATTTCTCCGTCATGGCCCACTTGAGCGCCAGGAATTCCAACTTCATAGAACTGTAGTTTAACATGTTGCGTTCCGTGGGCCTCAGACCTCGGCTGGCATAAGCAATTGGTCTGACCTTGCCTCCTTGCTCTTGGGAAAGTACTGCTCCAAGGCCACCGTAACTTGCATCTGCCTCTAGGACAAAAGGTTGTGAGAAGTCGGCATAAGCAAGTACTGGTGCAGTGGTCAGCTTGATCTTCAGTGCTTCAAAACTTCGATGGCACTCCTCCGTCCAGTTCGCAATGGTACCCTGCGCTGCCCTCTTCTTGGACTTGGTGCCTCCCAGCTCTGCCACCAGCCTATGTAGAGGAGCCGCCATCTTGGCAAAACCCTCCACGAACCGACGATAATAGCTAGCAAATCCCAAGAAAGACCGCAGCACGGAGATGGTCGTGGGAGGCTGCCAGTTGGCTACCACTTCCACCTTTCTTGGATCGGTGAAAACCCCCTTGTCCGAGATCAAATGGCCCAAGTAGCACACCTCACGCTGGAAAAATGCACAATTTGTGAGCTTTGCCTTGAGATTTTCATGTTGGAGCCAACCCAGCAACACCTCCAACCTCTCGAGGTGTTGTTCTACTGTGGAGGAGAAAATCACGATGTCATCAAGGTAGAGAAGCAACTCTCTGGAAGGTGCTGGGGGCATTACAAAGGCCAAAGGGCATGTGATTCCACTCAAATAACCCAAATGGAGTGCAGAAAGCAGTCTTGGCATGATCGTCCTCTGTGACCGGGACCTGGTTGTACCCACTGGCCAGGTCCATGGTGGAAAACCAGCGAGCACCTGTCAGTGCATCCAGTGATTCCTCGATACGTGGCAGGGGAAATGCATCTTTCCGTGTCTTGCTGTTGTCTGTAGTCAACACACATGCGCAGACTGCCATCTTTCTTTTTAACCAGCACAATGGGGGAAGCGTAAGGGCTGCTGCTCTCTCTGATTACCCATGCTCCTAGCAGTTGATTGATATGTTCCTTGACAACCTCATACTCAGACAGGGGTATACGCCTGTAGCGCTGCCTTACCGGAACCTGGTCTAAAGATGTCATGGGCTATCAGGTTAGTGCAACCCAAATCTCCATCATAAGTAGAAAAGACTGGGGTATACTTCCTAAGAAGGGACCTCACCTGACCCTGCTCTTCAACAGGCAATGGAGACAGATCAGTGGCCTCTATCTGATCCCGCATAGCATGAGAAACTGATTGGGATGCTACAGTGGCTACGCTAGATGGCACCTCAGTAACTCCTGTGGGAAGACTAACAACATTAACCCCAATCAGTGTGCCTACAATAGTGTGGGGGTAGAGCAACACATCAGTGGAACCAACATTGACAATTGGGATAGTCAGTGGGGAAAAAATCTAAAGAAGCTGGCTGATGTACTCAAAGAAGAATGATAGCTTGCACTGCTTCTGCTGCAAAAGGTTTCCTCCCAAAGAATACAGACTGTTTTTATTTTGTATGTAAATAGAATATTCTTTAATATGTTTGTGCAATACCTTATTTATATTGTATTTTTTATTTATCACTTGTTTCTTTCTTCAGTTTTTATTTGGTGTGATATTTTTGACTTGAAAGAAATAAAATCTTGAATACATACATGTAGTTTCTGTGTGAGTGTATGAAAATTGATTGTAAAATTGACTGTGATGCAAGGGGTGCCAGCCAAAATCTTGCCTAGGGCACCAAATTGGTCAGGGCCGGCACTGCCTATACGACTTATTTAAACTCCTTGAAAAAGAGCATAATATGTCCCCTTTAAGTGATACTGCAGTCATTCTCCTCCCCAAAGAGGCCATGAAGGAATTCTTATAAATGCGATAAAGGACAATACAGTCTTTCTGTGTAATATTCATTCTAAATCTCAGCTGAAGCTCATATGAGGTTTAAACAGAGAAATAATTAAGCTGTTGTGAATGTGAGTCTTTTTGCAACAAAATTTCTTAAGCAGCTCAGGAAGAAAATACTTTGGATTCATATTCACATTGGAACTGTGAATATGAACAGCATGGAGAGGAGAAATGATCACAGCTGTAGTAAACGACTAGCGCAACTGGGCATATGAACAGTATTGTTATAATTAGTTATTGACAGAATAAAAAAACAGTCTAGTCCAGTGAAGTTAACAATTAGACCTCATTCATTACTCATTTAAAGTGTTATCTTAATTCAACCAAAAGGGGAGGAAGACTTACCTCAATTATTTCCAAGCATGTCCCCTGAGAAATGGTCATGGTCCTTTTAATCTTGAAAAACATTGATCCAGTATTGAGTATGGTGTTTTCTTAAAAATCCCCACCACTTTTCAATCCTTTGGTTATGATTACTTGAGCCAGTAATGTAGCATCTCTCATTGAACTCGTCGTCATGGGTACCTCTTAAAAACATCTGCATCTGCTCCACTGAGCGGTTCTCAGTGCCCCGGTCTGCCCTGATTCGTGTGGGAGTGCTGCTCCTGTCTTCTACTTCATCAATGAAGTAACCAGAAATAACTCTGGGGTTGCTATTTGCGGTGTAAGCATGCAGCCACATGACCATATGCGAAAATCCATCAACGGCACTGTTAATACATATTCCATAAGGTTTCAGTTTGTCGTACGAATCAACATGCCATAAGAAGTTGGGGCCTGGGTTTGTGTACAGGCGTCTACTTAGACGGTTCCGTTGCCTCAGCTGTACTCCTTGAGGATCTAGAATTTTTAGTGAGTCACTACGAAACCAGATTGGATGCATTTCAAATGCATGAATTTGTATCCATGAAGCATCCCGTGTTGGTTCAACTGCTCCTGCAGAAAGAGAGCGACATCCAGCACGTCAGACTGGGCTTTCCGCCTGAACAATCCTAACGACTTGAGATGCCTGCGCAGTGTTGACATACTAATATTAATACCATCCTCATTTTTAAGAAACATCAGTATTTCCCAGTGTCTCAAACCGAGAAGGTAGTAATAGCACATTAACTGTGATAGCGCCATCATTGCCACTGAGAGAGGATTTACAGACGTTTCCTTTTTTCTTTATCTTATCTCGTAATTACGAGATCTTTCTCATAATTACGAGATCTTTTCTCATAATTATGAGTTCCTGATCTCGTAATTACGAGATATGGTGTCTATTTTTTTTTAATCCAGTGAATGCAATGTGCTTCCGTAGATACATGACATTAATTATATTATTTAGAATATTTATGCTGGTAACATACATTTGTGAATACAGACCACACTTCACCACACTTCAATACATCAAAATTAATATCAAAACACCCCTAAGCCTTACTTATATGACTGGGCAGGGTCCAGTTAACTCACTTCTAGCATAATTGAAGGCATTTCACACAGACTTAGATGGACAAATATTAAAATGACGTGCAAAACAGCTGATAATAACAAACGAGTAACGTTAGCATAACGTTACAACAGCAAATTTAAACAGTGTTTGGTTGGAGACGTTTGGTGGATAAGGTCAACAACAAAAAAGTTTGACTTACTTCATGACGACTGCAGTCCAGCGGCTCAGTCTCCGTCCCAAAAACGGTGTGTTTACTTTGAAAATCCCGGCGATGATCTATCTCAGTTGTGGGGAAGTGGCGGAAATATCACTGTATAACAGTTATGAATTATCTAAATTATTAAGGCTATTTGTTGTTAGGTTATATTTATTTCATTTCGCTCTCCTTAAACTGACAGCTCTGGCCAACACGCTTCAAAACGCCCAACTTTTACTTTGAAGGCTACGGAATGCATTCATACATTTTATTTCCTCCGTTTTCCCGTAATAACGAGTTATGTTTTCTCGAGATAACGAGTTATTATCTCAAAATAACAACTGCCGTTTTCCCGAGATAACGGGATAATTTTCTCGAGATCTCAAGATAACGAAACTTTGTTTTCCCGAGATGAAGATATAATTCATTCGAGATCTCCTCATTAACTACATAGCTGGTCAGCTATGTAGTTAACAACAACATCAGGCTCACTTAGATTGTGCCGCCGATATAGCTGAAGCCTTGCTAACCTCTTTAGATTACGCACACTAATGTGTTTATTATCTGTAATAGCAAGGCATAATGCTAATTCAGCCTGTGTCAGGCCTTGATTGAAAAGATATGTGACGTGGTGATTGATATGCTCCTGCTCCTCGGACATTGCTACACTGAATGATGTTTGCTGCAATGATTTAATATACTACACTATCGTTTTGTTTTCTCAAGATCTCGAGAAAATTATCCCGTTATCTCGGGAAAACAGCAGTTGTTATTTCGAGATAATAACTTGAGATCTCGAGAAAACAAATGAAATTAACTCGTTATCACGGGAAAACGGAGGAAATAAAATGTATGAATGCATGGCCCTTTAGGGCTTCCGTAGCGGCTGTTTCCGACACTCGACTTCCTTTTTCAATGTTCATTGTACAAGTTGGATAAATGAAAAAGCTGCATACGACTGCTTACGACAATGAAATAGGAAATACCCCCAAAAATGGGATGTTTCATTATACAACTTAAACAATGGAGATTCATTATACTTCATGCACGGACCGTTTAGCTCCCCATATCACTATTTTCTAATATACTGTAGCTTTCATGTTTTATGGGAATGGCATGGTATAGATGTGGATCTAAAGTGGGTTGGAAAATGTTATAAATATATTTGTTATTCATATATTTTTCTTTTTTTGCAATATGGACAGCCAATTTTTCCTTTTGTATCAATCACTTGTTTGAGTAAATTTGCCTTACTCAGTGTCTTCCTGTACCTAAGTAGAATTTTCACGTATGTGTACTTTACTTTATTATTTATATTTCTGGCAACTTTCACTTTTACTCCACTACATTTCCTAAATAAAATGTACATTACATATATAATAATAATAATATACATTTCCCCTAACCATCTTCGTTACTTGTTACTACAAAATAAAATCAGAAGAAATTTGTTAGACTGCAAGAAGACAGGTTTGGCGAATCAGTGCTCCTAAATTACAAGTTAATGCAAGTTCCATTCGAGTTGGTGACGTAATGCCTGTCTGTAGTCAACCGCCAAGCACTGAAACTAAAGACGAAGAGGAAGAAGAATAAGAAGCCCCGCATGTCCAGGCATGTAACATTAGAATCGATGCTCCTAGACCCCATCCCAACTAGGTTGCTGAAAGAAACTTTACCTTTAATTAGCACATCTTTACTAGAAATGATCAACCTGTCTCTATTAACAGGATACGTACCACAGTCCTTTAAACTAGCTGTAATTAGACCGCTCCTTAAAAAGCCTAATCTTGATCCAGAAACTTTAGCCAACTATAGACCTATATCCAACCTCCCTTTCCTCTCCAAGATCCTTGAGAAAGCAGTCGCCAACCAGCTATGTGACTTTCTTCATAAAAATAGTTTATATGAGGATTTTCAATCAGGTTTTAGAGCACATCATAGCACAGAGACGGCACTGGTGAAAGTTACAAATGACCTCCTAATCGCTTCTGACAAAGGACTTGTCTCTGTCCTGGTCTTACTAGATCTTAGTGCTGCATTTGATACCATTGATCATCACATTCTACTACAGAGACTGGAACACTTAATTGGCATTAAAGGACCCGCATTAAACTGGTTTAAGTCCTATTTATCGGATCGATTTCAGTTTGTACATGTTAATGATGAGTCATCCCTGTATACCAAGGTTAGTCATGGTGTTCCTCAAGGCTCCGTGCTTGGACCCATACTATTCACCTTATATATGCTCCCTCTAGGAAATATAATTCGGAAACACTCCATAAACTTTCACTGTTATGCAGATGATACACAGTTATACCTATCAATAAAGCCAAATGAAACTAATCAGCTTACTAAACTCCATGCATGTCTCAAGGACATTAAGACCTGGATGACCTGCAATTTTCTGCTGTTAAACTCAGATAAAACCGAAGTTATAGTACTTGGTCCTAAACACCTTAGAGATGCATTATCTAATGATATAGCGAGTTTGGATGGCATTAACTTGGCCTCCAGCACCACCGTCAGGAATCTGGGAGTTATCTTTGATCAAGATATGTCCTTCAACTCCCACGTAAAACAAATTTCAAGGTCTGCATTTTTTCATCTACGTAACATTGCAAAAATCAGGCCCATCCTGTCTCAAAAAGACGCAGAAAAGCTAGTCCATGCATTTGTTACTTCCAGACTGGACTATTGTAATTCTCTATTATCAGGCTGCCCTAACAAGTCTCTAAAGAGTCTCCAGCTGGTCCAGAATGCTGCAGCACGTGTACTGACAGGAACTAAGAAAAGAGATCATATTACTCCTGTACTGGCCTCTCTGCACTGGCTCCCTGTAAAATCAAGAATAGAGTTTAAAATCCTTCTCCTCACTTACAAAGCTGTTAATGGTCAGGCACCATCATATCTCCAGGAGCTCATATTACCCTATCACCCAACTAGAGCATTACGCTCCCAGAACGCAGGATTACTTGTAGTTCCTAAAGTCTCCAAAAGTAGAATGGGAGCCAGAGCCTTCAGTTATCAAGCTCCTCTTCTGTGGAACCATCTTCCTGTTTTGGTCCGGGAGGCGGACACCCTCTCTACCTTTAAGAGTAGACTTAAGACCTTCCTCTTCGATAGAGCTTATAGTTAGGGCTGGTCCAGGACAGGCCCAGGCCTGTCCTGGACGAGCTCTTAGTTATGCTGCTATAGGCCTAGTCCGGGGGACAATGACACACTGAGCTTCTCTCTCCTCCCCTCTCCTCTCCTCTCCATCTGTATACATTATGCCTGTATACATGCCCCATCTCTGCATGTCACTGACTTGCTTCTTCCCCGGAGTCCTTGTGCTTTCTAGTCCTACAGGCTCCCTTGGATCCTGGCCGCGCCCGGGTCGTGGATCGTGGATGCGCCCACTGCTATGGCCCTGCCTGATCGTGGATGCGCCCACTGCTATGGCCCTGCCTGATCGTGGATGCGCCTACTGCTATGGCCCTGCCTGATCGTGGATGCACCTACTGCCATGACCCTGCCTGACACCCACCACTACTGTCGCTAATATTAGTCACATCTCTGTTACATACGTTCCACTACTATTATCGTACTGCATTGCTACATACCATCCTTGCCATTGATCATTACTACTGTTATCACTAGTAATCACATTTCCATGTGCATTTCATCATTATTGCTGTAATACATCTTTGTGTACTTTCACTCCTGTCAACCATCGCTTATAATTGAATACATTGTGATCTCGTTGATCTGCTCTGTACATGCGACATCTATTGCACGTCTGTCCGTCCTGGGAGAGGGATCCCTCCTCTGTGGCTCTCCCTGAGGTTTCTTCCGCATTTTTTCCCTGTTAAAAGGGCCTTTTTTGGGGCAAGTTTTTCCTCACTCGAATCGAGGGTCGAAGGACAGAGGGTGTCGTCTCTGTACAGATTGTAAAGCCCTCTGAGGCAAACTGTGATTTGTGAATTTGGGCTATACAAATAAAATTTGATTTGATTTGATTTGATACCATCATCAGTGTTGGGGTATAACACGTTAGCGTGTAATGGAGTAATATCAAGCGTTACTAATAATATTTCAGTAATGTATTACTACAGTTATGCCACATAACGCATTACAATCCATGTTACCGACCGAAGTGAATCGTAAATAGTTGTTTTTTTAAGAATCAATCCGCACTGCGCATGACCATATTACAGTTTTTCTCAGTTGCTTTGGTGCTTTTCTCAGATCAGAATGAAAATTCTCATAACTATTAGTTCAACCTCCACAACATTTAGTCATTTGTGCACATCATAGTAGCAATTTCTCCTTCCTCTGAACAAATTGCAAATGCTTTTGGACATGTATCAGTTGCTTTCATACAATTATCTGCTGTTTTATAACATTATCATTTGCTTATATCATGTCAGTCAAAATGAACTATACTTATGGATGCTGAATAGTCGCTCCCAATAAAACTAATAGTCTTCATTTCATTGCTTGAGTCATTACATACAACATTTTTTAACTAGTTATCAAATTCTGTCAAGCAAATTTTATACCTTTATCATTTTTTCCTGGAAATGTCTCCTAAATTGAACAATTGCTCTCAGGTGAACTTCAGCTTTCACTCACGTGGAAGAGGGTTGAGGATGCGGGGAGGAAGGGGAAGGGGACAAAACAGGGGAAGAGGGAGAAGAGGCCAAATACATAGGCAGATTCCTAATTAAATTAGGGCTACAGTTGTGGACCATGTTGTCAATCACGGCCTCACAATGGCTGAGGCTGGTCGGAGGGTGCAACCAAATATCAACCAAAATCATTCAAACATTTCGTGGGGAGAACAGGTATGTATAGTATTGGACAGTAATCCAACATCTCATAATATTTCATGTTTACTGTACATTACTGTAATTTTACTCTGCACCACATAGGATTGAAAGACAACCTCGCAGAGGTGGAAGAGGGCCCCTTTTTACCCCACAGCAAGAGGAAGCCATTTGTTCAATGGTGATTGCAAACAATGCAATAAGGTTGAAAGAAATTCAAAGCGCTGTCATAGATGATAACAATGTATTTGGCAATATTGAATCTGTGTCAATTGCAACAATTGACAGAATGCTCAAGAGAAATTAAATGAAAACAACTGTACAAAGTGCCATTTGAACTGAAAGAGTGAAGGAGATCCGTCACCAGTATGTACAGGTAAAACATGTCTTCTATGTATACTCTAATGTTCAGCACTGTAAACAGTTTTACTTTGTGTAGTTTCATGCAGTACACTAGCAATTCTGTATATGTATTCACAGAACATACTGTACAATATGTTTTCCAAAATGCATTATGTTACACAGGAAAACTCTCTCTCTCTCTCTCTCTCTCTCTCTCTCTCTCTCTCTCTCTCTCGATAAAGCGTGTACTAGAGCTGGAAGCCAGGGAACCACTGCACACATTCATATACGTTGATGAGGCGGGTTTCAATCCAGCCAAAGGTAGAAGGCTTGGAAGAAATCGCATTGGACAGAGAGCAACCACTGATTTCCCAGGCCAACGCGGAGGGAATGTTACAATGTGTGCAGCCATCTCAGACAATGGCGTCCTCACCCATATCCCCCTTCTTGGTCCATATAATACACAACATCTGCTGACTTTTTTAAACACTCTTTACAGGGACATAGTCCCTGAGAATGAGAGGGGTGGAGGCCAACTCAACAAGTATGTTGTGTGGGATAATGTCCGTTTTCACCACTCACATCTGGTCAGACAGTGGTTTGCAGCACATGACAGGATGCTGGTCAAATATCTCCCTCCCTACTCCCCATTCCTTAATCTGATAGAGGAGTTTTTCTCTGCCTGGAGGTGGAAGGTTTATGACCGGCGTCCACATGCGTAAATGGCCCTGCTAGCAGCCATGGATGCAGCATGTGACGACATCACAGCAGAGTCATGCAGAGGGTGGATTCGCCAGTCCAGGAGATACTTTCCTCGCTGCATTGCAAGGGATGATATCCGTTGTGATGTAGATGAAAATATGTGGCCAGACAGACAGGAATGTCTGGATGTGCCAGAATGATTTACCTATGTTCAGTTACAATATGTACTGTTATATTGTTCACATTTGTGCACAGCTCTACCAAAAGGGTGTTTCTTATGTTTGTTCTAAATAAGTGACTGTAGTGTATTTTTCTTTTGCACAATGCTGTAGAATTGCAAAACGCATATACAGTAAAAATGTGAAACGTACGTATTCAGTGTCTTGTACTCACTTACTCCCCTAACTACAGCAATGTGTAACTTTACTGTAGTTTTCAAATGGCTGTACAAGTAGTGTATAGTGCTGTCTTGAGCATTTTCAGGTAGTGTCCCCGAGTTCTGACCTTTTTTTTGCATTGGAAAACACTGAGAGAATAAGAGTCATAATGAAAACATGACAAAGCCATTTGACTATCTTGTTCGTAAACAATGGTGTCAAGACTTCTCATTTTGATGACACTGGCAGTTTCATTGACATGAATACTTGCTTTTGAGGAATGGACTATCCATTTTGAGCAAGTGACGTGCTTTTACAGGTTATCCACTAGGTTTTGCAGTTTGCACTAATTGTTTTGAGAAATGCACTAACTGCTGTGCAAATTTTAATAGTGATGTGAGAAAAGCACCAAAGCGACTGAGAAAAACTGTAACATAGTGTGCCATTATGGTTAAGTAGCTGTCTGTGGCACGGGACGTCCATCCATCTGTGGTGATGGCTATGGATTCGGCACTGCTCAATTCCTCTTCTATTTTCGATTTGGTTTCATTGAAAAGGGTTGGGAGCACATTTTGTAAGAAATGCGCTAGGCTTGGCAGTTCATAACGGGGCTCCAGCACACTAAGTAAAAACTTGAACCCATAATTTTCCATCACCGAAAAGGGGCGCATGTCCAGAGCCAAGAATGTTGCAATTGCCCTTGTAATCTTTTGAGCCCAGCCTGAATTGGCTGGCAATTTAGCTTGAAATAAATTAGGGAGAGTAGACTGTTGTTGTTGTTGTTGTTGGGGTTTCTTTGCTCTTAAATTGATGTCGGGATGGTGCCTTAAGATATGCATTTGCATATTCAACGTGTTGCCTGTCACTTGAGGAAGCTTCTTAAAACACTTACGGCAAATGGTTTGGGTTTTGTCCACAACACGACTGCCATCCTTAATCTTAACCGGGCAGCCGAAATGTTGCCACACTGCTGACCTAAATGAGCTCGGAGGGTCCGCAATATCAGGGTTAAAGGCATTAGCCATCTTCTTGTAGCCAACTTCGTCACCCAGCCTAGCAGCTGCTTGCAAAAAGTTTAACGTCTCATGATTGGAGGGTGGTCACATGACACGCCGTTTGGTAGCACTGATAGCTCATAGGGCTGGAAGTTGTGTCGTGATTCTGCCTTCTCTATTTAAATGAATGGGAGGACTAGTGTTCTTCTCTACAATGCTTGATTTGTAGGGCTGTAACGATACACGTATCGAAACTTTCTAACATGTAGAATGTGTTTCAAAACAAATCTTTGAATTTTTCCTTTGCACATACTTTAAGCAGCACCACAACCAATTTCGCTAACATTATTTCTACTTCTGGTACTACTACTGCCATCGCTGTTACAACTATAACCCCAATCCCACAAAAGTTGGGGTGCTGTGTAAAACGTAAAATAAAAACAGAACTGTTTACTGACAACAGTTTTACAAAGTTTTCTTGAAGCAACAATGTACAATCACATTTCACTAAGTGGTGAACCTCTCCCTATACTTGCATGTGTCTTTTGAGAATGCCCCTTTTAATACCAAATCATGATACTATATACTGTTTACCTGTTGAATGCTCCAAACAAGTGTTTTTGGATCACTCTTCATTGTTCTCAGTCTTTTGTTGCCTCTGTCCCAACTTGTTTGAAACTTGTTGCCATCAAATTCAGAATAAGCATATGTAGCAGTACGAAGTTGTGTATAGTGGCTTTCAGCTGTGTGGCTCTTCCCAGCCAACCGATGTGAGAGAGCACCTTATAAAGGCAGGCAGAAGGCACCTGGTTGTCCTGTTGCTTGACGGAGCCTGGGTCACTTCCTCTTTCGCTTGGCGGCAGGTAGGCTGGCGGCGGCGACTGCAGTCTGGTCTCATGCTGTCCATCCAGTTGTTCATTCTGGTTATTTTATTTCAGAGGTTCGCTTTGGTGTTGCTGCTGGCTGCATGCTGCTCGCCGCTCACCGCTCGCCGTGTGCTGCTCACTGTCCACTGCTGGTCGACCCTCGTGTAGCCGAGCGCTTCGCTCCACACCATGCCGACGGGATTGCCTGACCGGTATGTAGCACAGCACAGTGACCTTAGCTTCCTCCTCCAGCCATTAGTAAGTTGCTCATATCTGTTCTTTTATTGTAGGGTAAAGATACCTGTGTAGCGGCACAGCACCCGCTAACCCGTCCACAGGAAATCACTGCTGCTTTGCTTCGCTGCATTGCCTCGCTGCTGCTGCTTTGTTTCGTTACTATTGCTTTGTCTCATTGCTTGGCTTCGCACTGCTTCACCTCCAGGCTTTTATTTGCACACGCTGTTGCGGTGCTCTAAAGCTGTCTGCCTGGCTCCCGGCTGCCCACCAAAGCTGGCTAAGCAATAGCTTGCTGCTCCTTCGTCCAGGTCTGGCTGAATTGTTGCTCGGCGACGCCATATTAGTGCATTGTCGGACCTGTCACCTCTTAATCTGTGTGTGTGTGTGTGTGTGTGTGTACAGTGGGAAAGTTTCTTATTTTATTTTCTTCATGATCAGTTGCTCTTTATGGTATTACTTTATTTTTCTTTTGTAACAATGTCATTGATTATGTAGATTTTGTTAATTCTACTTGATTTGTTATTGTGTTAATTATTAGAGACTTTGTATAGCTAATTTCTTGATTTCTTATGTGTGTTTTGTGATTAGTTGCATCTAATTTCTTTTTTCTCACTTGCTGTCAAGTGCTGAGTCTAGGGTGGCGGATTGGTGTCCCGGTGGCGGTGTCCCTCTTTGTGTTAGCACTTTTTGGGTTGATTTTGTTTCACTTTCATTTACTTCACGTCACATCTGCCCAGTAAGTCTCAGCCCTGATTGGCTTCCTTTTTCTGCCCCAGTGAGTGACTTCTTAATGTTGGAGTTTTAAAGATTTTGGAAATTTAACTAATAAATAATATTTTTGTAACCAGAAATGCTGTCTCTGCCTCAATTGTAAAATGGACCTGAGTGCCTTCTTTGGTTGAAAATAGTCCTTTAAAAAAAAGGGTCCCTGGGTGAAACCCCCAGGGTGGCGTTGTTTGGCGTAAAATTCATTCTTAATCAAGTGCTGTCCAAAGTACGATCCTCGTGCCGCCACAATCTGGCGTTGTTGGCAGGATTTGCAATTTGAGAGCGGAGACGCATGTTCTGTTTTCTTTTGCTCATTTTTTTCTTTTCCCTCCTTTGAATGGGGAAACCTGTGACAGTGTTACTATTTTAAGTGTCAGTGTCTGACCTGTGTTTTTTTCTTCTGAGGCAAAGCAGCAGTTGGTTTCTTGGATCTGAGAAGAGTCCTGCGAGGAGCCCGCCCTCCTTCTCCCCTTTTCCCTAGTCTCATCTTCACGGTAGGAAAGCCAGGTACAGGTACATGTTTAGTAATGGAGGCGGAGTTGCAGGAACTGAGGGAAGAAGTCGCTCAGCTAAGAGCGGATAATGAGAGGCTGAGGTTGCGGCCGTGCCTGGCCCTAGTACAGCACCCTCAGTTTCTCTTACACCCGCTGCTTCTTCTACCGCCAGTGCGCCTTTAAGGGAGCGACTGATTTTTGTGCCCCAAGACAGAAAATGTCCCACATTTAGGGGAAAGTCAGGGATAGGGTTAACTGAGTGGCTGGAGGAGGTGCAAGCCTGTATGAGAGCACGCCACTTGTCTGCATCCGATCAGGCATTCTTCTTATTTGACCACCTAGAGGGGGAGGCACGTGAGGAGATTATGTACCGACCCAGTGGAGAACGTGCAGATCCAGCTAAGATCATTGAGGTGCTACAGGAGCTATATGGGTGTGTAGAGTCCTATGTAGCTTTACAAGAGACCTTTTTCTCCCGACGGCAGCAAGAGAGAGAATCTGTTAGAGTTTTCACTTGTGTTGATGGGTCTCATGACATCTGTGAAGCAGCATGCACCCGTTGGTATACCCAATGCAGAGATTGTTGCGTGACCAGTTTGTGGAGCATGTGCTGGATGGGGCCCTTCATCGCGAACTGAAGCAGTTTGTGCGCCGGCAGCCTACAGCTACCTTACTTGAGGTTAAGAGTGAGGCGATCAGGTGGGAACGAGAGGGCTTACCCGGGGGTGTTAGGGGTCGGAGTTATTCTGTCCCTTCTGTCTTCGGTGCTCAGTGCGTGGCTCAGGGTAGTAGCCAGGGAGGTGTTGGTTCCCCACAAGCCTCTGAGTTGCGTGAGTTGAGGGAAATGCTAAAGTTACAGCAAAAGAGCAGTTGAATCAACTGACTCGGAGCATTTCCCATCTGCAGGGCCCTCAGCAGCATAGCCGAGTAGCTTCTCATGGTCCCATAATTTGTAGGCAATGCCAGCAACCAGGTCACATCGCTAGGGAGTGTGAGGGGGGCCATGTCCCTTTCCACACTCAGCCTCCTTTGCCGGCCTCTCAGCCAAGCAGGCCGTTCCACCCTGCCCAGGTGCCGGAAAACTAGCACCCGCCGAGCTGCAGAGCCACAGTTCGGGTGGGGCAGTTACTGGCTCAGGGTGTGTAGGTGACGTGGGTGTTCAAGCTCATGTCATCTTGTCCCCATTTAGGTGTGAGTATGGGGGGGATTGCTGTTTCTTACTTAGTAGATACAGGGTCTATGGTGTCGACCATTACTGAGTCTCTTTTTCGCCAGCACTTTAAGCCATGGGGCCAAGAATGGCTCAAATCTTGTCACTGGCTGCAGCTCAGAGCAGCCAATGGCCTGGCTATCCCCTACACTGGCTACCTAGAGCTAGACGTGGAGTTTTGTGGTAAGAGGTTACCAGGTTGTGGGATTTTGGTGGTCAAGGATCCTCCTGGTTGTGTGTTGCTGCAGGTTCCTGGCGTTCTAGGGACGAATGTTATTCGCAAGTGCTACAGGGAGTTGTTTGGGCATCATGGCCTGGCTTTTTTCGACCTGCCAGTGGTGTCTGAAGCCCCCAAGCTTGTCATGCAGGCCCTGCAAAAGTGCCATCAAGCCAGAGTTAAGGCTGATCAGAGCACAGGGAAGGTCAAAGTTTGTGGCAAAAGTGCTTGTCGTATCCCAGGTGGTGTGATGAAGATTGTGGTGGCCACATGCTCGGAGCAGTACTCTGGCAGCACTGTATTGTTTGAGCCATTAGACTCTGGCCTGCCAGCCGGACTGCTTGCTTCTCCTGCCCTGGTGCCGGTGGTACGGGGCACAGCCTACATTCCTATCATGAATGTAGGCTCTTCCGATGTGTTGCTCTATCCCCATGCTGTTGTTGGGACCTTAGACGCGGTACGTGTCGTAAGCTTACCTGCTGGTGTTACTGAGGTGCCACCCATGGTGGCTACAGTGGCTTCTCAGTCTGTTTCCCCGCCAGTGCAGGATCCAATAGCAGCCTTGGAGTTGGGTCATTTACCTGCGGAAGCACAGGATAAAGTGAGGGCTCTTCTTGATCAGTACAGTTCTTTCTATTCAGCCCATGACAGGAACCTTGGTTGTACTGACCTGGTTTCCCACGAGATCCCTCTCTTTGATGATGTCCCTGTGAAGCAACGCTATTGGCGCATTCCTTCATCCGAGTATAAGGTCGTTAAAGACCATATTAACCAACTGCTCAGTGCTCAGGGGTCTCATGTATCCATGTTGCGTACGCACAAAAACGTGGCGTGCGTCATTTTCCACGCCAACGGTCAGATCTATCAAAAGTGAAATGACCGTGGAAATGTGTGGTGCCCCACGCCAGCTTCATGGCTGGCGTACGCACGTTTCTACAGCTATTGTTCCTTTGGCGACACTTTGAGGTGATGCTGGGAGACTGTTAATTATGTGAAAACAATTGGTCCTCAGAGTAATGTGCACATCAGAGACACATTAATGGACAATTAACACACACGTGTTTGCAATCATATAGATGGATATAAAAGCATGTGCAAAGTGATGAAAAAATGGCATTAACAATGGCAGCCTTGGCCTTGTTAGAAGACATCGCAAATGGTAACATCAGACGTGAGAGGGTGTTTAGAGAACGGGAAGATATGTTGGCAAATGACGACAACTGGCTCATTAGTCGTTTTAGGTCACCGAGGCCAGTGTTACTGGAGCTGTGCGCAGAGCTGCGGCTGGCTCTAGAACGACACACAGCCAGGAGCCAGGGGTTGTCCGTGCCCACACAGGTGCTGACCACTCTGGGGTTTCTGGCAACAGGAGCCTTCCAGAGGGAACTGGCCGACCGGTCAGGAGTGTGCCAGTCCACTCTGAGCCGAGCCATGCCAGCTGTGTGGGACGGGATCATAAGAATGTCATCCAGGTACATCATATTCCCATGCAATGCTGTTGAACAGGCCAACATTAAAGCGCAATTTGCAGCAAGAGCCGGTTTCCCTAATGTAATCGGAGCTATTGACTGCACACATGTTGCTATAAAAGCGCCATCACAGGAAACATTTTCATTCAATTAATGTTCAAATAATATGTGATGCGCAAATGCAGCTCACCAACATCGTGGCAAGGTGGCCTGGTTCAATGCATGACTCGTTCATTCTTACCAATAGCATGGTTGGTAACAGGCTGAAGGCTGGCACTGTGCGCGATGGGTGGCTTCTCGGTGAGTAAATGTATCCGTTTAATTGCGCCCCGAATGCAAACCAGCACAATGCCCATTTGGGCACGTGCATTAAAATATGTGCATTTGTTTTTCCCTGGTGAGAATAGAGTGATAGAGCTATCTAACAAGCCCTTTATGTTCCTTTTGTCTCCTTGTGTTCAGTATTTGTGTCAATAAACACGTGCGTAAAGTTGGAAATGTCACACTGCAGTAGCCACAGCGCACTTCTGCAGTCATTAATATAAGTGTGATCCGTCTTGTCAATCCTTGTAATTAAGTTGTTTTGTCCTTCTGTTTGTTTCCCACTAACAGTAGCACTTATTTATATACATTTTTTTTAAAAAGTAATAGTGATTCAATCAAATGGTGCATGAACAAAGGAAACTAAATCTATTTCACATGTTGTATTCTTCCTTCATTTGACTCCAGGGGACCATGGCTACCCCCTGAGAACGTGGCTGTTGACCCCTCTCACTAACCCCGGCACCGAACAAGAGATTCCCGAACTCGGGCAGTGGTGGAGAGGGCAACTGGCCTACTAAAGGGGTGCTGGCGCTGTCTGGACAGGTCGGGGGGGTGCTGCTGTACACACCGGAGAAGGTGTGCCGCATTGTGCTGGCCTGTGGTGTCCTGCACAACGTGGCACACCGGCATGGCATACCACTGCCAGAACACATCCCCCCACCAGAGGAACCGGATGCCGGACCCGTCAACCTCGACCCACCCTGGGAAGCGATACGGGCAGCATCTGATTTCAACGATGTAAAGAGGCAAGGACACACTTTACTTTTTAAGTGCAGTTATTGCATGGCAAATATCTCTGAGGACATTGATCAGTTGATCTAGACGATCACTGACGCCATGGATTGCTCTAATAATTTCCTCCTGTGATTCCAGCACAGCTTGAGTGAGGACTCGGCCAGTCGGGCGGACGTCAGCAGCTGGCGTGGAGTCGCCGGGGCGCGTGGTGCTGGTGGAGGAGCCGGTGGAGACGCCAGGGCGCGTGGTGCTGGTGGAGCTGGTGGAGACGCCGGGGCGCGTGGTGCTGGTGGAGCTGGAGGAGCCGGTGGAGACGCCGGTGGAGACGCCGGTGGAGAGGCCAGGGCACGTGGTGCCGGTGGAGGCGCCCTCTCCTGGCTCATCGTCTATTCAGAAATGATGATAATAAAAAATTAAGTAATTAAACATGAGTCAATGTGTTTATATCCTGGCAACTTTATGCATGAGCATGTGTAATGTGAGCAGCCTATTGTACGACCATTAAAATGACAACATTTCTGAGTTTAACACATTTACCTTGGGGATGATCTGTGTTGCCTTCATGGGCCCCCACAACTCCAGTGAGAGCTGTGTCACCCACAATGGCCACCACTCTCTGGTCAAAGGGGGTCAGTTCCTCCCCTCCTGTCCCCCCGCCCGTTGCGGTCACGCTTCGGCGGTGGGCCAAAATCCTCCGCTTCACCTCCACCTTCTCGTCAGACCATTTCTTTTTTATTTCAGGGAGTGTGAGCTGCTCCGACCCCACAGCGTTCACTGCCTCACACACACGCTCCCACTCACACTTCTTTTTTTTTGTGTTTATGCCTGTAGAAAGGCTGCCAAATAATATGGGTCTTCGAGTCTCGACTTTGTTTAAAAGCGTTTCAAGCTCAGACTCAGTGAAGTTGCGCTTCTTCCCTTTACTCATTTTGTAAATCTGATGGTGCAGAGAGGGAATCCCCGGTGGAGGCCCAATTTAAATTTATTTGCATATTTAAATAGGGGCGTGGATAGGGAGGAGTTTAGCACTTCTACATGTGCGCTCAATTCCACGTTGATTGGGATGTACAAAGGAAAAGTGCTTGGATCCATGCGTACGCACACTTTGATACATCTGATTTTTTTGTGCGTACGACAGTTTCTGGATTCTAGCATATGCCATGTTTCAGTAGGAAATCCATGGAAGTCTTAGTACATGAGGCCCCAGGTCATTAGGGAGAGCAGCAGTCCCTATGCCTCTCCAATTGTTTTGGTCAAAAAGAGGGATGGCACTCTCCGTGTGTTGACTGCAGGCTCCTTAATAGGAAAACCAGGAAGGATGCTTTTCTGTTGCCCCGCACAGATGAGTCTTTGGATGCCTTGACCGGTGCTTGTTGGTTTTCCACCATGGACCTGGCTAGTGGATATAATCAGGTCCCGTGGCAGAGTCTGATCGTCCCAAGACTGCCTTTTGTACCCCCTTTGGCCTTTTTGAGTAGAACCGCATGCCCTTTGGGCTTTGCAACGCTCCCAGCACCTTCCAGAGGTGGATGCAGCGGATTTTCGGTGACCAGCAGTGCCAATCCCTGCTGCTCTATCTCGACGACATCGTGGTTTTCTCCTCTACCATTGAGCAACATCTGGAGAGGTTGGGTGTGGTGCTGGGGCATTTGCAGTGTGAAGGGCTAAAGGTGAAACTTAGTAAGTGTGCCTTCTTCCAGCAGGAAGTCCGTTTCTTGGGCCATGTAATTTCTGATAAAGGTGTTTCCACCTACCCCAGCAAGATCGAGGCCGTCTCCAGCTGGCCACCCCCTGCCACTCCATCTGAGCTGCACTCTTTCCTTGGCTTTGCCAGCTACTACTGCCGCTTCATAGAGGGTTTTGCAAAGCTGGCTGCACCCCTGCATAAGCTGGTGGCAGAACTGGCAGGACCCAAATCCAAGTGGGCCAGTCGCTGGACAGAGGAATGTCACGGCAGCTTTGAGGCATTGAAAGCCAGGCTCACCTCAGCACCTGTGCTGGCTTATGCTGACTTCAGGCTCCCATTCATTTTGGAAGTGGATGCCAGTTATGGACGTCTTCGGGCTGTGTTATCACAGGAGCAGGATGGTAAGGTGAGGCCCATAGTCTATGCAAACCGTGGTTTGAGGCCCACTGAGCGCAACGTGCAAAATTATAGCTCCATGAAGTTGGAGTATTTAGCACTCAAGTGGGCGATGACCGAAAAGTTTCGGGAGTATCTGCTGGGCCACAAATGTGTTGTCTATACCGACAACAACCCCTTGAGCCACCTGTCGTCTGCTAAGCTTGGGGCCACCAAGCAGCGTTGGGCAGCCCAACTGGCATCCTTTGATTTTGAACTTAAGTACCGCTTGGGCCAAAGCAACAAGAACGCGGATGCTCTCTCTCGCCAGCATCCCCCTGAGCCACAGGACATGCAAACCATGGTCCGTGGCACACTGCTCCCTAAGCCTTTGTAGCAGGCCCTGCAGGTGGAAAAGGTGGGTGCAACAAGCTGCTGTTGCAGCCTTGCCCCATCATCCCCCATCTGACATTGTCACACTTCAGCACACCGACCCAGTTATCCAGGAAGTCCTAGTTTTCTGGAGGCGTAAACGACATCTCAATAAAGAGGAGAGCAAGAATGTGTCTCACTCAGCCTTGGTGTTGCTTCGGCAGTGGGATCGGTTGATGGAGAAGATTTCCAGCCAGATGGGGCAGAGGTTGTGTTTCAGTTGTTGTTGCCTGCTGCTTTAAATCAGATGTGCGGACTGAAGTTCACCAGGGGCATGGCCATCAGGGGGTCGAGAGGACCTTAGAGCTCCCACGGCAGTGGTGTTACTGGCCAGGTATATCGGCTGAGGTGGCACAGTGGTGCCAGGCATGTGAGAGGTGCCAGGTTGCCAAGGAGAGTAGGAGAGGGAATGGGCAATGTGAGCGTTTCAATAGAATGCTTCACATTGCCGGTGTCACGAAGGACGACTGGAGTTCCTGTCTGCCCCAAGTCTTGTATGCCTATAACACCACCCCACATCAAGCCACCGGTGAGCCTCCTTTCATGTTAATGTTTGGCCAAGAGCCTAGACTCCCAGTCGATTTCCTGTTAGGCCACGTCCAAGATCCTGTTGGCGGCAGCGTCCACGAGTGGCTCCAGGAGCACCAAACTCACTTGCAGATGGCTTTCGAGGGAGCTCGGGACAGGTTGAAGGCTGCTGCAGAATGCCGTAAGAAGAACCATGACCAATATGTCCGTGACGTTCCCCCAGAGGAGGGCCAGTTGGTGTGGTTGCAAATCTTAGTGTACGGGGGCGCCATAAGATCGAGGATCAGTGGGCCTTGATTGTGTATTGTGTCTTGAGGGCACCAAAGGAAGGGGGTTCAGTCTACACCATTGCCCCAAGGGATGATTCAACCAGAGCCAGGCAGGTCCATCGTATTCTGCTGAAGGCTGTGGTGGGGGTTGACCCTCCAGGTGGTACCGCTGTCTCATCTCCTCCTGCTGAGCAGCCTCAGTCGGAGGATGAGCTGTCATGTGATGGCGATTTGTTGTTCCTGAGGCCAGCGCATTCTCTGGCCACTCCTCACCAAGCTGTTGCTGTGACTCAAACCACCCCCCGGTTGCTGTTTTCACAGTCTGACCCAGCTTCCTCTGTGCCACCTTTATCAGTGGATCCTGCTCCTGCGGAGATGGGTCCTTCTCTCCCTGTTGTTGAGGAAGTGGCTGCACGGCGGACAACTAGGTCTACTGCAGGTCAACATTCCAATGCCCATCGTCTCCCACGGTCCGCAGGCGGGATGGTACAAAGAGTTGTAAATCTTCCTGGCCCCATGTCTAATGCAGTTGCAGCTTTATTTAGGCCTTGGAGGTAATTGTTTCTTGGTTTGTTGCTGGTTAGTTCATCGTCGGGACGACGACTCAATTGGTGGGGGGAGATTGTAGCAGTATCAAATCAAATGAAATCAAATCAAATTTTTTTGTATAGCCCAAATTCACAAATCACAGTTTGCCTCAGAGGGCTTTACAATCTGTACAGAGACGACACCCTCTGTCCTTCAACCCTCGATTCGAGTGAGGAAAAACTTGCCCCAAAAAAAAGCCCTTTTAACAGGGAAAAAAAAATGCGGAAGAAACCTCAGGAAGAGCCACAGAGGAGGGATCCCTCTCCCAGGACGGACAGACGTGCAATAGATGTCACATGTACAGAGCAGATCAACGAGAACACAATGTATACAATTATAAGCGATGGTTGACAGGAATGAAAGTACATAAAGAGGTATTACAGCAATAATAATGAAATGCACATTGAAATGTGATTACTAGTGATAACAGTAGTAGTGGTTAATGGTAAGATGGTATGTAGTAATGCATTACAATAATAGTAGTGGAACGTATGTAACAGAGATATGACTAATATTAGCGACAGTAGTGGTGGGTGTCAGGCAGGGTCGTGGCAGTAGGCGCATCCACGATCAGGCAGGGCCATAGCAGTGGGCGCATCCTTGATCAGGCAGGGCCATAGCAGTGGGCGCATCCACGATCCACGAGATCCATGGGAGCCTGTAGGACTAGAAAGCACAAGGACTCCGGGGAAGAAGTAAGTCAGTGACATGCAGCGATGGGGCATGTATACAGGCATAATGTATACAGATGGAGAGGAGAGGAGAGGGGAGGAGAGAGAAGCTCAGTGTGTCATTGTCCCCCGGACTAGGCCTATAGCAGCATAACTATAACATAACTATAAGCTCTATCGAAGACGAAGGTCTTAAGTCTACTCTTAAAGGTAGAGAGGGTGTCCGCCTCCCGGACCAAAACAGGAAGATGGTTCCACAGAAGAGGAGCTTGATAGCTGAAGGCTCTGGCTCCCATTCTACTTTTGGAGACTTTAGGAACTACAAGTAATCCTGCGTTCTGGGAGCGTAATGCTCTAGTTGGGTGATAGGATAGTATGAGCTCCTGGAGATATGATGGTGCCTGACCATTAACAGCTTTGTAAGTGAGGAGAAGGATTTTAAACTCTATTCTTGATTTTACAGGGAGCCAGTGCAGAGAGGCCAATACAGGAGTAATATGATCTCTTTTCTTAGTTCCTGTCAGTACATGTGCTGCAGCATTCTGGACCAGCTGGAGACTCTTTAGAGACTTGTTAGGGCAGCCTGATAATAGAGAATTACAATAGTCCAGCCTGGAAGTAACAAATGCATGGACTAGCTTTTCTGCGTCTTTTTGAGACAGGATGGGCCTGATTTTTGCAATGTTACGTAGATGAAAAAATGCAGACCTTGAAATTTGTTTTATGTGGGAGTTGAAGGACATATCTTGATCAAAGATAACCCCCAGATTCCTGACGGTGGTGCTGGAGGCCAAGTTAATGCCATCCAAACTCGCTATATCATTAGATAATGCATCTCTAAGGTGTTTAGGACCAAGTACTATAACTTCGGTTTTATCTGAGTTTAACAGCAGAAAATTGCAGGTCATCCAGGTCTTAATGTCCTTGAGACATGCATGGAGTTTAGTAAGCTGATTAGTTTCATTTGGCTTCATTGATAGGTATAACTGGGTATCATCTGCGTAACAATGAAAGTTTATGGAGTGTTTCCGAATTATATTTCCTAGAGGGAGCATATATAAGGTGAATAGTATGGGTCCAAGCACGGAGCCTTGAGGAACACCATGACTAACCTTGGTATACAGGGATGACTCATCATTAACATGTACAAACTGAAATCGATCCGATAAATAGGACTTAAACCAGTTTAATGCGGGTCCTTTAATGCCAATTAAGTGTTCCAGTCTCTGCAGTAGAATGTGATGATCAATGGTATCGAATGCAGCACTAAGATCTAGTAAGACCAGGACAGAGACAAGTCCTTTGTCAGAAGCGATTAGGAGGTCATTTGTAACTTTCACCAGTGCCGTCTCTGTACTATGATGTGCTCTAAAACCTGATTGAAAATCCTCATATAAACTATTTTTATGAAGAAAGTCACATAGCTGGTTGGCGACTGCTTTCTAAAGGATCTTGGAGAGGAAAGGGAGGTTGGATATAGGTCTATAGTTGGCTAAAGCTTCTGGATCAAGATTAGGCTTTTTAAGGAGCTGTCTAATTACAGCTAGTTTAAAGGATTGTGGTACGTATCCTGTTAATAGAGACAGGTTGATCATTTCTAGTAGAGATGTGCTAATTAAAGGTAAAGTTTCTTTCAGCAACCTAGTTGGGATGGGGTCTAGGAGACAAGTTGTTGGTCTATATAAAGAAACCATCGAAGTTAGTTGGTGTAGGTCGATGGGAGAGAAGCAGTCTAAATATAAGTCAGAATTTACAACTGTTTCTGAGGTTCCTGTGTTTAAAGATACAATAGTGCCAGTTGAGGGCAAGCGATGATGGATTTTGTCTCTAATAGTTAAAATTTTATCATTAAAGAAGCTCATGAAGTCATTACTACTGAGCGTTGTAACAATACATGGTTCAGTAGAGCTGTGACTTTCTGTCAGCCTGGCTACAGTGCTGAAAAGAAACCTGGTGTTGTTTTTGTTTTCCTCTATTAATGACGAGTAATAGCTTGCTCTGGCATTGCGGAGGGCCTTCCTATATATTTTAAGGCTATCTTTCCAGGCTAAGCGGGATTCTTCCAAGTTGGTGGAACGCCATTTCCTTTCAAATTTCCGTGATGTTTGCTTCAATTTGCGGGTATCCGAGTTATACCAGGGTGCTAACCTCCTGTGCTTTATTGGTTTCCTTTTTAGAGGGGCAATAGAGTCCAGTGTTGTTCGCAATGAGCCTGCAGTGCTATCAACAAGATGATCGATTTGTGAGGAACTGAGGTTAGCGGAGGAGTCCTCTATTATATTAAGACATGGCATTGAATTTAGTGCCAGCAGTATAATTTCCTTAAATTTAGCTACAGCACTATCAGAAAGACATCTAGTGAAGGAGTTTTTGCCTTATGGTGTGTAGTCCAGTAATAGAACTTCAAAAGTTATTAAGTGATGGTCTGATAAAAGAGGATTCTGTGGAGAAACTGTTAGATTTTCAATCTCGATACCATAAGCTAGAACAAGGTCAAGGGTGCGGTCAAAACAGTGAGTTGGTTTATGTACACACTGAGAGAAGCCAATAGAGTCTAATAATGAGATAAATGCAGTACTAAGCCTATCATTAACGACATCCACATGAATATTAAAATCACCTACAATAATTACTTTATCTGATTTGAGGACTAGACTTGATAAAAACTCAGAGAATTCAGATAAAAATTCTGAGTAAGGACCAGGTGCTCGATTCACTACAACAAATAGAACTGGCTGTAAAGTTTTCCACGTTGGATGTGAAAGACTCAGAACAAGGCTTTCAAATGAGTTATAATTTAATTTAGGTTTAGGAATGATTGACAGACTTAAGTCATAAATAGCTGCAACACCACCTCCTCGGCCGGAGCCTCGAGGAATGTGAGTATTGATGTGACTAGGGGGAGTGGATTCATTCAGGCTGACATATTCTTCAGGATGCAGCCAGGTTTCAGTAAGACGGAATAAATCAATATTACAATCTGAAATTAGGTCATTTACTAGTACAGCTTTCGATGACAGGGATCTGATATTTAGGAGTTTATAAATATATAGATATTTAATTCTCTTGTCTTGTTTTGAGATTGCAGAGTTGCTGTTAATTTTTATTAGATTTTCATGCACAACTCCTCTTCTGTGGACTTTTGATTTGATTAATTTAATTAATTTAGGTGGTCGGGGGGCAGACACAGTCTCAATGAAGTTTTGGGTGTGCAACTGATCTAATGGAAGCTCAGAGAAGCGTGTAAGACTGCAGCTCTGCCTCCTGGTCTCAACTCTGGGTTGTCAGGCTGGTTGTTGGCTAATGAAATGGGTTAAATTTCTAGAGATGAGAGCCGCTCCGTCCAAAGTGGGATGGATGCCGTCTCTCCTAATGAGACCAGGTTTTCCCCAGAAAGTCCGCCAATTATCAACAAAGCCCACATCGTTTGCTGGACACCACCTTGACAGCCAGCGGTTGAATGATGACATGCGGCTGAACATGTCATCACTGGTTAGGTTTGGCAGGGGCCCAGAGAAAACTACGGAGTCCGACATTGTTTTGTCATAGTTACACACCGACTCAACATTAATCTTAGTGACTTCCGACTGGCGTAGCCGGGAGTCATTACCGCCGACATGTATTATGATCTTACTATATTTACGTTTAGCTTTAGCCAGCAGTTTCAAGTTTGATTCGATGTCGCCCGCTCTGGCCCCTGGGATGCATTTCACTATGGTCGCTGGTGCCTCTAACTTCACGTTTCGTACTATGGAGCTGCCAATAACCAGAGTTGGTTTCTCAGCGGGTGTGTCGCTGAGTGGAGAAAATTTGTTTGAAATGTGAAGCGGCAGGTGGTGTAACGTGTGCTTTGACTTGGTATTATGCTTCCTTTGTTCAGTCACCCAGCCGCCCTGCTGTCCCGGCTGCTCGGGAGTTGCCGAGGGACGGCTAGCTGAAGCTACGGTTGCTCGGTCCGCACTAGCTAAGTGGCTAACTGCAGCAGTTACAGTCGGAGTTTCCATGCTGCGGAGCCAAGCCTCCAACTCACTGAGCATCGCCTCCAATGCTACAAATTTACTACACTTAATACATGTACCAGTATCACTAAGGGAGGCAGAGGTGTAACTGAACATCTGGCACAAAGTGAGAGGGAGAGAGAGAAGCCATCGCTAGCATATAGTGGCTAAGCTAGGACACGATAGATTAGCCAGCAGAGCTAGGAGAGCTACAAACAGCAGCAAGCCCGGCGACCAAGCTATAAACACAGAGTATTGTTGAATGCCTTAGTGGACCAGCACGTGCCTGATCACAAGCGGGATCTCGGTCGCTGCAGAAGGAATACAACAATAATCTGCTCGGACAAGCCGGAGCAGCACAGTTACGCTATCAGTCAGTAACACAACAACAGGAAATGACGCAATGACGCAACACGCTTACCGTAGTACGTACGTCAGAAAAAAGTATGAAGTTGTGTATAGTGGGTTTCAGCTGTGTGGCTCTTTCCAGCCAATCGCTGTGAGAGAGCACCTTATAAAGGCAGGCAGAAGGCACCTGGTTGTCCTCTTGCTTGATGGAGCCTGGGTCACGTCACTTCCTGACGCCCTCCACTTCCTCTTTCGCTTGGCGGCAGGTAGGCTGGCGGCGGCGACCGCAGTCTGGTCTCAAGCTGTCCATCCAGTTGTTCATTCTGGTTATTTTATTTCAGAGGTTCGCTTGGGTGTTGCTGCTGGCTGCATGCTGCTCGCCGCTCGCTGTGTGCTGCTCGCTGTGCTGCACTGATCTCCTGTAATATCATCACACGCAGCGTCCATTGCATGGAGCAGGGACCTCTGATTTTGAGCCTGATGCTCATACACTGTCCACCTCCAAGCGGAGAAAAACTCCTCAAAAGGATTGAGGAAAGGAGAGTAAAGTGGTAGGAACACCATGACCATCCTTGGATGAGTAGTGAACCAGGCTCTGATGAGCGGGGCACGGTGGAAATTCACATTGTCCCACACAATTACATACTTTGGTAGGTGAGGCCCTATGAGACCTCTCTCATTTTCAGGGATCAAATCAGAATGAAGGCGGTCCAAGAAGATGAGGAGCTTCTGTGTATTGTATGGGCCAAGACTGGGGATGTGAGTGGCCACACCATTCTCAGAAATGGCAGCACACATAGTTATATTGCCCCCACGCTGGCCTGGGACATCCACCGTGGCCCTTGGCCAGGTTGAAGCCAGCTTCATCCACAAAATCGAGGATGTAAGGGGTCTCGTTTCCTTCCAATGCCATTATTCTCTACAATAGAGTAAAAAAAAAAAAATCATCAAATCAGTCATACAGAAGAGTCATACACTAGAGTAACTGAAAATTACATAGGAATGTTCTATATTCTCCTCCACAAGTTCAATATACTACTGGCCACTACACTACAGTGGCTCCAAACCTGGGGTACATGTACCCCTAGGGATAGGTATACGCAGAGGTACTACAGAAGGTATTTGAGAGAAAGGGGAGGGGGAAATCATCAATGACTAGACATACTGAAATGTTACAGTAAAACCCACAGTATTAGATAGATCTGCTTGGGACGCACTAATTGCAGCTTCTTGACCCCTTTTCTTACCGTATGTTATATTCTTCAAAATAAGGATTATAATGCAGTTTTCTGCAGTTGCTGCCATTTTAAGTCAGATAAAGCAAATACTTGGATTCAGACATCAGGTAAAGGTGGTACTGAAGCCAAAAAAGTTTTGGAACCACTGCTTAATTGTAAAAAGGTTATAATGATAGACAACCAGTGACTGACTTACATGTACATACTGGTACCGCAGCTCTTTCACTCATTCCTCTCAAATGGTACCCTGTAAAGTTGCTTCATGGTCATCTGATGTCTGTTCAATATCCGGTCTATTGTGGAGATGCTTATAGAGTTGACATTTTGGAATATGGCATGGTCTTCTATGATTGCAGTGCGGATCTGTCTCAGTGTGATGGCATTATTTGCCCTCACCATGTTACAGATGTCTTGTTCTTGATGGTCATTGAGAAGTTTTCTTCTGCCACCCGTGCGTGGTTGTCGTCCAATCCTAGACATACAAAATTCAAAGGACAACACTGTATTACCATTCGTAATGTATGCCGGATGTATTTCTTACAGAATGAGTTACCAATGTAATTGTATTGTTGTTTTACTTACAGTAACTTTACCACAATTCTAGTGCATCACTGCGCAGTGACTGTAATACTACTGTAAACTGTATCATCAATAATTTGATACAATATTCGATCCAATATCTTTCTTGTCATTTTTAGTGTCATAACATCCCATTGAGGTAAGATATTACTGTAGGCCAGGGGTCTCAAACTCAAATTACCTGAGGGCTGCTGAGCGTCCAGTCTTGTCACAAGGGGGCCTCAAGTATTCCACAAAAAAACAAAAAACAACTGTTCGAACAACTGTACAACTGTACTTCTCAACATGAACTATTTTACAGTCATTCTTGGCTTTTTCTGCCTAATGCTTGCTGCCAGACACCTGAGAGCACTTCTTCTCAGACAGCTGGGCCACATTTGCTCTGAGGGAGGTGGCAGTTGAAACCCTCAGCATGGCTTGAAGATGGAAATCAGTAGGACCTGTTCTTTGATTTATTGAACTTCATAGTGGAGAAGAGTTTTTCACAGAGATATGTGCTTCCAAAAAGGCACATGGTGCTCTTGAATATCCTGGAAAGCTCTGGGAAGGATGGGTGTAATTCTCTCAGAATACATCCTTGGCTGTGGTACGGCCTTGCATCGGATTCACACTTAGTAACTCTTCTGTTACTTCGAACTGGTCATTAATACCGCGGACATAAATGGCAAGCTGAGCCATATCATTAATGTCAGTGCTGCAATGTCGCTTGACGTTATATTCCTTCAGCACCGCAATTTTCTCTTTGCAGATGAGGCAGGTGGCATTCTTGAACTCCACAAAGAAATAATCATTTTCCCACTTCTCCTGAAACTGTCTGTGCTCGTCAGCAACCTTTCTTTTGGCCTTTGAAAGAGACATCTTGACAACAACTTTGACGATGTTAGCACACCAAATGTTTGTTTTTTTTTCACTTGGTTTCGCGCAGATTATGCTGCGTTCAAGGCTCAACTCAGAGCTCAGATATTTTATCCCACGTCTGGACTGCGGGCCGGGCCTTGAATGCAGCTGGCCAGATTTCACTATAAATTGATATCAAGCAGGGGTCTCAAGAGTTTGAGACCCCTGCTGTAGGCCTATAAAACACACACACACACACACACACACACACACACTGAAGGAACAGGTAAATGAGTAAATAAATACATCTCTTGCTTTATGCACAGTGTCCTGTCCTATTCAACACATAATTTTCCATCATTGACTGAGTACGTACCTGTTTTCCCTGCCAAAGGTTTGGATGATGGAGGAGACTGTAGAGCGGGGCACATTAGGCTGCACTCGGCGACCTGCCTCCGCCATTGTGAGGCAATGGTTGATAACATGGTCTATAAGTGTGGCCCGAATTTCATCCAGGACAGCATGGTGTCTTCGTGCTCCTTGGCCTCTTCCCCTTATTCTACCACCATGCACCCTTACTCCTCCTCCTCTTCTTCCTCTTCCTTGAGCAGGCAGTTGCCATTCATTTACTTGGCCAGGTGCCTCCATGTTCAGAAATTGTACTGGTCCTGGTCAAGCTCTATACATACATGTTTGGCAGAATTCACAATCATGGACAGCACCTGTCAGGTAACCAAACACGTTGTTTGATTGGTCATCTGAGATGTGTGAAACTCCTCCTTTGTTAGTCAAGTTCTATTTTCACCTGACTGTCAATTAATCAATTTATCAAATGTTCCAAGAGATTCATATATGGTATTCATGGTATTGGGTTCTTGACTAATTTTGACAATTGAACAGACTATTGTGCATGTGATTACTTATACAATGAAATGATGCTGACATGTTTTGGAGAGAACAACCATTAGACTGAGAATCAACAATCAGTTTAGATCAACAAGATCTATTCACTTGGAAATTGTGCTAAATGTAGGCTAACTGTGCTAACTGTAGGCTACCTGTACTTAATCATGTGCAAAGATGTACTAAGACATTTGCAATTTGATGGAATGAATGAGAAATTCAATTGTGTTGTGAACAACTGCCAAGTGGTTTGGAGGTTTGTCCATGTCATTTTGAGAATGTCATTTCTGTTTCAAGAAATGAGCCAAACCAATGGAGAAAAACTGTAATATACTGAAGCATTGTGGCTCAATGCATGACAACCTAACCCTTGGGTTCCATTACTAGTTGGGGCTGGGCCTTTCTGTCTGGAGTTTGCATGTTCCACCAGTGCTCGAGGAGTCTTCCTTTGGGTACTGGATAGAGAGCAAAATTCACTACATTGTACTGAGTATGATTTTATGTGACAATAACAACTAAAAGTAATTTCATGCTGTTTTGTTTTCTACTGAAGCGCTGAGGTGCAAATGAGACTTTTTTGTTTGTCATTAGTGTCGGGTGGAATACTGTGTATTATCAGCCTTCTCATCAATGGGTGTCCACAGTGAACAGTGAGTCACGGCCACAACCAAGAAGAAGACGAAGAAAGTGCATATTTCTGGCACAGAAAACGAGGTGGTTGTGTCTGACATGGAGGTTGGAAAATACAAATTATTAATTCTTCAATTCACGTTGTCCTTTAGCAGTGCAAGGACAGTGAAAGTCCATCCATCCATCAGCATTACACACGAGTGACACTGCAGTATTTCTATGTTTACAGCACTGACTGCTTCACATGCCCAAATTATGTGGTATCCCTCAGTCTGGGATATTATTTGAAAATGAAAGCTTGATACATGAATACTATTTATTTATTGAAGTGTAGTTACGGTGAACTCGGCCTTCATCATGATTAGGACTCACAATGAGGACATGGAGTGTAACGATTCTGTGAAAGCTGTCACTGACTTTATTTACAGGCTTTCATAAATCATACAGTCCATATTCGCAGGTGGTGAGGATGATCCAGATGAGCTGACTGAAGAAGGCTGTGTGTGTGCAGAGACTGCACTGTCTCCAGTGCGCTTGGTGTGCACCTGACAGCACAGTCATGTCCACTGCAGCGATTTCACACACAATAACTATATGAAAACAAAAATCGTACTTGGTGAAATATGCACAGTATTTATTCTTTAATGCTATTTGGTTTAATCTTGGATTTCTACATAAATGATGATAACTGGATAAGTTGTTAGTTCGAAAACAGTCCGGCCCGCTCCGCTGTACTCCAGGGGAGGGAATGTGATGATAACACAGCACTGACTAAGGAAATATGGATTTGATATTTGAGTTGGCTGATATTTTTATAACTGAAAGGTGTTTATGAAATAATTATTAAATTTCAATACAACCGCAAATACGGAAGTGCAAGTATGAAAGTGACACTGCTAGTTTGAATGTTTATGACAACTATAAATAATGATATTAAGTGAAATTGAATGTGAGATGCATCATTATGTGTAAAATAATGCCCCTCATGTTTAATTTCTACAATCTGGTTTTAATTTACCACCTCTGTGTCGCCAGTTTACCCAGTCTCCACAATGTTCATATGCAGCCTCACAAGGAGAAGATTAATCAACTTTTTAATCTCAAAACTTGAAAAAATAAACTATATGCTCACCTCAGCTCTGAGGTTTCAGCCCTCCAGAGGCTCTGTATGGGGCCCAGATTTATGTGCTATGCCACAGTTTTACAAGGCACAGACTTATGACATGTCATGGTGCTGACGGGCAGAAACAACCCTCCATCTAGAAGCCATTGACCAATGACATTTTGTTGCTTCATTTGGAGGACTTGTTTTTTGGTAGCCAGTCTGAATTTTCCTGGCCTTGTTGTTATGTATATCTCCAGTGTTAATACCTGGCCCTTTGTGGAGCTGGCCAGTGATTACAGAGACACTGCTCTGCTCTGCTTGCAGGGACTGGAACCCCGACAGCGAAGAGCAGCCACAGAAAGGCACCAGCTTTACTGCTCAATCTATGACCCACAAGTCAAGACAGATTACTTCTGATTTGATCGCTGATGATCGTCTGACCTACAATCTGCTGCATTCTCATCGCCTTCTCTCTGGGAAAAGGTTTCCATGGGAACAAGCCCAGGGCTCCTCTAATCTGTTGTTTTGCAGCCCTCGCTCATCTGGAGGCAGGCTGAATTCCTTTTTGTCAGGCCCATATTCTTCTGCTCTATTTCCTCACTGAGCTCTCTCTCTCTGTATCTCTATCTCAGTCTCTCTCTCTTTCTCTCCCTTTGCTTTGCTGCCAGAATTACCTCCTCTATGTATTTCTTGCTCACTCTCTCTCGTCCACCCCAGTGTTAGGTTATGAAATAGCTCAGACAGATCAGCTGTAGGATCTCTGTGGACATGACAGCATTGAAGCTAAGACACAAGATTCCTCTTGAAACCTTTAATGACAAGAGCACTAAACAGAAAGATCAAGGAAGACATTCACATCAGAGACCATATCCACACCTGTTACCATGACAATTGAGCCAATTGCAGTTGCCAGTTAGAGCTGTCCAGAAAACAGCCAGTAAGTGGAACTTTAGTCAAGATTATTTTGGTAAACTACTTCCAACATTTACTTTAAGTATACCTTAAAAAAGTATTACAGTATGCATACAAGATACTTCCAATATCCCCTCCAACCATATATAAAAATACATACATAAAATGTCTAATGAAATGAAATTATGTTTTTTTGCAGTAAAAAAAGGGATAATTAACACATTAAAATCCTTAAAATGACACCTACTCCTTCTCCTTCATTAGAAATTCCAAAATATCTAAATATGCAAATAATGTTCATTTCACAACTTTAGCTACTGAACACAAGATGTCCCCTCTACAAGGATGAAATTTTGATTTCAGAGGTGGGGGGGACACAAGTTCTTCTAGTTTTCTATTGCTACTTTTAAGTTTACTGTTCCCTTTTTTGGTTTGAATGGTTGTAAAGCATGTAGCAAAACATTATCACCCAATTCTGTGTTTCACCTTGTTAGTCAACTTCACTCCAACTCAGTACCACCAATTTTACACTTATTTTTGGAATATATGGTAAACAGACCTTATTTCTGCTCTTCCATCTTGTGCTCCTTTACTGCCTGAGCATCTACTCACCCCTGGCTGCTGCTGATCCATCTAAGATAAACATGACAAAAGGTGGAATATCTATGATCAACTTATAATTTAATTAATTACAATAATGACAACAAATATTGCTAAATAAACAAGTTATGTCACTCCCTCCCTACTGTGAGTTCCTGACCCAGCTCATGAACTCACTGCTTAGTCGCTACTATTTCTTACCAATAAAATAATACATTCACACATTTACAGACTTTTTAGTACACCGGCCTCAATATAAAACTGTACCTGACCAGTTTGCTTCTTTCATCTGACAAAATATATAGATGCATCATGTTATATATAGATGCACTTTGAAAGCTCTGATACAGATTATCATCACCCTAACATTTGTCACAATACTTAATCTCATGTAATAATCTCTCTCCAGCCTCTCCTCCTACAGTACATCTCCTCCAGCTTCTCCTCCTCTACCTCCTCCAGCCTCTTCTCCATCTCCTCCAGCCTCTCCTGCTCTCCCTCCTCCAGCCTCTTCTCCTCCATCTCCTCCAGCTTCTCCTCCTCTACCTCCTCCAGCCTCTTCTCCTCCATCTCCTCCAGCTTCTCCTCCTCTACCTCCTCCAGCCTCTTCTCTATCTCCTCCAGTTTATCCTCCTCTACCTCCTCCAGCCTCTCCTCCTGTATCTCCTTCTGCATCTCTACTATCCATCACCTGACAAAAATAGATTGATGCATGACATGAACAGTGGGACAATTTGGGGTGCAACAATCATCAATTTTGATGATACGGTTATAGAGGAAAAAACTCAGTTTCACAATTATCATGAGTCATGAGTCATGAAATCACATTTGTAATCCCAGGTTTTATTGTATTTTTTCCTAAATCATTCATTGTTAGTGTTTTTTTTTAAACAGTTGCTGCCTTTCAACATAAAAATAATACATGAAAATAAGTGTATCTCTTTGGCATTAAATATAAGTTTTTTTAAAATCTTTGCATTGTTGAGGCTCTAAAGTTACAAAGTTACAACAACAATAATAATAATAATAATAATAATAACAATAATAACAATTCATTTGATTTATCAGCACTTTCAATAGCCTACAACTCAAAGACACTTATTGAGAGCTTTGTAATTGATGAGGAGGATCTTGAAGTGGATATGCTGCTTTATTGGGAGCCAGTTGCAGGATGGGTGTAACTTGCACTTTGACTGCTAAAGAAGTCTCTTGTGTCCACTTTTCTTTTTTTAGACGCCTAATTACCAAACACACATACACACACACGCACGCAGGCACATACACACGCACGCACGCGGACACCGATTCAAACGTTAATGTAAATGAAACCTCTGATGTTACAATCCTTCTAGCTGACGTGACCCAGGCAGAACAAACGCCCAACTTACCGCGGCAGATTAATAAGGACTCCTGGGGGGTATTCCAGAAAGGAGGTTCAACAAACTCTGAGTCTATCCATGAACTCCGAGTTGACTTACCCTGTGAAGTGAAACTCTGAGTTTTCAGTTCCAGAACAGCTGATCTGAGTCAGGTAAGTCGACTCTGAGTATGTTAACTCTGAGTTGAGCTCGTGCCTGACGACTAGTAAAAAGCCATCATCAATGGAGCTCCGATACTGTGATTCACCATGGCAACAGGGGAGAAAACAGGAAGCAGACATTTTCTGGGAAAAAAAAAAAAAAAAGCAACACGGCTGCGGCCGTAAAATCACTGACAGAGTTTTAGATGCGGTCGTCTTTTCATTTGGAATTTAACATCAGTTTCTTTCATATTAGCCTTTGGGGAAGTGGTTGAATGTTGTTCAGTGTTTTATTTTAGGCTATTTTATTTCATTTAAATCGGCTGAAAATGAAATAGCCTACCTATAAAAACAGTCTCACGGTGGCTCCTCCTCCTTCTTGCTGCTGAAGGTGATTGATTAACCTGCGAAGTGATTAAAAAAACAAAAAAACAAAAAGACAAAAAAAAAAAACGCAGAGGATGGTTCAGATCTGAGAGCACGTCAGCGATGACGTGTAGCCTGATATTCGCTGTGCGGCCGGAGAATATAAATGACGGACTGATGAGGAGCGGTCTACTGTTCGGTCCAGTCCTCGTCAGGGAGCGAGAGCTCATCTAAATTAATCTAAATTCTCCTCCTGGTGTAAAACTGTGTGAATTATTTCTGCTTCAACATGATCGGACTGAAGGAAAGGACAGCCGCTGTCAGACAGCTCCGTCAGACTCAGGGTTTCTTCAGGTGAACCTGCCAGTGAGCAGGTTATGTTCACAGAGTCAGTTACCGCGGTAACAGACCCAGAGTTTAAGTTATCTCTCTTTCTGGAACTGAAAACTCAGAGTTTCTCTCATCTCAGGGTTAACAAACTCAGAGTTTTCACAAAACCCGCTTTCTGGAATACCCCCCTGGGCAACTAGCAGACCAGTGTGCAAGCAGTGACAGCGGGGACGGCCAATCACACAAGAAACGGTAGAGCCAATCGAGGAGCTTGTGGGCGGTCTAAACTAAGGGAAACAGGCTTCAGCTTGAGCGGCCGTTTTCCGCTTGGTCCGAGTGCTTGGCGAGTCTCTGTTTACTATAGCATAACATTGTTTTTGGACGGTAAAAACTGCAGGGGACCACAACGGCCTTTTGAAAAAGTGCAGGGGACATGTCCCCTGTGTCCCCACCCCAAATTACGTCCGTGCCTCTCTATCAATGTAAAGTCCATTCTCTGTGTATGTGAACTGGAGGTTTTTCCATATCACACAAAAACTTTTCTTGATAGATTTAGTTTAATACTAATGTTTCTTCTACAGCCATTTCATAGCTCATAACATTATTATTACCAACACCAGTTTGTAAGAAAACTTAAGAAGGTTAAATCCCCGTGAAAGTTCTCATCAACTTGTACAGAGGAGCAAAACAAAGCATTCTGACTGGAAACATGCCAAACTGGCATGCACAGCCCAGAACAGGAAGGCTCTACAGCAGGTGATTACTGTAAAAACGGCCAGAACATCATTGACACCCATCTACTGAGAATCAGTGATATTGGTGAAGTGAGATGTCTGCCCAGAGCCCAAAGGATACTGAAAGACAACACCCATCCCAGCCACAGAAATACTGGCAGACTTGATTTCATACTTGGTTCAGTTGTTTTCAGTATTCCAGCTACTAGCATAATGGTACCAACCATTTGCCCTGCATAGTACTTGTTCATTTGACCAACATTATAATTTCCTTGTTATTATTGCTCTGCATGCTAATATCCTTTATTGATTACTGTTTTAATCATGCTATTGCCTTCAGGGCAACAATGGCCAGGGACCACACATGGAGTCAGGTCTCCTGTGGGCGCCGCCGTAGTGTACTTTTGGCCAAGTCAAAAGCTGACTCTGTGGTGGCATCAGCCATTTTCTATGGAGTAGTCTGCTGGAGCAGCAGCATCTTGGCAGCAGGTAGGAGGAGACTTGATACACTTATCAAGAAGGCCAGTTCCATGCTGAGATGCCCTCTTGACCCAGTGGAGGTGGTGGGAGAGAGCAGGATGATGGATAAGCTGTCATCGCTGCTGGTGAAGGAGTCCCACCCCCTGCAGGTCACTTTCACAGCACTGGGCAGCTCCTCCAGTGACCTCCTAATCGCTTCTGACAAAGGACTTGTCTCTGTCCTGGTCTTACTAGATCTTAGTGCTGCATTTGATACCATTGATCATCACATTCTACTACAGAGACTGGAAAACTTAATTGGCATTAAAGGACCCGCATTAAACTGGTTTAAGTCCTATTTATCGGATCGATTTCAGTTTGTACATGTTAATGATGAGTCATCCCTGTATACCAAGGTTAGTCATGGTGTTCCTCAAGGCTCCGTGCTTGGACCCATACTATTCACCTTATATATGCTGCCTCTAGGAAATATAATTCGGAAACACTCCATAAACTTTCATTGTTACGCAGATGATACCCAGTTATACCTATCAATAAAGCCAGATGAAACTAATCAGCTAACTAAACATGCATGTCTCAAGGACATTAAGACCTGGATGACCTGCAATTTTCTGCTGTTAAATTCAGATAAAACCGAAGTTATAGTACTTGGTCCTAAACACCTTAGAGATGCATTATCTAATGATATAGCTAGTTTGGATGGCATTAACTTGGCCTCCAGCACCACCGTCAGGAATCTGGGAGTTATCTTTGATCAAGATATGTCCTTCAACTCCCACATAAAACACATTTCAAGGTCTGCATTTTTTCATCTACGTAACATTGCAAAAATCAGGCCCATCCTGTCTCAAAAAGACGCAGAAAAGCTAGTCCATGCATTCGTTACTTCCAGGCTGGACTATTGTAATTCTCTATTATCAGGCTGCCCTAACAAGTCTCTAAAGAGTCTCCAGCTGGTCCAGAATGCTGCAGCACGTGTACTGACAGGAACTAAGAAAAGAGATCATATTACTCCTGTATTGGCCTCTCTGCACTGGCTCCCTGTAAAATCAAGAATAGAGTTTAAAATCCTTCTCCTCACTTACAAAGCTGTTAATGGTCAGGCACCATCATATCTCCAGGAGCTCATACTACCCTATCACCCAACTAGAGCATTACGCTCCCAGAACGCAGGATTACTTGTAGTTCCTAAAGTCTCCAAAAGCAGAATGGGAGCCAGAGCCTTCAGTTATCAAGCTCCTCTTCTGTGGAACCATCTTCCTGTTTTGGTCCGGGAGGCGGACACCCTCTCTACCTTTAAGAGTAGACTTAAGACCTTCCTTTTCGATAGAGCATATAGTAAGGGCTGGCCCAGGCCTGTCTTGGACCAGCTCTTAGTTATACTGCTATAGGCCTAGTCCGGGGGACAAATGACACACTGAGCTTCTCTCTCCTCCTCTCCTCTCCATCTGTATACATTATGCCTGTATACATGCCCCATCTCTGCATGTCACTGACTTCACTTCGGTCACTTCTTCCCCGGAGTCCTTGTGCTTTCTAGTCCTACAGGCTCCCATGGATCCTGGCCGCGCCCGGGTCGTGGACCGTGGATGCGCCTCCTGCTATGGCCCTGCCTGATCATGGATGCGCCTACTGCCATGGCCCTGCCTGACACCCAACACTACTGTCGCTAATATTAGTCATATCTCTGTTACATACGTTCCACTACTATTATTGTAATGCATTACTACATACTATCCTTACCGTTAACCACTACTACTGTTATCACTAGTAATCACATTTCCATGTGCATTTCATTATTATTGCTGTAATACCTCTTTATGTACTTTCATTCCTGTCAACCATCCATTATAATTGTATACATTGGGATCTCGTTGATCTGCTCTGTACATGCGACATCTATTGCACGTCGTCTGTCCATCCTGGGAGAGGGATCCCTCCTCTGTGGCTCTTCCTGAGGTTTCTTCCGCATTTTTTTTCCCCTGTTAAAAGGGCTTTTTTTGGGGGGCAAGTTTTTCCTCACTCGAATCGAGGGTCGAAGGACAGAGGGTGTCGTCTCTGTACAGATTGTAAAGCCCTCTGAGGCAAACTGTGATTTGTGAATTTGGGCTATACAAATAAAATTTGATTTGATTTGATTTGATACACTGATACACCTCAAGTGTGTGAAGGAGAGGTATCGCAGGTCCTTCCTTCCTGCTACTGTCAGACTCTACAATCAGCACTGCTCCCAGTAGACCTCACTTGTGCACTCTGCGATAAAAAAAACTCTATACATAACCCATTTCTCATTTTGGTTTGCACTAACTGAGCAATTTTCATACCCATATTTATTATGTATTAATAAGAATACACGGCCACGCTGTTTATAATTACACTATTTATATTTGTACATATTATGTATATACGAGCCTATTTCTATTTCTTAACTTTTTATTATATTGTTTATTTTTTACTATTATTATTGTCTATTGTAATATTACTTTCCTTTGGCTGCTGTGATGCACAGATTTCCCTGTTTGCGGGACTAATAAAGGAATTCTGATTCTTATCTGAGCTGTAGACAGGGTTGCAGATCTTTGGATAGAGTTTGGATAGGATGGGAGTCCTCATATCATTGTCATAAACAAGAACCTTTCAACTGGTTATTACAGTTTTTCTCCATTGGTTTGGCTCATTTCTTGAAACAGAAATTACATTCTCAAAACTCTAAGATCATTTGGCAAAACAGTCTTACAGTTCAGCACAACACCATAGTTCACTTGCAAAAGCTCATATCTCTCCCAAAACTGTTCACTCATGTGTCTAAAACTAAATTCCTTTCCCATATAAATAGTCAGTGCCACCAAAAGGCAAAAGATCCTTCTCAATTGCTTTGGCTCATTTCTCGAAACAGACCGGACATTCTCAACACTCTTGGTGCTTTTGCCAAAATAACCTGGATGGTTCAGCACAACACCATAGTTCACCTGCAAAAGCTCATATCTCTCCCAAAACAGTTCACTCGTGTCAAAACTAAATTCCTTTCTCATATAAATGGTCAGTGCCCCAAAAATGCATTGTCCCTTTGGCATTGTGTAAGCACTGCAAGTCAAAATGTTTAGATGTTTTGTCACTATGGCAGAGGACCATTGAAATATCCCTCATGTCCACCTCTCAGTCTTAGCCCAGTCCTTCATTGACAATGGTTACTGTACTAGTTTTTTTTGTCTAGCTAAACATAATACAATTGTGTAGAAAACTGAAAAAAAATAAATAGGATTTTACGGTAAGAGTACCCTCCAAGGTTTGACATCACACATTGCACTCATACTGCCAAGGAAATTGTAACCATTTTTATTCACACGCATAAAGTAACTTCCATACATCAGAGGGAAAAGAAAATGTATACAGCACAATATACTGTAATATAAACACATAAAGAAAAAACAGGGAAAATTATATGTAGCCTACAGTGCTGTAAATAAAGCTGGAGATTCAAAACTAACATTTTTTCACTGGCCACCATCCTCGCCCTCCTGGCCGCCCTCCTCACCCTCCTGGCCATCCACACGCTGCTGTCTGTCTGGCCACAGATTCTTGTCCACATCACAGCGTATATTCTCCCTTGCGATGCAACGAGGGAAGAAACAGCGTGCATGTTGCAACCATCCCCTGCACTGATCTCCTGTAATATCATCACATGCAGCGTCCATTGCATGGAGCAGGGACCTCTGATTTTGAGCCTGATGCTCATACACTCTCCACCTCCAAGCTGCAGTGCGGATCTGTCTCAGTGTGATAGCATTATTTGCCCTCACCATGTTACAGATGTCTTGTTCTTGTTGGTCATTGAGAAGTCTTCCTCTGCCACCCGTGCGAGGTTGTCATCCAATCCTAGACATACAATTCAAAGGACAACACTGTATTACCATTCGTAATGTATGCCTTATGTATTTCTTACAGAATGAGTTACCAATGTAATTGTATTATTGTTTTACTTAGGTACTTTACCACAATTCTAATGCATCACTGCACAGTGACTGTAATTCTACTGTAAACTGTATCATCAATAATTCGATCATTTATTTTCTCCAATATTTTTCTTGTCATTTTGAGTGTTGTAACATCCCATTGAGGTAAGATAGTACTGTAGGCCTATAAAACACACACACACACACACTAAAGGAATAGGTAAATGAGTAAATAAATACATCTCTTGCTTTATGCACAGTGTCCTGTCCTATTCAACATATAATATTCCATCATTGACTGAGTACGTACCTGTTTTCCCTGCCAAAGGTTTGGATGATGGAGGAGACTGTAGAGCGGGCCACATTAGGCTGCACTCGGCGACCTGCCTCCGCCATTGTGAGGCGATGGTTGATAACATGGTCTATAAGTGTGGCCCAAATTTCATCCAGGACAGCATGGTGTCTTCGTGCTCCTCGGCCTCTTCCCCCTATTCTACCACCATGCACCCTTACTCCTCCTCCTCTTCTTCCTCTTCCTTGAGCAGGCAGTTGCCCTTGTTCATTTACTTGACCAGGTGCCTCCATGTTCAGAAATTGTACTGGTCCTGGTCAAGCTCTATACATACATGTTTGGCGGCATTCACAATCATGGACAGCACCTGTCAGGTAACCAAACATATTGTTTGATTGGTCATCTGAGATGTGTGAAACTCCTCCTTCGTTAGTCAAGTTCTATTTTCACCTGATTGTCAATTAATCAATTTATCAAATGTTCCAAGAGATTCATATGGTATTCATGGTATTAGGTTCTTGACTAATTTTGACAATTGAACAGACTATTGCGCATGTGATAGCTTATACAATGAAATGATGCTGACATGTTTTGGAGAGAACAACTATTAGACTGCGAATCAACAATCAGTTTAGATCAACAAGATCTATTCACTTGGAAATTGTGCTAAATGTAGGCTAACTGTGCTAACTGTAGGCTACCTGTACTTAATCATTTGCAAAGATGTACTAAGACATTTGCAATTTAATGGAATGAATGAGAAATTCAATTCTGTTGTGAACAATTGCCAAGTGGTTTGGAGGTTTGTCCATGTAGTTTTGAGAATGTAATTTCTGTTTCAAGAAATGAGCCAAACCAATGGAGAAAAACTGTAAAATAGTAATATTGATTTAATACTGATGCCTCTGTATGACCTGCTTTAGAATATGAGTAGTGGTGTTCACAGAAGTTGTTTTTAGAGTACTGAATCACTAGAACCAGTAAGGCAATGCAAGGCAAGGCAAGTTTATTTATATAGCACAATTCAGACACAAGACAACTCAAAGTGCTTTACAGGGTGTGTGTGTGTGTGTGTGTATGTGTGTGTGTGTGTGTGTTTCCTTTTCATGCAGAGTGAGCGCTCCTGTTTCTCAAAAGATCGTGTGGCTCCCGCACCTCATTGGCTCCGCATCCCTGGCGTGGCAGCGAGGGATTGGCTACTCCAGGAAGCGGGGACTACAAGAGCCGGTGATGCCAGAGGACGGGGTGGATTGCTATCGTCAAGGCATCTACCTAGATTAGAGAGTGTAAACTTGTACTGTGAAATATTGGTTTTGAATTCGTTAGTGTGTGTTTTCTAGCCTGAGTGCGAGAGTGTTTGTGAGTGTGTGTGCTCTGGGTAAAACCAGAGCTAGAGTGTTTGCACTTAGGGAAGCAGTAGGGGTGAGCTGCCTTTTTCTTTACTTCTGTTTTCTCCTGTTTTTTGATTAGGTTAGGGAGCTAGGTTCAGCACTTGTCTTTTTGTTTCTTTTCTTTTCTATAGGGTTTAGGTAGTTTCGGACTCCAGAGTTTAGGTCTATGTTTTGTTTGTTGTTTTAGGCCAGGGCTCACCCTGAAGCCACGCTTCATCACTTGTATATACCGCACCTATTCACTGTACATAATTGTACTTTTTCTGCCTGACATGTGATTATAATAAATTGATTTTTTTCTCTGTACTCACACCGTGTTGGGTGTTGGTTATTTATGTTGAGCTTGGCTCCCTAGGTCGAGTGTAACATAATAAGCAGAATAAGCTGAAATAGAACAGGTTTAGAATATGTTTAAAAGACCAAAGAATAATATACAATTCATAATATATAATTTTCTGGGAGTTTGTTCCAGATATGTGGAGCATAATACCTGAAAGCTGCTTCTCCATGTTTAGTTTTGACTCTAGGGACTGAAGGCAGACCTGTACCTCACGACCTCAGAGGTCTGGTTGGCTCATAACATAGCAGCAGATCAGAAATGTAATTTGGCCCTAAACCATTCAGTGCTTTATAAACCAACAGCAGGATTTCTGTAATCTATTCTTTGACAGACAGGAAGCCAGCGTAAAGATCTAAGAAGTGGTGTGACCCAACCCCTTTTTGGTCATTGTTAGGACTCGAGCAGCAGCGTTCTGAATCAGCTGCAGCCGTCTGATAGATTTCATGTAGATTTTAACCAATTTAGTGCTGTACCAGAGAGTCCCACCCAGTTTTCCAGGTGGTCCAGTAGTATATTGTGATTTACCGTGTCAAACACAGCCCTGAGATCCAGTAATACTAAGACTGAAATTTCGCTGCTGTCTGTGTTTAAATGATTTGATTAAAAATACATTAAAAGAGTCATGTTGATGAAGGTTCTCAATCTTCCAGGTCACCAATTCCTACAGTGCTTAAACGGAGCGTGCAGCACTATGCAAGTTTTCACCCAAACAAACTTGGCTCACGCATTCTAGCTGCTAAGATACAGCATGCAGTGCAAACATCTTCATGTGACTGACTGTTTACTCCCCACACACACGCCCTGGAGTCTCCCTATGTTGCCCTGGTCACAACTCTTGCATCTGTCACTCACCGTCAGCCCCCCTACTGTTCTCCTGTGACAATAATACCCTCACCTGTTCACTTCCCTATTCAGACAGTCATTACAGACAGGTGCCTCACTCTGCTGAGACCTCCCGCTGTGCAAAGCAGACAACTGTGCCCTTTGGCTCAGACCACTACTGCTAATAGCAGTAAATCTGTCCCCCTTAGGATGGCGCTGTTAAATAATACAATATTATATTAAATATATTATATAATATTATTATATATAATATATTGAAAGATGTAATTGTCTCTAAATGCTTGGATTTCCTGTTTTTGACTGAGACTTGGCAGAGGGATATGGAATACAGCCTCTTAATAGAACTCTGTCTGCCGGGCTATACTTTTCTCAGTACTCCCAGGACCACGGGCCGGGTCGGAGGACTTGCTGTGGTTTTTAAGAACTGTTTTACAAATTGTATATTGAACACTGTCACTTTCTTCTCCTTTGAAATGCAGATAACTAAAGTTGGTCTTTTAAATCCATTTTATTGGATTTTAATCTGTCAACCCCGTGGTATTAGTGGTTCTTTTATGACTGATTTTAGTGAATTCTTATCCTCCATTATAACATTTGATGGAGTTATTATGGCTGGTGATTTTAATATTCACGTTGATGATGCCTCTTGCACCTTTGCTGCAGATTTTTTCAACATCACTGAATCTTTTAATTTTATTCAACATGTGTCCTACTCAAAACATGGGTCATACTTTAGACCTTGTTTTTACACTTGATTTAAACATTGACTATTACCTCTGAGGACCTCCTTGTAACTGACCATGAATGTGTTTTGTTTTCTTTGTCTTTTCATTTGGAATCTCTCTCTAGCAAACATTTAAGTTCCTCTCACATCTTTAATGACATCTCAGCTGATAACTTTACCAAAGATTTTGTGGAGAAGATTAGAGCTATCAGGACCGGCGTCATGCTCTCTTCCACTCGCATCTCTGCTTGTCCAAGTCGGCCATCGGTTATGAACTTCTTTTCTCTAATTACTATGCAAGACCTCATTGATCTTGTGGGCAGCATGAAGCCCTCCTCAAGCCATGCTGATGTTTTACCAACATTCTTTTTAAAAAATTTACTTGGTGCCATTGGTCCTAGTCTGGTCCATATTATAAATACTTCTCTTGAATCCGGTTGTGTCCCCGCTTATATTGAACATGCTCAGCCTCTGTTGAAAAAAATAAATCTCAATCCATCACTTCCCAAAAAATACAGACTGATATTAAATTTAAAAAATCATTTAAAAAAGAAAGAGTAGTTGCCAAGCAGCTAGCAGAAGTTTTGTTAAAACATGATATTTTAGATAAATTCCAATCTGGTTTCCACCAAAAGCATTCAACAGGAACAACTCTACTTAGAGTAACTAATGATATAATGATGGCCTCTGATCGTGGTGAATACTCCGTTTTGGTTTTTGTAGATCGTAGTGCAGCTTTTGACACTGTGGATCATAGAATTCTGATTGAGAGACTTAGGCAGTGGGTTGGTGTCTCTGACAGCACCCTGGGCTGGTTCTCCGTCTTGGGTCCTATACTATTTGCATTATACATGCTCCCCTTAAGTCATGTGATAAGCAATTTTAAAGGTATTTCATACCATTGCTATGCTGATGACATCCAGCTGATGACAAACAACCATCTCCAGCTGAACTCGGATAAGACTGTGATCATTGCGTCAGATGGCAGAGCTTCTAAGATTGCTCAGTGTATTGGTTCCATGTCCTCTACTGTACAGACCAGTCTTAGAAATCTCAGTTTTGTATTTGACCAATCAATGCATTTTGAAAATCACATCAAAACATTCACCCACGCGTTTTTTCCATCTAAGAAATATCGCTAAATATCGCACATAAAACAGGAAGAAGGACCATGAATCATCTGGCGCGGTAACAATAACATTACTCAATACTGCCGCCTTGTGACCATAATCCGCAATAACAGGTAAGCCTGTGCCAACGCACTTACAATCTTTCTTACATTTAAAGGATGTTACACTCAAATGAAACAACAAAACACATGTATTAACATTTAATGAACCCTGACAACTATATCAAACCTAAGTGGGAAATCTGATTTACCACCCACGGGCATGTATGTAAATACCCCCCTGCAAAAAGTCAACGTCTGCGGTGACTACAAAACATGAACTGAATCAAATGCTCCCTGTAACGCCTTCTCAAAGAGAGCAGCACCCAGCCTTGTCAAAAGCCGGGAGACCATGTCTGTGCTTACCGAGACAGCATTACAGGCTGACTTTGGCAAGTGGAAAGGATTTGGATGAGCCCCTGTGGTTGCCCGCTTGCTTTTCCTAATGGCAGGTGTAGGGGCATCAGTTTTACTTCTTGTTCTACCACCAATGTATGGCGTTTGTCTGTCCCTATTTGTTGTGGTGAGCAAGTTACTGTCACTAACGTCTAGATGCACATCACCACTTACACCTTCTGCTCCTGGTGTCACAATTTCTCACATCTGTATAACCTTCACTGTCACTCATTTGCAGATGCTGCTACAGGTAAATCAACCATGTCCGGTACATGAGGTGGATCAACTGTTTGCACAAGCTGGGGAGAAAGATTTCCTCAACGACAACAAAATCAGGACCGGGTGATTCTGGCATTTCCTCAGCTACAGGCTGTGTACTGGTCTGTATCCTCATTTTAGTTTTGGGTTTGGGAACTGGTTTTACACAAGGTCGCAATTCTGACCTATGAACTCTCTTAATGGGTCCTCCCTCAAAAGGTTCAACAGTGTGTGTGGTACCCAGGATGTCAACTACCTTGTAAACAATGGGACTCCATGCGTCTTGAATCTTATGTATACCCAAAGGTCTGTGGCGTTAGAAAACCAACTGACCAACGACTACAGGGGGACAATACACCTTTTCATTTTGCAGTGCAATTCTCTCAGCTGCCTTCTGTTCTATCATGTGCTTGCCTGAGTCTCTCCTGATGAACAGACAACCAGTACATTCTATGCCCTGATGTCCCATGTTGTTGTGTACATTCTCTAGAACTTGATCCCTCAAACAACCAGGCACGAGTAACTGCCACACTTCACCATGACGAGGGTCTTTGACAACTCTGTACAGCAAACCCTCCCTTTGCTATATGCAGCTCCACTGTTTCAATAGTCTTTTCACTTGGCGAGACAGAGCCACTTTTAGGGTGGGATCACTATTCTGAAAACCTATCATCTCTTCTCTGAACATTTGTTGACTAGGTCATGCAGTGGTCCGGCAATCCGTGAGAAACCTCGAATGAATCTCCTGTGGTAACTACAGAACCCCAAAAATGACTGCAGCTCTTTGCCAGTGGTTGGTACCTTACAGTTTTTAACAGCAGAGACCTTGGAGGGGTCAGTTCCTACACCTTCTGCTGACACCTGAGGCCCCAAAAACTTCATTGACTGTTGTAGGAAAGCACAATTCTGCAACTATACCTTAAGTCTCATGTCTGCCAGTCTCTTAAGTACAGTCTCAAGTCTTTCGAGATGCTTCTCGAAAGATATCATCTAGGTAAACCAGGAGTATCTTGAAAATGAGATCGCTCATAGTGACTTGCATAAGTCTCTGGAATGTTGCTGGTCCGTTACATACACCAAAAGGCATTCTCACATACTCATATAACCCAAATGGTGTAGTGAAAGCTGTCTTAGTCCTATCTCTCTCATGCATAGCTACCTGGTGGTACCTGCTTGCCAGATCTATGGTTGGAAAGAACTTTGCCCCTCTCAGAGCTTTAAAGTTCTCATCAATCCTCGGGAGCGGAAAGGCATCATGTCTTGTTTTTGAGTTGAGTTTTCTGTAATCAATACATAGCCTCAGACTACCATCTGCCTTCCTCACAAGCACTATTGGCGAAGCATAAGCACTGGAGTTCTCCTGGATGACCCCCTTTTTCAATAACTTGCCAATGTGTTCTCTGACTTCACTCTACTGTGTGGGTGGGATTCGTCTGTATGGCTGTGTCACAGGTATGTCATCGGTGAGATGTATCTCATGTTGCACTTTGTCAGTGTAACCTAGATCGTCTTCTTCTGTTTCAAACACAATAGAGTACTTCTCCAGGAACAGAGCCAGCTGTGCATGTTGTTCTGGGCTACCACCTACATTGAGCTGGTCTAGGATGGGCTGTACATCTGTGGACGTGTCAGGGTGTTGGTCAATACTCACTTCTTCAGTGTGCTCTCAGTGCTGAGATTCTCTGGAACTGTACCCCGCAAACCTCATCACTTTTCACACTGTCTATGTGATTTAAAACACCCAACCTAGTCCTTGGCCTCAGCCAGATGTCTTCATCAGACAGGTTCATGACTTGCACTGGGAAAACGTGACACTCAGATGAAACCAAAGTCGGCTCAACAACCAAACCGCCAGGTAAGGGTGCACTTATAGGCTCCAACAACAATAAAAGGCCACCTTCACTCACAGTCCTTAGTCCTCCAGCCATGACTGTAGCAGCAGATGAAGCAGGCACATGAACTACATCCTTACCCGCTACTCTAGCAAAAGAGAGCCTGTCTGTTACAGTTGCTGCCTGAAGTTGTTACGCAGATGATACCCAGTTATACTTATCAATAAAGCCAGATGAAACTAATCAGCTAACTAAACTCCATGCATGTCTCAAGGACATTAAGACCTGGATGACCTGCAATTTTCTGCTGTTAAATTCAGATAAAACCGAAGTTATAGTACTTGGTCCTAAACACCTTAGAGATGCATTATCTAATGATATAGCTAGTTTGGATGGCATTAACTTGGCCTCCAGCACCACCGTCAGGAATCTGGGAGTTATCTTTGATCAAGATATGTCCTTCAACTCCCACATAAAACACATTTCAAGGTCTGCATTTTTTCATCTACGTAACATTGCAAAAATCAGGCCCATCCTGTCTCAAAAAATCGCAGAAAAGCTAGTCCATGCATTTGTTACTTCCAGGCTGGACTATTGTAATTCTCTATTATCAGGCTGCCCTAACAAGTCTCTAAAGAGTCTCCAGCTGGTCCAGAATGCTGCAGCACATGTACTGACAGGAACTAAGAAAAGAGATCATATTACTCCTGTATTGGCCTCTCTGCACTGGCTCCCTGTAAAATCAAGAATAGAGTTTAAAATCCTTCTCCTCACCTACAAAGCTGTTAATGGTCAGGCACCATCATATCTCCAGGAGCTCATACTACCCTATTACCCAACTAGAGCATAACGCTCCCAGAACGCAGGATTACTTGTAGTTCCTAAAGTCTCCAAAAGCAGAATGGGAGCCAGAGCCTTCAGTTATCAAGCTCCTCTTCTGTGGAACCATCTTCCTGTTTTGGTCCGGGAGGCGGACACCCTCTCTACCTTTAAGAGTAGACTTAAGACCTTCCTTTTTGATATAGCTTATAGTTAGGGCTGGCCCAGGCCTGTCTTGGACCAGCTCTTAGTTATGCTGCTATAGGCCCAGTCCGGGGGACAAATGACACACTGAGCTTCTCTCTCCTCCTCTCCTCTCCATCTGTATACATTATGCCTGTATACATGCCCCATCTCTGCATGTCACTGACTTCACTTCTTCCCCGGAGTCCTTGTGCTTTCTAGTCCTACAGGCTGTCATGGATCCTGGCCGCACCCGGGTCGTGGATCGTGGATGCCCCTACTGCCATGGCCCTGCCTGACACCCACCACTACTGTTGCTAATATTAGTCATATCTCTGTTACAAAGTATCTGCTACGTACTACGGTAAGCGTGTTGCGTCATTGCGTCATTTCCTGTTGTTGTGTTACTGACTGATAGCGTAACTGTGCTGCTCCGGCTCGTCCAAGCAGATTATTGTTGTATTCCTTCTGCAGCGACCGAGATCCCGCTTGTGATCGGGCACTTGCTGGTCCACTAAGGCATTCAACAATACTCTGTGTTTATAGCTTGGTCGCCGGGCTTGCTGCTGTTTGTAGCTCTCTTAGCTCTGCTGGCTAATCTATCGTGTCCTAGCTTAGCCACTATCAGCTAGCGATGGCTTCTCTCTCTCCCTCTCGCTCTCCTCTTTTCTCTTGCTCAGTGTACCAGATGTTCAGTTACACCTCTGCCTCCCTTAGTGATACTGGTACATGTATTAAGTGTAGTTTATTTGTAGTGTTGGAGGCGAGGCTCAGTGAGTTGGAGGCTCGGCTCCGCAGCATGGAAACTCTGACTGTAACTGCTGCAGCTAGCCACTTAGCTAGTGCGGACCGAGCGACCGTAGCTTCAGCTAGCCGTCCCTCGGCAACTCCCGAGCAGCCGGGACAGCAGGGCGGGTGGGTGACTGAACGAAGGAAGCATAATACCAAACCAAAGCCCACGTTACACCACCAGCCGCTTCACGTTTCAAACAAATTTTCCCCACTCAGCGACACACCCGCTGAGAAACAAACTCTGGTTATTGGCAGCTCCATAGTACGAAACGTGAAGTTAGCGGCACCAGCGACCATAGTGAAATGCATCCCAGGGGCCAGAGCGGGCGACATCGAATCAAATTTGAAACTGCTGGCTAAAGCTAAACGTAAATATAGTAAGATCATAATACATGTCGGCGGTAATGACTGCCGGCGACGCCAGTCGGAAGTCACTAAGATTAATGTTGAGTCGGTGTGTAACTATGCCAAAACAATGTCGGACTCCGTAGTTTTCTCTGGGCCCCTGCCAAACCTAACCAGTGATGACATGTTCAGCCGCATGTCATCATTCAACCGCTGGCTGTCGAGGTGGTGTCCAGCAAACGATGTGGGCTTTGTTGATAATTGGCGGACTTTCTGGGGAAAACCTGGTCTCATTAGGAGAGACGGCATCCATCCCACTTTGGACGGAGCGGCTCTCATCTCTAGAAATTTAACCCATTTCATTTGCCAACAACCAGCCTGACAACCCAGAGTTGAGACCAGGAGGCAGAGCTGCAGTCTTACACGCTTCTCTGAGCTTCCATTAGATCAGTTGCACACCCAAAACTTCATTGAGACTGTGTCTGCCCCCCCGACCACCTAAATTAATTAAATTAATCAAATCAAAAGTCCACAGAAGAGGAGTTGTGCATGAAAATCTAATAAAAATTAACAGCAACTCTGCAATCTCAAAACAAGACAAGAGAATTAAATGCGGACTCCTAAATATCAGATCCCTGTCATCGAAAGCTGTACTAGTAAATGACTTAATTTCAGACTGTAATATTGATTTATTCTGTCTTACTGAAACTTGGCTGCATCCTGAAGAATATGTCAGCCTGAATGAATCCACTCCACCCAGTCACAGGCCCAGGCCTGTCCTGGACGAGCTCTTAGTTATGCTGCTATAGGCCTAGTCCGGGGGACAATGACACACTGAGCTTCTCTCTCCTCCCCTCTCCTCTCCTCTCCATCTGTATACATTATGCCTGTATACATGCCCCATCTCTGCATGTCACTGACTTGCTTCTTCCCCGGAGTCCTTGTGCTTTCTAGTCCTACAGGCTCCCTTGGATCCTGGCCGCGCCCGGGTCGTGGATCATGGATGCGCCCACTGCTATGGCCCTGCCTGATCGTGGATGCGCCCACTGCTATGGCCCTGCCTGATCGTGGATGCGCCCACTGCTATGGCCCTGCCTGATCGTGGATGCGCCTACTGCTATGGCCCTGCCTGATCGTGGATGCACCTACTGCCATGACCCTGCCTGACACCCACCACTACTGTCGCTAATATTAGTCACATCTCTGTTACATACGTTCCACTACTATTATCGTACTGCATTGCTACATACCATCCTTGCCATTGATCATTACTACTGTTATCACTAGTAATCACATTTCCATGTGCATTTCATCATTATTGCTGTAATACATCTTTGTGTACTTTCACTCCTGTCAACCATCGCTTATAATTGAATACATTGTGATCTCGTTGATCTGCTCTGTACATGCGACATCTATTGCACGTCTGTCCGTCCTGGGAGAGGGATCCCTCCTCTGTGGCTCTCCCTGAGGTTTCTTCCGCATTTTTTCCCTGTTAAAAGGGCCTTTTTTGGGGCAAGTTTTTCCTCACTCGAATCGAGGGTCGAAGGACAGAGGGTGTCGTCTCTGTACAGATTGTAAAGCCCTCTGAGGCAAACTGTGATTTGTGAATTTGGGCTATACAAATAAAATTTGATTTGATTTGATTTGATTTGTTACATACGTTTCACTACTATTATTGTAATGCATTACTACATACTATCCTTACCGTTAACCACTACTACTGTTATTACTAGTAGTCACATTTCCATTATGTGCATTTCATTATTATTGCTGTAATACCTCTTTATGTACTTTCATTCCTGTCAACCATCTATTATAATTGTATACATTGTGATCTCGTTGATCTGCTCTGTACATGCGACATCTATTGCACGTCTGTCCGTCCTGTGAGAGGGATCCCTCCTCTGTGGCTCTTCCTGAGGTTTCTTCCGCATTTTTTTCCCTGTTAAAAGGGCTTTTTTTGGGGCAAGTTTTTTCTCACTCGAATCGAGGGTCGAAGGACAGAGGGTGTCGTCTCTGTACAGATTGTAAAGCCCTCTGAGGCAAACTGTGATTTGTGAATTTGGGCTATACAAATAAAATTTGATTTGATTTGATTTGATTTGAAGGTGATGAAAAGCTTCTTTCCAATGTGGGTCGAATTTACCATGCGGTGTGGTGTCAAACTCGGTGCGTACTAGCTCTTTGCATTTTTTGACATTGTTCATCCCTATTAGACCTGGAACTGAGGAAGAGTGTGCAGAATCTTTGACTATCAGGAAACCTCGCTTTGGGATAGTCAGACCCATGGCTTCTACATCAAGCTCCACATAGCCTGTATAGGGTAAGTCTAATCCATTCGCTGCAGTGAGCTTTAACCACTCTAATGCAGGAAGAATGTCTTCCCCTTTTCTGAAATTGATCTGACCATGCTACCAGTGTCAAGTAGGCATGATACTGTAATACCCCGGAGTTTCATCTCAACTATCTTGCATTCTCCAACTGCATGCTCTAAGATTTTACTTTTGTCATGTACCTCTTTTGGTGAGCCAGCTTTTTCTCCCCAAGTTGTTTGGCTTATGATAACTTAAGCCCTATTTGCACGGGACTAGTATTACCTGGGGACCTCATGTGATTTAGAAATTACCTCACCACGTCTGTGTTTCGTGCGGCGCATTCGCACAGGATAAGCGAAGTCTGTGTTTTAACTCGAATTTACTGACATTATCCCCCAGATATGATGTCAAGGCTCTGCGTAACCTATGCGTAACGATCGCACTGGAGCCCTCGTTGGAGCAGCACAACAGTTAGGTATGGATATTTTTATTATAATAATAACTGGTGAGCCTGTTGAAAGATAGAAAAATCTTCCCTACCGCATGCCGCCATGCATGTAATCATAGATGTCGGAACTAGGGGTGCGGGGGATGCGGCAGCACCCCCTCCCATCCACCCCCCGCACCCCATCAGCCTCCCTACCCACTGCATTACGCTTTAAAAAATAAAGAATCTGAATTTAAACTCAATTTGTCTGACTTACATTTATCTCTTTCATATAATTAATGCATAGATCTATGCTTTTGATGTGCAGCCTGCCTGACTACATACAGTAGCCTAGGCATCTGGCATAGGCTACTGTATGGAGTCAGGCTGCATATGGACCTGGTGCGCTCCGAGGTGGAGCGGCGTTTTGATCAGGAGGGACTCCGCGTAGCTGCAGGGCGAGAGCAGGCAGTTCTTGAGGCGGCTCAGGGGAAACGAGTGGATGTGGGTTCCCCAGAACTGACCCCCTTTCCACGAGAGCGGCTAAGCCTTGAGCTGGACATACTGAGGGATGTGTGTAGGGGATGAGAAGTTAGCACCATCCAGGATGTTGTGTCCATCCTGCATACCTTGCAGCCCCAAACCCGCTCCATGCTGTCGGAGGTGGAGAAGCTCATTAAGCTGTGTCTGGCCCTGCCAATATCTGTCGCGGCATCCGAGCGCTCTTTCTCAGCCTTGCGCAAGCTGAAAACCTGGCTGCGCAACACCATTACGCAGGAGAGACTAACACATTTGACCGTTGTGAACGCTCACAGTGACCTTATGGATGAAAACGATGTCTCGACCCTCCTTAAAATCTTCATCCGTAGGTCAACTGACTTGTTTGAAGAAGGTCCACTTTTGGAAATGCATGAAAGCCCTGAGTCAGGAGCGCAGACTTTTCTTTTTTTCATTCAAGGGTACAAATAATGCTGTTATGTTCCTTAAATGGCCTGATTTAGTTATCAAAGTTTCATTTTCTTAACAATAAAGATGCCGTGTTCATCCATTCTAGTTCTCTTATAACTGCATGCTATTATAAAATAACTTCAAATCAAATCCTTAATCATTGATAAGTGTGCGTGCTTCCCCCGCCCCTCCCAACAAAAATCACAAAAATAGTTCCGACGTCCATGAATGCTGTCAAAACTTTCATTTATAATTGCCAACGCAGCCTCCATAATTCTCGGCCGGGAAAAAAAAAAAAAAAACGACCCCAAATCACAGAGATGCCGATTCGCACAGGACTAATATTATCACATGACCTCTGTGTTTGACAAAATATGGTAAAATGAAAGCTGCCGTTAGTTTGTTTCTGTGTTATTAGACTGTGTCTGTCTCATGCACTATTGTCAACACTTGTTTACTTGTTCGACGGAGACGTTAGCCTCTATGCTAGCATTGTAAGCTAACAACAAGCTAACATTGCTATCATGTTTACACCAAATTAGCCTATTTATTTGCTCGTGGCAGCTAAATGAAGCAGCAAGTAAGAGGAATGAAGGGATGAATGATGGTTTCGGATTTATTTCCGGATTTTTATTTTATTTGTCCGGATTTATTTCTCCATAATAACTTCTTGCCCGGTCACTACTCAACTGTTTTGCTAACCCTCCTCCAGGTCTTGTCCGTTTGTTTTCAACGAAGCCTTTGCTAAATCAATATGATGGATTATCATATAGGCGTTACGATGTGTGTATTTGTGTCTCTTATCTGTCATAAACAAGAGATTACGGTTTACGGCACGTTTGTGTCGCGGTCTGGTGCTACTCAGACAACAGCTGGGACACAGCTGGTCCGAGACTCACACAGGTTTATTTTTCAGCCACAATGTGGAAGCGATCGTTGTGATGAAAGCTGACGGCAGCATCTGTTAGTCTCTTGGCCCTCAAAAACTTTTAGAAGTGGCTAACTTAGCTGTTGTAACTTATTACCTAGCTGTAACGTAACGCAGCTGTAGCATGCTAATGACGTTACGCTAGCTTGGCTGTGGAGCTTAGCTGTGGACATTGTAATGACTTACAAGATTTACGTGAGTTTCAACAGGCATTGTAATAACTTTACCTGTGAATCCGACATCGTTACTCCGCATTCAAAGCTGGGCTGTATTTGGTTTCTGCCGGCTGGCTTGTTGCTCTTGTTGCGGGAGGCTCCGAGTGGAGAGCGATACAAGCTCAGAGGGGAGGGGAGGGGTTAAGGAGCACAGAGGGGAGGGGTGTGTGTGTCTGTGTGTGTGGGGGGGGGGGGGAATTCCGTTTGTTGGAGTCTCAGTATATATGTGAGTCTTTCCATATTGTATATCTCCTCGACTGTGTCCAACCAGTTCCTCAGAGTGGGAGAGCCTTCACTACACCATTTCCTCGTGATTGCCTTCTTGGTCGCAGCCAGAAGTATCTTGACCAGATAGTTGTCCTCACACTGTACAATTTCCCTTGTCAGGTTACATAGATATAACACCTCAAATGACATTGGTAGTTTGTATCCCAGTATTTTCCCCAATTCAACCCATATATCATTCCAGTATTTTTTTACCTTAGTACATTCCCAAAAAATATGAGTATGACCTGCTTTCTGCTCCCCACACTGTCTCCAGCATGCTTGTTGTATGGATAAGAATTTGTTTTTAGTTTCAGGAGTAATAAAGAATCTGACTATATTTTTCCAGCAGAATTCTTTCCACATCCTGGAGCTTGTGGTGGTTCGTTGTTTATCACATATGTTATACCAGTCCTCCTCTGTTAGCGGTGTCCTACTCTCTTTTACCCATCTGTCTCGAATATACAATGTGGAGGTTCCTCTGTTCTTTACTAGACCTTGATATAATAATGAAATCACTTTCTCAGTGTTATTTTTATATGCCTTACATAATGTCACAGTCACTTTATTCAGGTCTTGGGGAAGATCTGGTTTGATTTCTTTCTCAAAAAAATCTTTAACTTGGAGATACCTAAACTTGTCGAAATCCTCCAAGCCATATTCCCTCTTGAGATTCTGAAAGTTTTTAATTTTGCCCCTGTCAATCATTGTACACAGTGCTGTTATACCAGTATTTGTCCACCTTTCAAAACTACTGTCAATTGTCCCTGGTTTAAATGTAGGATCATGGGCCACCCAAGTCAAGATTTTGATTTCCCTCTCCAAATTGTATTTCTTAACCACTGTACATCTAGAGTGAGTTTAGTCACCGATGAAAGCATCCTCTCATATTTCTTAAATATATCCCTGTTTGCTATCATGCTGTGGACATGATATCCCTCAGTTTTTAATTCAGTTTCCTTCCACCTAGAAATGTAATCAGATTCACACCAATAAACCAAAGGTCGAATTTGTGCTGCGTAGTAATATTCTAAAAGATTTGGTAAGGCTAGACCCCCTTTGTCCTTGGGAATCTGTAGGGTTGTGTATTTTATCCTGGGTCTGCCCCCCCCCCCAAATGAAGCGTGAGATTTTTTTGTCCCAATCTTTAAATTGCGATTTGGGAATTTCTGTTGGTAGCGACTGAAACAGATATAGGATTCTCGGTAGTACGTTCATCTTTATGATTTCAATTCTGGAGCTGAAATCCAATGTCAACACCGACCACCTTTCCATATCTTTTTGAATTTCCTGATTCAGTGCCCTGTAATTAGTTTCATATAATTTTGTCAAATTTCCTATTTTATTGTTTTTGCTTTCCATTTGAATTTGAATGTTTGTTGGATGGCCTCGGATGGGGTGTAATTTATGGATAAAACCTGTGTTTTTGCCACATTGAGTTTATAACCTGACAAGTAATAAAAAGACTCCAACCTTTCCATAAGTTTAGGGAGGCATGATTCCGGATGTTTTAAACTAATCAGAACGTCATCCGCAAAAAGCCCGATTTTATGCTCTGTGCCCTTCATGTCTACCCCTGCTATGTTCTCATCTTGCCTTATTGCTTGAGCTAGAGGCTCAATATAAATTGCAAAGAGAGTCGGTGATAGGCAGCAACCCTGTCTAGTAGATTTTTCCAATTTAAACCAGTTTGTGAGATTACCATTGACTTTTATTCTGGCTATCGGGGCTTGGTAGAGTGTTTTGATTACTTTTACTGAGTTTGTATTAAAGCCAAATTTTTCTAAACACAGATATAGATATTTCCAATTAACGCTGTCGAAGGCTTTTTCTGCGTCCAGGCTGAGCAGTACTACACTTTCTCCCTTTTTTTGCGCTTCTTCGATTATATGTAGAGTCCTCCTTATATTGTCTTGCGTTTGACGCCCCTTGATATAGCCACACTGGTCTTCATTAATTAGATCTGCCATAAAGGACTCAAGTCTCTTAGCCAGAATAGAAGTATATATCTTGTAGTCACAGTTCAGTATCGATATTGGCCTATAATTTTCACATAATTCTTTATCCTTCCCCTCTTTTGGGAGTACTGTAATTATGGCTTCACTCCAGGAGGGTGGGATCTTTCCGTTTCTTAGGGTGTCATTAAGTGATGCCAATAACATCGGGCCCAGCTCTTTTTTAAATATTTTATACCACTCGGCTGGGAAGCCATCGCTTCCTGGAGTTTTATTTGATTTTAACCTATTAATGGCTTCTTCCAGTTCCTTCGCTGTGATACATGAATTTATACATCTATTTTGTTCTTCTCCTATTGATGGGAGATCTAATTGGTTTAAAAAGTTTCTTATTGTCCCCTCGTCTGCTGAGTCCTGTTGTGTATATAACTTTTTATAGTAATTTTCAAACACCTTATCTATTTTTCCAGGTTCAATCTCTAGTGTGTTGGTCATGGGTTCTCTAATTTTATGGATTGTTGTCCCTAGTTGTTGCTTTCTTAATCTCCTAGCTAGTAGTTTTGTGGCAAGATTCGTAGTAAGTTTGTTTCAGGTACCTAATTTTCTTTTCTACTTAGTCCCTAATCCCCTAGTATCTCATTCACTTTTGTTTTCACTTCCTGTATTTGCTTAATTAAGCTAGGATCTTTTGAGTTTTTATGCCGCTGTTCCAAATTTTTAAGTTCTTTGATCTTTTCCTGGTATAGTTTAAGTCTAGCTTTCTTGTGATATGTTGATCGTGATATGAGTTTTCCCCGCATAACTGCCTTCATTGCATCCCACAGAATAATGGGATCCACTTCCCCGTTGTCATTTTCTTCCCTGTATGTATTTATTTCTGTTTTCATCTCCTCTACAAATCCCGCGTTATTTAGTACACTAACATTCATTCTCCATACTGTATTCCTTTTCCTGCTATTCATATTCAATGTCAAATCAAAATCAAATCAAATTTTATTTGTATAGCCCAAATTCACAAATCACAGTTTGCCTCAGAGGGCTTTACAATCTGTACAGAGACGACACCCTCTGTCCTTCGACCCTCGATTCGAGTGAGGAAAAACTTGCCCCAAAAAAAAGCCCTTTTAACAGGGAAGAAAAAAATGCGGAAGAAACCTCAGGGAGAGCCACAGAGGAGGGATCCCTCTCCCAGGACGGACAGACGTGCAATAGATGTCGCATGTACAGAGCAGATCAACGAGATCACAATGTATTCAATTATAAGCGATGGTTGACAGGAGTGAAAGTACATAAAGATGTATTACAGCAATAATAATGAAATGCACATGGAAATGTGATTCCTAGTGATAACAGTAGTAGTGATTAATGGTAAGGATGGTATGTAGTAATGCATTACAATAATAGTAGTGGAACGTATGTAACAGAGATGTGACTAATATTAGCGACAGTAGTGGTGGGTGTCAGGCAGGGTCATGGCTGTAGGCGCATCCACGATCAGGCAGGGCCATAGCAGTGGGCGCATCCACGATCAGGCAGGGCCATAGCAGTGGGCGCATCCACGACCCGGGCGCGGCCAGGATCCATGGGAGCCTGTAGGACTAGAAAGCACAAGGACTCCGGGGAAGAAGTAAGTCAGTGACATGCAGAGATGGGGCATGTATACAGGCATAATGTATACAGATGGAGAGGAGAGGAGAGGGGAGGAGAGAGAAGCTCAGTGTGTCATTGTCCCCCGGACTAGGCCTATAGCAGCATAACTAAGAGCTGGTCCAGGACAGGCCTGGGCCTGTCCTGGCCCAGCCCTAACTATAAGCTCTATCGAAGAGGAAGGTCTTAAAGCTATGGTCTACGATTTGAAAGATTTGTTATTATTATTAACATCATTTAGATGGTGGTTATGACCCAATAGTACCACCTACACAATGTGGAGAGTAAAAGGAACCAAAAAAATCCATTCTCTCTAGTGTCTGTAAAACTGAGAAGAAATTGACCAATAGGAGCCATCCGGCCCGGATGGCTCCTAATGGATCAATTTTCCGATCCAATCCTCGTTCACTCTCCTGCTCCTGCTCACGTCTGGTCCCGACCCACTTCCGCATTTGAAACTACAAGCGGACAAGAGGTTTGTTTTGCCCTGAGCAGTTCAGCTGCCTCTGCTCGCCCCACCGACAAAGAGTCAAAGAGAGAAAGTGTCACTGAAAACACACAAAACGAGATGTGAAACAAAGAGGGCTCAAACCGAGTAAACATCGGGTCATCATCTGAACGGTGGCGAAAGGTCCGTGAAGATATGGACCCGGTGCTGATACAGCGGCGTTTCTGTTGAGCAGGTAACCTTCGTCTCTATTGTGGATGTTGTGACACAGATAACTTTCATGTCGATGCTGCTGATGACTGTGAAAGCTGCCGTTAGTTTGTTTCTGTTATTAGACGGTGTCTGTCTCTGCAGTGTTGTCAACAATTGTTTACTTGTTCGACGGAGACGTTAGCCTCTATGCTAGCATTGTAAGCTAACAACAAGTCTGAGTAGCACCGAACAGCAGCTGGGACACAGGTTTGTTTTTCAGCCACAATGTGGAAGCGATCGTTGTGATGAAAGCTGACGGCAGCATCTGTTAGTCTCTTGGCCCTCAGTAACTTTTAGAAGTGGCTAACTTAGCTGTTGTAACTTATTACGTAGCTGTAAGGTAACGTAGCTGTAGCATGCTAATGATGTTACGCTAGCTTGGCTGTGGAGCTTAGCTTTGGACATTGTAATGACTTACAAGATTTACGTGAGTTTCAACGGGCATTGTAATAACTTTATCTGTGAATCCGACATCGTTACTCCGCATTCAAAGCTGCTGTATTTGGTTTCTGCCGGCTTGTTGCTCTTGGTGCTTGTTGCGGGACGTATAAAGTTCGTTGAAGAGAGAGAAAAAAAAAAAAGCTTGTTGCGGGACGTATAAAGTTCGTTGAAGAGGAAAAAAAAAGCTTGTAGCCGGAGGGGGCGTGTCGTGGGACTCCGAGGGGAGAGCGATAAGAGCTCGGAGGGGAGGGGTTAAGGAGCACAGAGGGGAGGGGTGTGTGTGTGGGGGGGATGCTTTTTTCAAACCTTTCTCAGATCGTAGACCAGAGCTTTAAGTCTACTCTTAAAGGTAGAGAGGGTGTCCGCCTCCCGGACCAAAACAGGAAGATGGTTCCACAGAAGAGGAGCTTGATAGCTGAAGGCTCTGGCTCCCATTCTACTTTTGGAGACTTTAGGAACTACAAGTAATCCTGCGTTCTGGGAGCGTAATGCTCTAGTTGGGTGATAGGGTAGTATGAGCTCCTGGAGATATGATGGTGCCTGACCATTAACAGCTTTGTAAGTGAGGAGAAGGATTTTAAACTCTATTCTTGATTTTACAGGGAGCCAGTGCAGAGAGGCCAATACAGGAGTAATATGATCTCTTTTCTTAGTTCCTGTCAGTACACGTGTTGCAGCATTCTGGACCAGCTGGAGACTCTTTAGAGACTTGTTAGGGCAGCCTGATAATAGAGAATTACAATAGTCCAGCCTGGAAGTAACAAATGCATGGACTAGCTTTTCTGCGTCTTTTTGAGACAGGATGGGCCTGACTTTTGCAATGTTACGTAGATGAAAAAATGCAGACCTTGAAATTTGTTTTATGTGGGAGTTGAAGGACATATCTTGATCAAAGATAACTCCCAGATTCCTGACGGTGGTGCTGGAGGCCAAGTTAATCCAAACTCGCTATATCATTAGATAATGCATCTCTAAGGTGTTTAGGACCAAGTACTATAACTTCGGTTTTATCTGAGTTTAACAGCAGAAAATTGCAGGTCATCCAGGTCTTAATGTCCTTGAGACATGCATGTTTAGTTAGCTGATTAGTTTCATCTGGCTTTATTGATAGGTATAACTGGGTATCATCTGCGTAACAATGAAAGTTTATGGAGTGTTTCCGAATTATATTTCCTAGAGGGAGCATATATAAGGTGAATAGTATGGGTCCAAGCACGGAGCCTTGAGGAACACCATGACTTACCTTGGTATACAGGGATGACTCATCATTAACATGTACAAACTGAAATCGATCTGATAAATAGGACTTAAACCAGTTTAATGCGGGTCCTTTAATGCCAATTAAGTGTTCCAGTCTCTGTAGTAGAAAAAAAAAAATCAATGGTATCAAATGCAGCACTAAGATCTAGTAAGACCAGGACAAAGACAAGTCCTTTGTCAGAAGCGATTAGGAGGTCATTTGTAACTTTCACCAGTGCCGTCTCTGTGCTATGATGTGCTCTAAAACCTGATTGAAAATCCTCATATAAACTATTTTTATGAAGAAAGTCACATAGCTGGTTGGCGACTGCTTTCTCAAGGATCTTGGAGAGGAAAGGGAAGTTGGATATAGGTCTATAGTTGGCTAAAGCTTCTGGATCAAGATTAGGCTTTTTAAGGAGCGGTCTAATTACAGCTAGTTTAAAGGATTGTGGTACGTATCCTGTTAATAGAGACACGTTGATCATTTCTAGTAGAGATGTGCTAATTAAAGGTAAAGTTTCTTTCAGCAACCTAGTTGGGATGGGGTCTAGGAGACAAGTTGTTGGTCTAGATGAAGAAACCATCGAAGTTAGTTGGTGGAGGTCGATGGGAGAGAAGCAGTCTAAATATAAGTCAGAATTTACAACTGTTTCTGAGGTTCCTGTGTTTAAAGATACAATAGTGCCAGTTGAGGGCAAGCGATGATGGATTTTGTCTCTAATAGTTAAAATTTTATCATTAAAGAAGCTCATGAAGTCATTACTACTGAGCGTTGTAGGAATACATGGTTCAGTAGAGCTGTGACTTTCTGTCAGCCTGGCTACAGTGCTGAAAAGAAACCTGGTGTTGTTTTTGTTTTCCTCTATTAATGACGAGTAATAGCTTGCTCTGGCATTGCGGAGGGCCTTCCTATATATTTTAAGGCTATCTTTCCAGGCTAAGCGTGATTCTTCCAAGTTGGTGGAACGCCATTTCCTTTCAAATTTCCGTGATGTTTGCTTCAATTTGCGGGTATCCGAGTTATACCAGGGTGCTAACCTCCTGTGCTTTATAGTGGAGGATACAATGATCAGATAGATCTGCCACTCCTATCTTGCATTCTTCTACTCTGAATCTATCAACTGTATTCATAAAAAAGTAATCAATCCTCGTATATACACAGTGCGGAGCAGAGTAATATGTAAAGTCTATTTCGAGCGGATGGAGTTCCCTCCAGACATCTGTTATTCCTAATTCTCTTAGGGCTGTGTTTATATATCGGGAAACATGTATTTTACTGCTTTTCTTTGTGCTGGTTGTATCTAGATTTTGATCAAGCGTAGAGTTGAGATCCCCCCCCCAGTATCAAAATTCCTTCTGTTTCTTGAAGAATGACCTCAAATAAATTCTTGAAAAATGCTTTTCCCTCTTCTGGGGGCGCATATATATTGATGAGTGTGAATAGTTGATTTTCAATTTTCCCCTTCACCAGAATATATCTCCCTTCTTTATCTTTTATTTCCCTTAGGGTCTCAAATTTCGTTGTATTTGAAATCAAAATCGCTACCCCCCCTCTTACTTCCTTTTTTGTATGAACTATAATAAGTATTTTTAAATCCCAATTTTTTGAATTTCTCATGTTCCTGATCCGATAGATGTGTTTCTTGTAAAAAACTGACCTGTGATTTTTCCTTTTTTAATTTTGCTATAACCTTCCCTCTTTTCATTGGGTTGTTTAATCCGTTCACATTCAGAGACACCACTTTAAGTTGGTTACATTGCATCCTGTCCTCTTCTTGGTTCTTCTCCCTCTCTCCCACTGACACTTACAACATTAACAACCATATAAACAATAATAACAGAACAATCCTTCCGATAACTGTGGGCCTCTTGAACTGTGCCCGTGTCCCTGTTGGAGGGGGAGGGGAAAGTCCTCCAGTAAAGGTGGGGCCCCTCACTAGTGACGGGTGTAGGTCCTGGTTGGGGATCACCCTGCCTTCTAGCAGTGTCCAACATTTTTCTATGTTCCCTATCTGTCAGTCTATATAAAAAAACATGTTAGAGAAGCCTTGCAATGGGAGGAAAGCTTTGCTTCTTGCATTCAGGTACTGAATTTAACCAAAAGCTATTAAACAAACAGAAATACGGCCCCCATGCTTATTGCTGTGTCTTAAACTTAAAAATGAACAGTCTTGCTTACTCTTCTTTTTATCACATACATTTGAAATTAACCTGGCCTGTACATTAGTGTCATATTACAGCGCATTTACAATACACTGACCGTATGTGGTCTTAAATCTGCACCTCGCAATCCACTCAGGTGTTTTCTATCTCTCCGGATCTCCGAAACTCCTGCAGCCTCCCTCTCGCCCGCTGAGTTCTCTCTTTTTGCATTCCTGGTTCTCCGGCTCGTTGCCACTGCGATGCTCCTTGAATCCGCTCCTCCACCGTGCGCCCCTCGTCTAGTTCCTTCATCTGGACATTCATTCCCCTTTTCTTCATCTCTCTTGCTGCGTTGCATGGGCTGTTGTAGAGCCGGGGACCGTTGGTCCAGTGGATTCGGATCCTGGTTAGGGGTGTCTGGAATCTGATGCTCTTTTCCTTTAGGATCTTTTTGATTTCGGTGTATGCTTTCCGTTTCTGGACCACTTCGGCCACATAATTGTGGTCAAAGAACAGAGGTGTGTTGCAGAGTTTAATCCGCTTCTGCCAGGCTTTTTTTAATATCATCTCTTTGGTGTCAAACTGGTGGAAGTTAACGATTATCGACCGCGGTGTCTCTCCGGGGCCGGGTCTCTTCGCTGCCGCTCGGTGTGCTCGCTGAATTAGCAGGTTGGTCCCTGCTGGCAGTGTTAGCTCTCTCTGTAGTAGTTCCTCCACAAAACGGGGAACCGAATCCCCTTCCTTGCCCTCGGAACCCCGAATATCCGCAGGTTATTCCTCCTGGACCTTCCCTCAAGATCAGTTAGCTTTTCTTGTAGCTTTCTCTGCTCACATAGAGTTTTCAGCAGAGCTTCTTTAGCTTCCATGTTGAATGTCTCGAGTTCCTCGATGCGTGTCTGGGCCTCAGTGAGGCTTTTACTCTGGTCCCGCTGTTCTTCGCAGATAGCCTTTAGCTTGTTGTTTACGTCTTCTTTGAAGCTGGAGAACTCCTGTTTGAAGCTTGTGTCGAGAGACGTTATATCATTTTTCATTTCTTCTTTGAGTTCACGTATTTCTTTGGTAATCTCCGACAAATATTTATATAGTGTCGGCGCGTCCCCTTGGACTACGACTTCATCGTCGCCATTTTCCTCCATTTCACTGCTCTCCTCACTTGCGAGTTTTGTAGATTTCGTGACTTTCGTGACTATTCGGCTTCTAAGACAGATTCCCCCGTGTTCTGCTGGATTGATTTATAACTGAATTCACGTTATCGTTAGTTAGGGGGAGTTTGTTTGCTTCGACAGGTGGGAGCTAAATCCTACGCCGCCATTCCACTTGCCGCTCGACTGGAAGTCGTAGACCAGAGCTTTAACATTAATTAATGACGTGATAACGTTAACTTGCAGTCAATAGTGTGTCAAGTAATTATTAGGGCCCGAGCACGAATCTCGTGCGAGGACCTACAATGAGAGCATATTTGGCGGCCTGAACATACCCCAAAATTCACCAAACTTGGAACTTAAGTCACATGTGGTGAAAAATTTGATAATTTCACATGATTGGGGTGGATGTGGCCAGGGGACTCCATAGCGCCACCTAACATTCGCTTGTTCCCGCAAAAACATTCTTTGATCGTCTTGAAATTTACAGGAGTCATGGGTCTCAAGGCTTTAGCCTGGAATTATTTTTGTCAGAATTTTAGGTGCAACAGGAAGTCGGCCATCTTGAATGGCGTGCGGCGAATTTAATTATTCCGACACATTTTTCGGTACTTTAGGATGTTCGCAGACTCACCAAATTTGGCCTGTAGCTCCCTATCCATGAGTACGTTAATTTGATACCACAACTGCCCTCATGCGCAGCACGATAGCTCAGTAGCGCCCCCTGACGCCCCCCTTATGGCTTTTCCCATTCATTTTTTTTCATTTCTATGCCTCGTACTTTATGTAAGTAGTCCAACAGACTTAACGCCACGGCCTTCACACTCACTAAATATCATCTTCAGACCTTGATGATGACACCTTGTGAAAAGCTTTTGCCTCCGATATACCTGGTGGGCGGGGCGGTGGGTTAATTTTGATGACCCCCTTATGGCTTTTCCCATTCTGTACGGAGCCAATATGTCTACGCCTCGTACTTTCACTAACTCGTCCGACAGATTTAACACCACAGACTTCACATTCACTCAGCAGCATCCTCATACCTTCAACAGCCTGCGTTGTGCCTGGTGGGCGTGGCCGTGTGGTCAATTTTGATCCTTCGCCATCACGCAGGAAGTCCTTATAACTTCAACATACAATTTCCCATCTGCATCAAATTGGTCACACATGTAGAGGGGCTCACCCAAAATACCTCTCTGCATCAATACTACGTCATATCCATAGTGCCACCCACTGGACACAGGAAGTCACTGAAGGTGTCACTGTTGTGTTTTGTGTGACACGTACCTCATTTAGGTAGGAACTTTCGACAGGCAACAGGCAAGCACACATCTTGGCACGCGGCCTCCAACGGCGCCACAGCCCGACGTACGTGGGGGGGCGAGGGCCCGTTCATCACTGCTTGCAGTTTTAATTATTATTAGGGCCCGAGCACGAATCTCGTGCAAGGACCTATTGTATCTGCTAGGATTATTTATTATTATTAGGGCCCGAGCACGAATCTCATGCGAGGACCTATTGTATCTGTTAAGATTATTTATTATTATTATTATTAGGGCCCGAGCACGAATCTCGTGCGAGGACCTATTGTATCTGCTAGGATTATTTATTATTAGGGGTCGGAGCAGGGAACCTGGAAGGACCCTATTGTTTTTGTAGTGATTATTATTTATTTATTAGGGCCCGAGCAGGGAACCTGCGAGGTCCCTAATGTAATTGTAATGATTATTATTATTATTAGGGCCCGAGCAGGGAACCTGCAAGGACCCTATTGTAATTGTAATGATTATTAGGGCCCGAGCAGGAAACCTGCGAGGTCCCTATTGTAATTGTAATGATTATTATTAGGGCCCGAGCACGAATCTCGTGCGAGGACCTATTGGATTCGTGCGAGGACCTATTGGATTCGCTAGGATTATTAGGGCCCGAGCAGGGAACCTGCGAGGTCCCTATTGTTTTTGTAATGATTATTAGGGCCCGAGCAGGGAACCTGCGAGGTCCCTATTGTAATTGTAATGATTATTAGGGCCCGAGCAGGAAACCTGCGAGGTCCCTATTGTTTTTGTAATGATTATTATTAGGGCCCGAGCACGAATCTCGTGCGAGGACCTATTGGATTCGCTAGGATTATTAGGGCCCGAGCAGGGAACCTGCGAGGTCCCTATTGTAATTGTAGTGATTATTATTAGGGCCCGAGCAGGAAACCTGCGAGGTCCCTATTGTAATTGTAATGTTTATTAGGGCCCGAGCACGAATCTCATGCGAGGACCTATTGTATCTGTTAAGATTATTTATTATTATTATTATTAGGGCCCGAGCACGAATCTCGTGCGAGGACCTATTGTATCTGCTAGGATTATTTATTATTAGGGGTCGGAGCAGGGAACCTGGAAGGACCCTATTGTTTTTGTAGTGATTATTATTTATTTATTAGGGCCCGAGCAGGGAACCTGCGAGGTCCCTAATGTAATTGTAATGATTATTATTATTATTAGGGCCCGAGCAGGGAACCTGCAAGGACCCTATTGTAATTGTAATGATTATTAGGGCCCGAGCAGGAAACCTGCGAGGTCCCTATTGTAATTGTAATGATTATTATTAGGGCCCGAGCACGAATCTCGTGCGAGGACCTATTGGATTCGTGCGAGGACCTATTGGATTCGCTAGGATTATTAGGGCCCGAGCAGGGAACCTGCGAGGTCCCTATTGTTTTTGTAATGATTATTAGGGCCCGAGCAGGGAACCTGCGAGGTCCCTATTGTAATTGTAATGATTATTAGGGCCCGAGCAGGAAACCTGCGAGGTCCCTATTGTTTTTGTAATGATTATTATTAGGGCCCGAGCACGAATCTCGTGCGAGGACCTATTGGATTCGCTAGGATTATTAGGGCCCGAGCAGGGAACCTGCGAGGTCCCTATTGTAATTGTAGTGATTATTATTAGGGCCCGAGCAGGAAACCTGCGAGGTCCCTATTGTAATTGTAATGTTTATTAGGGCCCGAGCACGAATCTCGTGCGAGGACCTATTGTATCTGCTAGGATTATTAGGGCCCGAGCACGAATCTCGTGCGAGGACCTATTGTATCTGCTAGGATTATTTATTATTATTAGGGCCCGAGCACGAATCTCGTGCGAGGACCTATTGTATCTGCTAGGATTATTAGGGCCCGAGCACGAATCTCGTGCGAGGACCTGTTGTATCTGTAAGGATTATTAGGGCCCGAGCACGAATCTCGTGCGAGGACCTATTGTATCTGCTAGGATTATTTATTATTATTATTAGGGCCCGAGCACGAATCTCGTGCGAGGACCTATTGTATCTGCTAGGATTATTTATTAGGGCCCGAGCACGAATCTCGTGCGAGGACCTATTGTATCTGTAAGGATTATTAGGGCCCGAGCACGAATCTCGTGCGAGGACCTATTGTATCTGTAAGGATTATTTATTAGGGCCCGAGCACGAATCTCGTGCGAGGACCTATTGTATCTGTAAGGATTATTAGGGCCCGAGCACGAATCTCGTGCGAGGACCTATTGTATCTGTAAGGATTATTTATTATTATTATTATTAGGGCCCGAGCACGAATCTCGTGCGAGGACCTATTGTATCTGTAAGGATTATTAGGGCCCGAGCACGAATCTCGTGCGAGGACCTATTGTATCTGTAAGGATTATTTATTAGGGCCCGAGCACGAATCTCGTGCGAGGACCTATTGTATCTGTAAGGATTATTTATTATTATTAGGGCCCGAGCAGGGAACCTGCAAGGACCCTATTGTAATTGTAATGATTATTATTGTTATTATTAGGGCCCGAGCAGGGAACCTGCAAGGACCCTATTGTAATTGTAATGATTATTATTATTATTCTTATTTTATTCCTTCTTCCAAAATGATCGCATTTTTCACTGCCTGAACATACCCCAAAACTCGCCAAACTTGGAATATAGATCACACCTGGCGAAAAATTTTATAATCTGTTGTCATTGTCAAATTTCGCCACTAGGTGGCGCTATTATGAAGGACAGTGCGTTTTGGCTAATAACTCACACATACTTTGTCGCACATTCTAAATCCTTATATCCACGCGTTCAGTGAATCCTCCTGAATCTCTGGGTATAGGCCACGCCCATATCCGCCTACCGTTTTTTTTCGCTAGCTCGCAAAATGTCGCAAACCTACTTTTTCGAACTCCTCCCAGGCAATTTCACCAATTTGCACCAAACTTTGCACACAGCATCTGTGGACCCTCCTGACAGAAAGTTATTAAAAGAATTTTGATATGCCAAAAAATACTCAAGTTATTAAATTATAACTTCCTGCAGATTTCGCTCCAGACAGGAAGTGTTGCATATCTCCACGTCGGTGTGTCCGAATGACTTCAAACTCAGGATCCTACTTCCACGTGAGGCCCTAAGGCTCTGTTCAAAATTTGGGATGATGACCACCAGGTGGCGCTGTTTAAATTCAACTATTTTATATCTCAACATCTGTTATTCGGATTAACACAAAACTTTGTAGACTCATTGCCAATGCCCTCCTGAGGATACCTCACGAATGTGTTACCGATCCGACACTAGGTGGCGCTCTGGTGGCAGTTACATCTTAGATTTGGCACTGTGCCAAAACCATAACACTTATGGATATGAAACTCATTGGGGTGGTATAGACTGGCCCCTGTAACTCACACACCAAAAATGACCAGCAGGTGGCGCTGTTATGAAGACAAAGGCGTTTTTGCCTTGACTGCCTTCACTTTTGATTCCTCAACGGAAGTTGGTGCGTGAACAAGCCACAACGGCAGCATGCCCCGACAGCAGCACGCCCCGACACGCGTGGACTGCGAGGGCCCGTACATCACTGCTCGCAGTTTTAATTTTTATTTTATTTTTTCTTCTGCCAAAATGATCGCATTTTTCACTGCCTGAACATACCCCAAAACTCGCCAAACTTGGAATATACGTCACACCTGGCGAAAAATTTTATAATCTGTCGTCGTTGTGAATTTTCACCATTAGGTGGCGCTGTTATCAAGGAAAGTGCGTTTTGCCTAATAACTCCCACATACTTTGTCGCACATTCTAAATCCTTACATCCACGCGTTCAGTGAATCCTCCTGAATCTCTGGGTATAGGCCACGCCCATATCCGCCTACCGTTTTTTTTCGCTAGCTCGCAAAATGTCGCAAACCCACTTTTTCGAACTCCTCCCACCCAATTTCTCTAATTTGCACCAAACTTGGCACACAGCATCTGTGGACCCTTCTGACAAAAAGTTATTAAAAGAATTTTGATATTCCAAAGAATACTCAAGTTATTAAATTACAACTTCCTGCAGATTTCGCTCCAAACAGGAAGTGTTGCATATCTCCACATTGGTTTGTCCGAAGGACATGAAACTCAAGATACTACTTCCCCATGAGCCCCTACGGCTCTGTACTAAATTTTGTCTCATGACCACTAGGTGGCGCTCTTTAAATTGAAGTAATTTATATCTCCACATCCGTTTGTCGGATTAACATGAAACTTGCTACGCTCATTGCCAATGCCCTCCTGAGGATATCTGACGAAGGTCATACCGATCCGACACTAGGTGGCGCTCTGGTGGCAGTTTCATTTTTTATTTGGCACTGTGCCCACACCATAATACTTATGGATATGAAATTCATAGGGGTGGTATAGACTGGTGCCTGTAACTCACACACCAAAAATGACCGGCAGGTGGCGCTATTTTCAACACAAAACCGTTTTTGGCTAATAACTCCCACATAGCATGGTGCACATTGTTAAACCTTATGTCTACGTGTTCCCTGCATTCATCTGAATTTTGTGATGTAGGCCAACCCCACTTTCACGACAGAATTCCATTTGCAAATTCCGGAATGTCTCAAACCTACTTTTTCCAACTCCTCCCACCCAATTTCTCCGATTTGCACCAAACTTTGCACACAGCATCTGTGGACCCTCCTGACAAAAAGTTATTAAAATAATACTGATAGTCCAAACAACGGCCAAAATATGCAACAACAATTTCCTGCACATTGTGGTCAAACCGACAGTCTTCCATATCTTGATGAAATACACTCCCATTAACACTAAAGTTTTTTTTATTGTGTTCCATGGCCCGATGACGGTTTGTGAAAAATTTGGTGCAAATCGCCCAATAGGGGGCGCTTTTATTGCTAAATGACGAAAGAACAGCTTGCCTGCCTTCACTTTTCATTCCTCAGCGGAAGTTGTTGCATGAACAAGCCGCGACAGCAGCATGTCCCGACAGCAGCATGTAGCGACAGCAGCACGCCGCAACATCAGCATGCTCCGACACGCGTGGACTGCGAGGGCCCGTTCATCGCTGCTTGCAGCTTTAATTAGGGCCCGAGCAGGAAACCTGCGAGGTCCCTATTGTAATTGTAATGATTATTATTAGGGCCCGAGCAGGAAACCTGCGAGGTCCCTATTGTAATTGTAATGATTAGGGCCCGAGCAGGAAACCTGCGAGGTCCCTATTGTAATTGTAATGATTATTATTATTATTATTATTATTAGGGCCCGAGCAGGGAACCTGCAAGGACCCTATTGTTTTTGTAGTGATTATTATTATTTTTTTTTTAATTATTTTTAGGCCAAAATGATCGCATTTTTCACTGCCTGAACATACCCCAAAACTCACCAAACTTGGAATATACGTCACACCTGGCGAAAAATTTTATAATCTGTTGTCGTTGTGAATTTTCACCACTAGGTGGCGCTATTATCAAGGAAAGTGCATTTCGCCTTATAACTCCCACATACTTTGTCGCACATTCAAAAACCTTATATCCACACGTTCAGTGAATCCTCCTGAATCTCTGGGTATAGGCCACGCCCATATCCGCCTACCGTTTTTTTTCGCTAGCTCGCAAAATGTCGCAAACCTACTTTTTCGAACTCCTCCCAGGCAGTTCGACCGATTTGCACGAAACTTTGCACACAGCATCTGTGGACCCTCCTGACAAAAAGTTATTAAAAGAATTTTGATATTCCAAAGAATACTCAAGTTATTAAATAACAATTTCCTGCAGATTTCGGTCAAAACAGGAAGTGTTGCATATCTCCACATTGGTGTGTCCGAATGACATGAAACTCAGGATAATACTTCCCCATGAGCCCCTAAGGCTCTGTGCCAAATTTTGGACGACCACCACTAGGTGGCGCTCTTTAAATTGAAGTAATTTATATCTCCACATCCGTTTGTCTGATTGACATGAAACTTGGTACACTTATTGCAAATGCCCTCCTGAGGATGGCTGACCAAGGTCTTACCGCTCCGACACTAGGTGGCGCTCTGGCGGCAGATTCATTTTGTTTTTGGCACTGTGCCCACACCACAATACTTATGGATATGAAATTCATTGGGGTGGTACACACTGGCCCCTGTACCTCACACACCAAAAATTACCACTAGGTGGCGCTGTTATCAAGACAAAACCGTTTTTCCCTTGACTGCCTTCACTTTTCATTACTCAACGGAAGTTGTTGCATGAACAAGCCCCGACGGCAGCATGCCCCGACACGCGTGGACTGCGAGGGCCCGTACATCACTGCTCGCAGTTTTAATTAGGGCCCGAGCAGGGAACCTGCAAGGACCCTATTGTAATTGTAATGATTATTATTAGGGCCCGAGCAGGGAACCTGCAAGGACCCTATTGTAATTGTAATGATTATTATTAGGGCCCGAGCAGGGAACCTGCGAGGTCCCTATTGTAATTGTAATGATTATTATTAGGGCCCGAGCAGGAAACCTGCGAGGTCCCTATTGTAATTGTAATGTTTATTATTATTATTTTTATTTATCCCAAATGATCGCATTTTTCACTGCCTTAACATACCCCAAAACTCGCCAAACTTGGAATATACGTCACACCTGGCGAAAAATTTTATAATCTGTCGTCGTTGTGAATTTTCACCACTAGGTGGCGCTGTTATCAAGGAAAGTGCGTTTTGCCTAATAACTCCCACATACTTTGTCGCACATTCTAAATCCTTATATCCACGCGTTCAGTGAATCCTCCTGAATCTCTGGGTATAGGCCACGCCCATATCCGCCTACCGTTTTTTTTCGCTAGCTCGCAAAATGTCGCAAACCTACTTTTTCGAACTCCTCCCAGGGAATTTCACCGATTTGCACGAAACTTTGCACACAGCATCTGTGGACCCTCCTGACAAAAAGTTATTAAAAGAATTTTGATATTCCAAAGGATACTCAAGTTATTACATAACAACTTCCTGCAGATTTCGCTCCAAACAGGAAGTGTTGCATATCTCCACAATGCTGTGTCCGAATGACATCAAACTCAGGATACTACTTCCCCATGAGCCCCTAAGGCTCTGTACTAAATTTTGTCTCATGACCACTAGGTGGCGCTCTTTAAATTGAAGTCATTTATATCTCCACATCCGTTTGTCGGATTAACATGAAACTGGCTACACTCATTGCCAATGCCCTCCTGAGGATAGCTGATGAAGGTCATACCGATCCGACACTAGGTGGCGCTCTGGTGGCAGTTTCATTTTTTATTTGCCACTGTGCCCACACCATAACACTTATGGATATGAAACTCATAGGGGTGTTAGAGACTGGCCCCTGTAACTCACACACCAAAAATGACGAGCAGGTGGCGCTAAATGGCTCCATAGCGCCCCCTTGGAATATTTCAAAATTGAAGCCCTGCCCCCTACATGCACGTACATGAACAAAATTCAGTAGGCTTATGTATCATCACCAGACGCACAAAAAACCCTCTTGGACACATACCCTCAGTCCAACAGGAAGTCCGCCATTTTCCTTCAAATTCAATCCTTCGCCATCAAGCAGGAAGGCCTGATAACTTCAACATACAATTTCCCATCGGCATCAAATTGATCACACATGTAGAGGGGCTCACCCTGAATACGTCTCTGCATCAATACTGCGTCATATCCATAGCGCCACCCACTGGACACAGGAAGTCACTGAAGATGTCACTGTTGTGTTTTGTGTGACATGAATCCCATTTAGGTTGGACATTTCCACAGGCAACAGGCAAGCACACATCTGGGCACACAGGCCTTCAACGGCGCCACAGCCCGACGTACGTGGGGCTGCGAGGGCCCGTTCATCACTGCTTGCAGTTTTAATTATTTTAGTTTTTTTTCTTCCGAAATGATCGCATTTTTCACTGCCTGAACATACCCCAAAACTCACCAAACTTGGAATATACGTCACACCTGGCGAAAAATTTTATAATCTGTTGTCGTTGTGAATTTTCGCCAGTAGGTGGCGCTATTATCAAGGAAAGTGCGTTTTGCCTAATAACTCCCACATACTTTGTCGCACATTCTAAATCCTTATATCCACGCGTTCAGTGAATCCTCCTGAATCTCTGGGTATAGGCCACGCCCATATCCGCCTACCGTTTTTTTTCGCTAGCTCGCAAAATGTCGCAAACCTACTTTTTCGAACTCCTCCCAGGCAATTTCACCAATTTGCACAAAACTTTGCACACAGCATCTGTGGACCGTCCTGACAAAAAGTTATTAAAAGAATTTTGATACACCAAAAAATACTCAAGTTATTAAATTACAAATTCCTGCAGATTTCCCTCAAAACAGGAAGTTTTGCATATCTCCACACTGGTGTGTCCGAATGACTTCAAACTCAGGATCCTACTTCCCCATGAGCCCCTAAGGCTCTGTGCCAAATTTTGGCCGACCACCACTAGGTGGCGCTCTTTAAATTAAACTATTTTATATCTCCACATCGGTTGGTCCGATTAATGCCAAACTTGGTACACTCATTGCCAGTGCCCTCCTGAGGATAGCTGATGAAGGTCTTACCGATCCGACGCTAGGTGGCGCTCTGGTGGCAGTTTCATTTTACATTTGGCACTGTGCCCACACCATAACACTTATGGATATGAAACTCATTGGGGTGGTATAGACTGGCCCCTGTAACTCACACACCAAAAATGACCAGCAGGTGGCGCTGTTATCAAGAGAAAAGCGTTTTCGGTGAATAACTCCCACATAATATGTCGCACAGTTCAAGGCCTTATATCTACGTGTTCCCTGAATCCAGATGAAGTGATTGATGTAGGCCACGCCCACGTTCACCCCAAATTTCCATTCGCAAAATCGCGCAAACCGAAAAACCTACTTTTTCGAACTCCTCCCACGCAATTTCACCGATTTGCACCAAACTTTGCACACAGCATCTGTACATGCTCACGACAAAAAGTTATTAAAACAATTTTGATACTCCAATAAACACCCAAAATATAGAATTACAATTTCCTGCAAATTCTGTTCAAACAGACAGTCTTCCATGTCTTGACCAAATGCAGTCCCATTAACACACGGACAGTTAAGACATACATACACAATAATCGGGCAATGCGGCCGGGTAACTGGCAGGCCCCGACCGCAGCACACCCCGACACGCGTGGACTGCGAGGGCCCGTTCATCACTGCTTGCAGTTTTAATTATTATTATTCTTATTTTATTCCTTCTTCCAAAATGATCGCATTTTTCACTGCCTGAACATACCCCAAAACTCGCCAAACTTGGAATATAGATCACACCTGGCGAAAAATTTTATAATCTGTTGTCATTGTCAAATTTCGCCACTAGGTGGCGCTATTATGAAGGACAGTGCGTTTTGGCTAATAACTCACACATACTTTGTCGCACATTCTAAATCCTTATATCCACGCGTTCAGTGAATCCTCCTGAATCTCTGGGTATAGGCCACGCCCATATCCGCCTACCGTTTTTTTTCGCTAGCTCGCAAAATGTCGCAAACCTACTTTTTCGAACTCCTCCCAGGCAATTTCACCAATTTGCACCAAACTTTGCACACAGCATCTGTGGACCCTCCTGACAGAAAGTTATTAAAACAATTTTGATATGCCAAAAAATACTCAAGTTATTAAATTATAACTTCCTGCAGATTTCGCTCCAGACAGGAAGTGTTGCATATCTCCACGTCGGTGTGTCCGAATGACTTCAAACTCAGGATCCTACTTCCACGTGAGGCCCTAAGGCTCTGTTCAAAATTTGGGATGATGACCACCAGGTGGCGCTGTTTAAATTCAACTATTTTATATCTCAACATCTGTTATTCGGATTAACACAAAACTTTGTAGACTCATTGCCAATGCCCTCCTGAGGATACCTCACGAATGTGTTACCGATCCGACACTAGGTGGCGCTCTGGTGGCAGTTACATCTTAGATTTGGCACTGTGCCAAAACCATAACACTTATGGATATGAAACTCATTGGGGTGGTATAGACTGGCCCCTGTAACTCACACACCAAAAATGACCAGCAGGTGGCGCTGTTATGAAGACAAAGGCGTTTTTGCCTTGACTGCCTTCACTTTTGATTCCTCAACGGAAGTTGGTGCGTGAACAAGCCACAACGGCAGCATGCCCCGACAGCAGCACGCCCCGACACGCGTGGACTGCGAGGGCCCGTACATCACTGCTCGCAGTTTTAATTAGGGCCCGAGCAGGGAACCTGCGAGGACCCTATTGTAATTGTAGTGTTTCTTATTATTTTAGTTATTTTTATTTTTCCCAAATGATCGCATTTTTCACTGCCTGAACATACCCCAAAACTCACCAAACTTGGAATATAGATCAGACCTGGTGAAAAATTTTATAATCTGTTGTCGTTGTGAATTTTCAGCAGTAGGTGGCGCTGTAATTAAGGAAAGTGCGTTTTGCCTAATAACTCACACATACTTTGTCGCACATTCAAAAACCTTATATCCACGCCTTCAGTGAATCCTCCTGAATCTCTGGGTATAGGCCACGCCCATATCCGCCTACCGTTTTTTTTCGCTAGCTCGCAAAATGTCGCACACCTACTTTTTCGAACTCCTCCCAGGCAATTTCACCAATTTGCACAAAACTTTGCACACAGCATCTGTGGACCCTCCTGACAAAAAGTTATTAAAAGAATTTTGATATACCAAAAAATACTCAAGTTATTAAATTACAAATTCCTGCAGATTTCGCTCAAACCAGGAAGTTTTGCATACCTCCACATTGGTGTGTCCAAATGACTTCAAACTCAGGATAGTACTTCCCCATGAGCCCCTAAGGCTCTGTGCAAAATTTTGGCTGATGTCCACTAGGTGGCGCTCTTTAAATTGAAGTAATTTATATCTCCACATCCGTTTGTCGGATTAACATGAAACTTGCTACACTCATTGCCAATGCCCTCCTGAGGATAGCTGACGAAGGTCATACCGATCCGACACTAGGTGGCGCTCTGGTGGCAGTTTCATTTTTTATTTGCCACTGTGCTTACACTATAACACTTATGGATATGAAACTCATAGGGGTGTTAGACACTGGCCCCTGTAACTCACACACCAAAAATGACGAGCAGGTGGCGCTAAATGGCTCCATAGCGCCCCCTGGAATATTTCAAATTTGAAGCCCTGCCTCCTACATGCACGTACATGAACCAAATTCGGTGGCCTTATGTATCATCACCAGACGCACAAAAAACCCTCTTGGACACATACCCTCAGTCCAACAGGAAGTCCGCCATTTTCCTTCAAATTCAATCTTTTGCCATCAATCAGGAAGTCCTGATAACTTCAACATACAATTTCCCATCGGCATCAAATTGCTCACACATGTAGAGGGGCTCGCCCTGAACACGTCTCTGCATCAATACTATGTCATATCTATAGCGCCACCCACTGGACACAGGAAGTCACTGAAGATGTCACTGTTGTGTTTTGTGTGACACAAATCCCGTTTAGGTAGGACATTTCCACAGGCAACGGCCAAGCACACAACTGGGCGCACAGGCCTCCCACGGCGCCACAGCCCAACGTACGTGAACTGCGAGGGCCCGTACATCACTGCTCGCAGTTTTAATTAGGGCCCGAGCAGGGAACCTGCGAGGACCCTATTGTAATTGTAATGATTATTATTATTTTTTTTATTTTTCTTCTGACAAAATGATCGCATTTTTCACTGCCTGAACATACCCCAAAACTCACCAAACTTGGAATATATGTCAGACCTGGCGAAAAATTTTATAATCTCTTGTCATTGTGAATTTTCGCCACTAGGTGGCGCTATTATCAAGGAAAGTGCGTTTTGCCTAATAACTCCCACATACTTTGTCGCACATTGAAAAACCTTATATCCACGCGTTCAGTGAATCCTCCTGAATCTCTGGGTATAGGCCACGCCCATATCCGCCTACCGTTTTTTTTCGCTAGCTCGCAAAATGTCGCAAACCTACTTTTTCGAACTCCTCCCAGGCAATTTCACCAATTTGCACAAAACTTTGCACACAGCATCTGTGGACCCTCCTGACAAAAAGTTATTAAAAGAATTTTGATATGCCAAAAAATACTCAAGTTATTAAATTACAAATTCCTGCAGATTTCGCTCAAAACAGGAAGTTTTGCATATCTCCACATTTGTGTGTCCGAATGACTTCAAACTCAGGATCCTACTTCCCTATGTGGCCCTAAGGCTCTGTTCAAAATTTTGCCCGATGACCACTAGGTGGCGCTCTTTAAATTGGAGTAATTTATATCTCCACATTGGTTTGTCGGATTAATATGAAACTTGGTACACTCATTGCCAATGCCCCCCTAAGGATAGCTGACGAAGGTCATACCGATCCAACACTAGGTGGCGCTCTGGTGGCAGTTTCATTTTATATTTGCCACTGTGCCCACACCATAACACTTATGGATATGAAATTCATAGGGGTGGTATAGACTGATGCCTGTAACTCACACACCAAAAATGACCAGCAGGTGGCGCTATTATCAACACAAAACCGTTTTTGCCTAATAACTCCCACATAACATTGTGCACATTGTTAAACCTTATATATATGTGTTCCCTGCATTCAGCTGAATTGTGTGATGTAGGCCACGCCCACTTACGTGGTACATTTGCATTTGCACATTCCGGAATGTAGCAAACCTCCTTTTTGGAACTCCTCCCACCCAATTTCTCTGATTCGCACCAAACTTTGCACACAGCATCTGTGGACCCTGCTGACGAAAACTTATTAAAATAATTGTGATAGTCCAAAGATTGGCCAAAATATGAAACAACAATTTCCTGCACATTGTGGTCAGACAAACAATCTTCCATATCTTGATGAAATACAGTCCAATTAACACTGAAGTTTTGTTTATTGTGTTCCATGGCCCAATGACAGTTTGTGAAAAAATTGGTGGAAATCATCCAATAGGGGGCGCTTTTATTGCTACGTGACGAAACAACAGCTTGACTGCCTTCACTTTTGATTCCTCAATGGACATTGTTGCATGAACAAGCCCCGACAGCAGCATGCAGCGACAGCAGCATGCCCCGACAGCAGCACGCCCCGACACGCGTGGACTGCGAGGGCCCGTTCATCGCTGCTTGCAGCTTTAATTATTATTCTTATTTTAGTTTTTTTTCTTCCCAAATGATCGCATTTTTCACTGCCTGAACATACCCCAAAACTCGCCAAACTTGGAATATACGTCACACCTGGCGAAAAATTTTATAATCTGTCGTCGTTGTGAATTTTCACCACTAGGTGGCGCTGTTATCAAGGAAAGTGCGTTTTGGCTAATAACTCCCACATACTTTGTCGCACATTCTAAATCCTTATATCCACGCGTTCAGTGAATCCTCCTGAATCTCTGGGTATAGGCCACGCCCATATCCGCCTACCGTTTTTTTTCGCTAGCTCGCAAAATGTCGCAAACCTACTTTTTCGAACTCCTCCCAGGCAGTTCGACCGATTTGCACGAAACTTTGCACACAGCATCTGTGGACCCTCCTGACAAAAAGTTATTAAAAGAATTTTGATATTCCAAAGAATACTCAAGTTATTAAATAACAATTTCCTGCAGATTTCGGTCAAAACAGGAAGTGTTGCATATCTCCACATTGGTGTGTCCGAATGACATGAAACTCAGGATAATACTTCCCCATGAGCCCCTAAGGCTCTGTGCCAAATTTTGGACGACCACCACTAGGTGGCGCTCTTTAAATTGAAGTAATTTATATCTCCACATCCGTTTGTCTGATTGACATGAAACTTGGTAAACTTATTGCAAATGCCCTCCTGAGGATGGCTGACGAAGGTCTTACCGCTCCGACACTAGGTGGCGCTCTGGCGGCAGTTTCATTTTCTTTTTGGCACAGTGCCCACACCATAATACTTATCGATATGAAATTCATTGGGGTGGTACACACTGGCCCCTGTAACTCACACACCAAAAATTACCACTAGGTGGCGCTGTTATCAAGACAAAACCGTTTTTCCCTTGACTGCCTTCACTTTTCATTACTCAACGGAAGTTGATGCATGAACAAGCCCCGACGGCAGCATGCCCCGACACGCGTGGACTGGGAGGGCCCGTACATCACTGCTCGCAGTTTTAATTAGGGCCCGAGCAGGGAACCTGCAAGGACCCTATTGTTTTTGTAGTGATTATTATTATTTTTTTTTTTATTATTTTTAGGCCAAAATGATCGCATTTTTCACTGCCTGAACATACCCCAAAACTCACCAAACTTGGAATATACGTTACACCTGGCGAAAAATTTTATAATCTGTTGTCGTTGTGAATTTTCACCACTAGGTGGCGCTATTATCAAGGAAAGTGCGTTTCGCCTTATAACTCCCACATACTTTGTCGCACATTCAAAAACCTTATATCCACACGTTCAGTGAATCCTCCTGAATCTCTGGGTATAGGCCACGCCCATATCCGCCTACCGTTTTTTTTCGCTAGCTCGCAAAGTGTCGCAAACCTACTTTTTCGAACTCCTCCCAGGCAGTTCGACCGATTTGCACGAAACTTTGCACACAGCATCTGTGGACCCTCCTGACAAAAAGTTATTAAAAGAATTTTGATATTCCAAAGAATACTCAAGTTATTAAATAACAATTTCCTGCAGATTTCGGTCAAAACAGGAAGTGTTGCATATCTCCACATTGGTGTGTCCGAATGACATGAAACTCAGGATAATACTTCCCCATGAGCCCCTAAGGCTCTGTGCCAAATTTTGGACGACCACCACTAGGTGGCGCTCTTTAAATTGAAGTAATTTATATCTCCACATCCGTTTGTCTGATTGACATGAAACTTGGTACACTTATTGCAAATGCCCTCCTGAGGATGGCTGACGAAGGTCTTACCGCTCCGACACTAGGTGGCGCTCTGGCGGCAGATTCATTTTGTTTTTGGCACTGTGCCCACACCACAATACTTATGGATATGAAATTCATTGGGGTGGTACACACTGGCCCCTGTACCTCACACACCAAAAATTACCACTAGGTGGCGCTGTTATCAAGACAAAACCGTTTTTCCCTTGACTGCCTTCACTTTTCATTACTCAACGGAAGTTGTTGCATGAACAAGCCCCGACGGCAGCATGCCCCGACACGCGTGGACTGCGAGGGCCCGTACATCACTGCTCGCAGTTTTAATTATTATTATTTTTCTTATCCCCAAATGATCGCATTTTTCACTGCCTGAACATACCCCAAAACTCGCCAAACTTGGAATATACGTCACACCTGGTGAAAAATTTTATAATCTGTCGTCGTTGTGAATTTTCGCCACTAGGTGGCGCTGTTATCAAGGAAAGTGCGTTTTGCCTTATAACTCCCACATACTTTGTCGCACATTCAAAAACCTTATATCCACGCGTTCAGTGAATCCTCCTGAATCTCTGGGTATAGGCCACGCCCATATCCGCCTACCGTTTTTTTTCGCTAGCTCGCAAAATGTCGCAAACCTACTTTTTCGAACTCCTCCCAGGCAATTTCACCAATTTGCACGAAACTTTGCACACAGCATCTGTGGACCCTCCTGACTAAAAGTTATTAAAAGAATTTTAATATTCCAAAGAATGCTCAAATTATTAAATAACAACTTCCTGCAGATTTCGCTCCAAACAGGAAGTGTTGCATATCTCCACAATGCTGTGTCCGAATGACATCAAACTCAGGATCCTACTTCCCCATGAGCCCCTAAGGCTCTGTACTGAATTTTATCTCATGACCACTAGGTGGCGCTCTTTAAATTGAAGTAATTTATATCTCCACATCCGTTTGTCTGATTGACATGAAACTTGGTACACTTATTGCAAATGCCCTCCTGAGGATGGCTGACGAAGGTCTTACCGCTCCGACACTAGGTGGCGCTCTGGCGGCAGTTTCATTTTGTTTTTGGCACTGTGCCCACACCATAATACTTATGGATATGAAATTCATTGGGGTGGTACACACTGGCCCATGTAACTCACACACCAAAAATTACCACTAGGTGGCGCTGTTATCAAGACAAAACCGTTTTTCCCTTGACTGCCTTCACTTTTCATTACTCAACGGAAGTTGTTGCATGAACAAGCCCCGACGGCAGCATGCCCCGACACGCGAGGACTGCGAGGGCCCGTACATCACTGCTCGCAGTTTTAATGATTATTATTATTATTCTTATTTTATTCCTTCTTCCAAAATGATCGCATTTTTCACTGCCTGAACATACCCCAAAACTCGCCAAACTTGGAATATAGATCACACCTGGCGAAAAATTTTATAATCTGTTGTCATTGTCAAATTTCGCCACTAGGTGGCGCTATTATGAAGGACAGTGCGTTTTGGCTAATAACTCACACATACTTTGTCGCACATTCTAAATCCTTATATCCACGCGTTCAGTGAATCCTCCTGAATCTCTGGGTATAGGCCACGCCCATATCCGCCTACCGTTTTTTTTCGCTAGCTCGCAAAATGTCGCAAACCTACTTTTTCGAACTCCTCCCAGGCAATTTCACCAATTTGCACCAAACTTTGCACACAGCATCTGTGGACCCTCCTGACAGAAAGTTATTAAAACAATTTTGATATGCCAAAAAATACTCAAGTTATTAAATTATAACTTCCTGCAGATTTCGCTCCAGACAGGAAGTGTTGCATATCTCCACGTCGGTGTGTCCGAATGACTTCAAACTCAGGATCCTACTTCCACGTGAGGCCCTAAGGCTCTGTTCAAAATTTGGGATGATGACCACCAGGTGGCGCTGTTTAAATTCAACTATTTTATATCTCAACATCTGTTATTCGGATTAACACAAAACTTTGTAGACTCATTGCCAATGCCCTCCTGAGGATACCTCACGAATGTGTTACCGATCCGACACTAGGTGGCGCTCTGGTGGCAGTTACATCTTAGATTTGGCACTGTGCCAAAACCATAACACTTATGGATATGAAACTCATTGGGGTGGTATAGACTGGCCCCTGTAACTCACACACCAAAAATGACCAGCAGGTGGCGCTGTTATGAAGACAAAGGCGTTTTTGCCTTGACTGCCTTCACTTTTGATTCCTCAACGGAAGTTGGTGCGTGAACAAGCCACAACGGCAGCATGCCCCGACAGCAGCACGCCCCGACACGCGTGGACTGCGAGGGCCCGTACATCACTGCTCGCAGTTTTAATTTTTTTTTATTTTATTTTTTCTTCTGCCAAAATGATCGCATTTTTCACTGCCTGAACATACCCCAAAACTCGCCAAACTTGGAATATACGTCACACCTGGCGAAAAATTTTATAATCTGTCGTCGTTGTGAATTTTCACCATTAGGTGGCGCTGTTATCAAGGAAAGTGCGTTTTGCCTAATAACTCCCACATACTTTGTCGCACATTCTAAATCCTTATATCCACGCGTTCAGTGAATCCTCCTGAATCTCTGGGTATAGGCCACGCCCATATCCGCCTACCGTTTTTTTTCGCTAGCTCGCAAAATGTCGCAAACCTACTTTTTCGAACTCCTCCCAGGCAGTTCGACCGATTTGCACGAAACTTTGCACACAGCATCTGTGGACCGTCCTGACAAAAAGTTATTAAAAGAATTTTGATATTCCAAAGAATACTCAAGTTATTAAATAACAATTTCCTGCAGATTTCGGTCAAAACAGGAAGTGTTGCATATCTCCACATTGGTGTGTCCGAATGACATGAAACTCAGGATAATACTTCCCCATGAGCCCCTAAGGCTCTGTGCCAAATTTTGCCCGACCACCACTAGGTGGCGCTCTTTAAATTGAAGTAATTTATATCTCCACATCCGTTTGTCTGATTGACATGAAACTTGGTACACTTATTGCAAATGCCCTCCTGAGGATGGCTGACGAAGGTCTTACCGCTCCGACACTAGGTGGCGCTCTGGCGGCAGTTTCATTTTCTTTTTGGCACTGTGCCCACACCATAATACTTATGGATATGAAATTCATTGGGGTGGTACACACTGGCCCCTGTAACTCACACACCAAAAATTACCACTAGGTGGCGCTGTTATCAAGGCAAAACCGTTTTTCCCTTGACTGCCTTCACTTTTCATTACTCAACGGAAGTTGTTGCATGAACAAGCCCCGACGGCAGCATGCCCCGACACGCGTGGACTGCGAGGGCCCGTACATCACTGCTCGCAGTTTTAATTATTATTATTATTTTTTGTCTGTCTCCGAGATCGCATATTTGGAAGCCTGAACATACCCCAAAACTCACCAAACTTGGAATATAGATCACACCTGGCGAAAAATTTTATAATCTGTTGTCGTTGTGAATTTTCACCACTAGGTGGCGCTATAATCAAGCAAAGTGCGTTTTGGCTCATAACTCCCACAAACTTTGTCGCACATTCAAAAACCTTATATCCACGCGTTCAGTGAATTGTGCTGAATCTCTTGATATAGGCCACGCCCATTTCCGGTTACCTAATTTTTTCGCTAATTCGCAAAATGTCGCAAACCTACTTTTGCTAACTCCTCACCGCCAATTTCTCCGATTTGCACCAAACTTTGCACACGGCATCTGTGGACCCTCCTGACAAAAAACATTTAAAAGAATGTTGATATTCCAAAGAATACTCAAGTTATTAAATCACAACTTCCTGCACATTTCGTACCAAACAGGAAGTGTGGCATATCTCCACATTGGTCTGTCTGAATGAAATGAAACTCAGGATACTCCTTCCACATGAGCCCCTAAGGCTCTGTGCAACATTTTGGCTGATGACCACTAGGTGGCGCTCTTTAAATTAAAGTAATTTATATCTCAACATCCGTTGGTCAGATTATCAAAACATTTGGTACACTCATTGCCACTGCCCTCCTGACGATAGCTGAAAAAGGGGTTACCGATTTGCCACTAGGTGGCGCTCTGGTGGCAGTTTAATTTTATCAAGACAAAAGCGTTTTTGATGAATAACTCCCACATGATATGTCGCACAGTCTAAAGCCTTATATCTACGTGTTCCCTGAATCTAGATGAATTGATCGATGTAGGCCACGCCCACGTTCACCCCAAATTTCCATTCGCAAAATCGCGCAAACTGAAAAACCTACTTTTTCGAACTCCTCCCAGGCAATTTCACCGATTTGCACCAAACTTTGCACACAGCATCTGTACATGCTCACGACAAAAAGTTATTAAAACAATTCTGATACTCCAATAAACACCCAAAAAATATAGAATTACAATTTCCTGCAAATTCTGTTCAAACAGACAGTCTTCCATATCTTGACCAAATGCAGTCCCATTAACACACGGACAGTTAAGACATACATACACAATAATCGGGCAATGCGGCCGGGTAACTGGCAGGCCCCGACGGCAGCACACCCCGACACGCGTGGACTGCGAGGGCCCGTTCATCACTGCTCGCAGTTTTAATTAGGGCCCGAGCAGGGAACCTGCAAGGACCCTATTGTAATTGTAATGATTATTATTAGGGCCCGAGCAGGGAACCTGCGAGGACCCTATTGTAATTGTAATGTTTATTATTATTATTATTATTATTATTATTATTAGGGCCCGAGCAGGGAACCTGCGAGGACCCTATTGTAATTGTAATGATTATTATTAGGGCCCGAGCAGGGAACCTGCAAGGACCCTATTGTAATTGTAATGATTATTATTAGGGCCCGAGCAGGGAACCTGCAAGGACCCTATTGTTTTTGTAGTGATTATTATTATTTTTTTTTTTTTTATTATTTTTAGGCCAAAATGATCGCATTTTTCACTGCCTGAACATACCCCAAAACTCACCAAACTTGGAATATACGTCACACCTGGCGAAAAATTTTATAATCTGTTGTCGTTGTGAATTTTCACCACTAGGTGGCGCTATTATCAAGGAAAGTGCGTTTCGCCTTATAACTCCCACATACTTTGTCGCACATTCAAAAACCTTATATCCACACGTTCAGTGAATCCTCCTGAATCTCTGGGTATAGGCCACGCCCATATCCGCCTACCGTTTTTTTTCGCTAGCTCGCAAAATGTCGCAAACCTACTTTTTCGAACTCCTCCCAGGCAGTTCGACCGATTTGCACGAAACTTTGCACACAGCATCTGTGGACCCTCCTGACAAAAAGTTATTAAAAGAATTTTGATATTCCAAAGAATACTCAAGTTATTAAATAACAATTTCCTGCAGATTTCGGTCAAAACAGGAAGTGTTGCATATCTCCACATTGGTGTGTCCGAATGACATGAAACTCAGGATAATACTTCCCCATGAGCCCCTAAGGCTCTGTGCCAAATTTTGGACGACCACCACTAGGTGGCGCTCTTTAAATTGAAGTAATTTATATCTCCACATCCGTTTGTCTGATTGACATGAAACTTGGTACACTTATTGCAAATGCCCTCCTGAGGATGGCTGACCAAGGTCTTACCGCTCCGACACTAGGTGGCGCTCTGGCGGCAGATTCATTTTGTTTTTGGCACTGTGCCCACACCACAATACTTATGGATATGAAATTCATTGGGGTGGTACACACTGGCCCCTGTACCTCACACACCAAAAATTACCACTAGGTGGCGCTGTTATCAAGACAAAACCGTTTTTCCCTTGACTGCCTTCACTTTTCATTACTCAACGGAAGTTGTTGCATGAACAAGCCCCGACGGCAGCATGCCCCGACACGCGTGGACTGCGAGGGCCCGTAAATCACTGCTCGCAGTTTTAATTAGGGCCCGAGCAGGAAACCTGCGAGGTCCCTATTGTAATTGTAATGTTTATTATTATTTTTATTTATCCCAAATGATCGCATTTTTCACTGCCTTAACATACCCCAAAACTCGCCAAACTTGGAATATACGTCACACCTGGCGAAAAATTTTATAATCTGTCGTCGTTGTGAATTTTCACCACTAGGTGGCGCTGTTATCAAGGAAAGTGCGTTTTGCCTAATAACTCCCACATACTTTGTCGCACATTCTAAATCCTTATATCCACGCGTTCAGTGAATCCTCCTGAATCTCTGGGTATAGGCCACGCCCATATCCGCCTACCGTTTTTTTTCGCTAGCTCGCAAAATGTCGCAAACCTACTTTTTCGAACTCCTCCCAGGCAATTTCACCGATTTGCACGAAACTTTGCACACAGCATCTGTGGACCCTCCTGACAAAAAGTTATTAAAAGAATTTTGATATACCAAAAAATACTCAACTTATTAAATTACAAATTCCTGCAGATTTCGCTCATAACAGGAAGTTTTGCATATCTCCACATTGGTGTGTCCGAATGACTTCAAACTCAGGATCCTACTTCCCTATGAGGCCCTAAGGCTCTGTTCAAAATTTTGCCCGATGACCACTAGGTGGCGCTCTTTAAATTGGAGTAATTTATATCTCCACATTGGTTTGTCGGATTAACATGAAACTTGGTACACTCATTGCCAATGCCCTCCTGAGGATAGCTGACGAAGGTCTTACCGATCCAACACTAGGTGGCGCTCTGGTGGCAGTTTCATTTTTTATTTGCCACTGTGCCCACACCATAACACTTATGGATATGAAACTCATAGGGGTGTTAGACACTGGCCCCTGCAACTCACACACCAAAAATGACGAGCAGGTGGCGCTAAATGGCTCCATAGCGCCCCCTGGAATATTTCAAAATTGAAGCCCTGCCTCCTACATGCACGTACATGAACCAAATTCGGTAGGATTATGTATCATGACCAGACGCACAAAAAACCCTCTTGGACACATACCCTCAGTCCAACAGGAAGTCCGCCATTTTCCTTCAAATTCAATCTTTTGCCATCAATCAGGAAGTCCTGATAACTTCAACATACAATTTCCCATCGGCATCAAATTGCTCACACATGTAGAGGGGCTCGCCCTGAACACGTCTCTGCATCAATACTATGTCATATCTATAGCGCCACCCACTGGACACAGGAAGTCAATGAAGATGTCACTGTTGTGTTTTGTGTGACACGAATCCCATTTAGGTAGGACATTTCCACAGGCAACGGGCAAGCACACAACTGGGCGCACAGGCCTCCGACGGCGCCACAGCCCAACGTACGTGGACTGCGAGGGCCCGTACATCACTGCTCGCAGTTTTAATTAGGGCCCGAGCAGGGAACCTGCAAGGACCCTATTGTAATTGTAATGATTATTATTATTATTTTTATTTTTATTTTTCCCAAATGATCGCATTTTTCACTGCCTGAACATACCCCAAAACTCGCCAAACTTGGAAGATATGTCACACCTGGCGAAAAATTTTATAATCTGTTGTCAGTGTTAATTTTCGCCACTAGGTGGCGCTGTTATCAAGGAAAGTGCGTTTTGCCTAATAACTCCCACATACTTTGTCGCACATTCTAAATCCTTATATCAACGCGTTCAGTGAATCCTCCTGAATCTCTGGGTATAGGCCACGCCCATATCCGCCTACCGTTTTTTTTCGCTAGCTCGCAAAATGTCGCAAACCTACTTTTTCGAACTCCTCCCAGGCAGTTCGACCGATTTGCACGAAACTTTGCACCCAGCATCTGTGGACCCTCCTGACAAAAAGTTATTAAAAGAATTTTGATATTCCAAAGAATACTCAAGTTATTAAATAACAATTTCCTGCAGATTTCGGTCAAAACAGGAAGTGTTGCATATCTCCACATTGGTGTGTCCGAATGACATGAGACTCAGGATCCTACTTCCCCATGAGCCCCTAAGGCTCTGTGCCAAATTTTGGCCGACCACCACTAGGTGGCGCTCTTTAAATTAAACTATTTTATATCTCCACATCGGTTGGTCCGATTAATGCCAAACTTGGTACACTCATTGCCAGTGCCCTCCTGAGGATAGCTGATGAAGGTCTTACCGATCCCACACTAGGTGGCGCTCTGGTGGCAGTTTCATTTTACATTTGGCACTGTGCCCACACCATAACACTTATGGATATGAAACTCATTGGGGTGGTATAGACTGGCCCCTGTAACTCACACACCAAAAATGACCAGCAGGTGGCGCTGTTATCAAGAGAAAAGCGTTTTCGGTGAATAACTCCCACATAATATGTCGCACAGTTCAAAGCCTTATATCTACGTGTTCCCTGAATCCAGATGAAGTGATTGATGTAGGCCACGCCCACGTTCACCCCAAATTTCCATTCGCAAAATCGCGCAAACTGAAAAACCTACTTTTTCGAACTCCTCCCAGGCAATTTCACCGATTTGCACCAAACTTTGCACACAGCATCTGTACATGCTCACGACAAAAAGTTATTAAAACAATTTTGATACTCCAATAAACACCCAAAATATAGAATTACAATTTCCTGCAAATTCTGTTCAAACAGACAGTCTTCCATATCTTGACCAAATGCAGTCCCATTAACACACGGACAGTTAAGACATACATACACAATAATCGGGCAATGCGGCCGGGTAACTGGCAGGCCCCGACTGCAGCACACCCCGACACGCGTGGACTGCGAGGGCCCGTTCATCACTGCTTGCAGTTTTAATTAGGGCCCGAGCAGGAAACCTGCGAGGTCCCTATTGTAATTGTAATGATTATTATTAGGGCCCGAGCAGGGAACCTGCAAGGACCCTATTGTAATTGTAATGATTATTATTATTATTTTTATTTTTATTTTTCCCAAATGATCGCATTTTTCACTGCCTGAACATACCCCAAAACTCGCCAAACTTGGAAGATATGTCACACCTGGCGAAAAATTTTATAATCTGTTGTCAGTGTTAATTTTCGCCACTAGGTGGCGCTGTTATCAAGGAAAGTGCGTTTTGCCTAATAACTCCCACATACTTTGTCGCACATTCTAAATCCTTATATCAACGCGTTCAGTGAATCCTCCTGAATCTCTGGGTATAGGCCACGCCCATATCCGCCTACCGTTTTTTTTCGCTAGCTCGCAAAATGTCGCAAACCTACTTTTTCGAACTCCTCCCAGGCAGTTCGACCGATTTGCACGAAACTTTGCACCCAGCATCTGTGGACCCTCCTGACAAAAAGTTATTAAAAGAATTTTGATATTCCAAAGAATACTCAAGTTATTAAATAACAATTTCCTGCAGATTTCGGTCAAAACAGGAAGTGTTGCATATCTCCACATTGGTGTGTCCGAATGACATGAGACTCAGGATCCTACTTCCCCATGAGCCCCTAAGGCTCTGTGCCAAATTTTGGCCGACCACCACTAGGTGGCGCTCTTTAAATTAAACTATTTTATATCTCCACATCGGTTGGTCCGATTAATGCCAAACTTGGTACACTCATTGCCAGTGCCCTCCTGAGGATAGCTGATGAAGGTCTTACCGATCCCACACTAGGTGGCGCTCTGGTGGCAGTTTCATTTTACATTTGGCACTGTGCCCACACCATAACACTTATGGATATGAAACTCATTGGGGTGGTATAGACTGGCCCCTGTAACTCACACACCAAAAATGACCAGCAGGTGGCGCTGTTATCAAGAGAAAAGCGTTTTCGGTGAATAACTCCCACATAATATGTCGCACAGTTCAAAGCCTTATATCTACGTGTTCCCTGAATCCAGATGAAGTGATTGATGTAGGCCACGCCCACGTTCACCCCAAATTTCCATTCGCAAAATCGCGCAAACTGAAAAACCTACTTTTTCGAACTCCTCCCAGGCAATTTCACCGATTTGCACCAAACTTTGCACACAGCATCTGTACATGCTCACGACAAAAAGTTATTAAAACAATTTTGATACTCCAATAAACACCCAAAATATAGAATTACAATTTCCTGCAAATTCTGTTCAAACAGACAGTCTTCCATATCTTGACCAAATGCAGTCCCATTAACACACGGACAGTTAAGACATACATACACAATAATCGGGCAATGCGGCCGGGTAACTGGCAGGCCCCGACTGCAGCACACCCCGACACGCGTGGACTGCGAGGGCCCGTTCATCACTGCTTGCAGTTTTAATTATTATTATTATTATTATTTTCCTTTGTCCCAAATGATCGCATTTTTCACTGTCTGAACATGGACGAAAACGCGATTTTATTTGGTAAATACATCAGGCCTCGCGAAAAATTTTATAATCTGTTGTCATTGTCAAATTTCGCCACTAGGTGGCGCTATTATGAAGGAAAGTGCGTTTTGGCTAATAACTCACACATACTTTGTCGCACATTCAAAAACCTTATATCCCCACCTTCAGTGAATTGTGCTGAATCTCCTGATATAGGCCACGCCCATATCCGCCTACCGTTTTTTTTCGCTAGCTCGCAAAATGTCGCAAACTTACTTTTTCGAACTCCTCCCAGGCAGTTCCACCGATTTGCACGAAACTTTGCACACAGCATCTGTGGACACTCCTGACAAAAAGTTATTAAAAGAATTTTGATATTCCAAAGAATGCTCAAGTTATTAAAAACAATTTCCTGCAGATTTCGGTCAAAACAGGAAGTCTTGCATATCTCCACATTGGTGTGTCCGAATGACATGAAACTCAGGATAATACTTCCCCATGAGCCCCTAAGGCTCTGTGCCAAATTTTGGACGACCACCACTAGGTGGCGCTCTTTAAATTGAAGTAATTTATATCTCCACATCCGTTTGTCTGATTGACATGAAACTTGGTACACTTATTGCAAATGCCCTCCTGAGGATGGCTGACGAAGGTCTTACCGCTCCAACACTAGGTGGCGCTCTGGCGGCAGTTTCATTTTGTTTTTGGCACTGTGCCCACACCATAATACTTATGGATATGAAATTCATTGGGGTGGTACACACTGGCCCCTGTAACTCACACACCAAAAATTACCACTAGGTGGCGCTGTTATCAAGACAAAACCGTTTTTCCCTTGACTGCCTTCACTTTTCATTACTCAACGGAAGTTGTTGCATGAACAAGCCCCGACAGCAGCATGCCCCGACACGCGTGGACTGCGAGGGCCCGTACATCACTGCTCGCAGTTTTAATTAGGGCCCGAGCACGCACGAATCTCGTGCGAGGCCCTATTGGATCCGCTCGGATTATTATTATTCTTCCATCCCCAAAATCGCATTTTTCACTGCCTGAACATACCCCAAAACTCACCAAACTTGGAATATAGATCAGACCTGGCGAAAAATTTTATAATCTATTGTTGTTGTGAATTTTCACCACTAGGTGGCGCTATAGTCAAGGAAAGTGCGTTTTGGCTAATAACTCCCGCATAATTTATCACACATTCAAAAACCTTATATCCCCGCCTTCAGTGAATTGTGCTGAATCTCCTGATATAGGCCACGCCCACTTCCGCCCAGCGTTTTTTTTCGCTAGCTCGCCAAATGTCGCAAACCTACTTTTTCGAACTCCTCCCAGGCATTTTCAGCGATTTGCACCAAATTTTGCACACAGCATCTGTGGACCCTCGTGACAAAAAGTTATTAAAAGAATTTTGATATACCAAAGAATACTCGAGTTATTAAATTATAACTTCCTGCAGATTTCGCTCCAGACAGGAAGTGTTGCATATCTCCACGTCGGTGTGTCCGAATGACTTCAAACTCAGGATCCTACTTCCACATGAGGCCCTAAGGCTCTGTTCAAAATTTGGGATGATGACCACCACGTGGCGCTGTTTAAATTCAACTATTTTATATCTCAACATCGGTTGGTCGGATTAACACAAAACTTGGTACAATCATTGCCAATGCCCTCCTGAGGATACCTGACGAATGTGTTACCGATCTGACACTAGGTGGCGCTCTGGACGCAGTTTCATCTTAGATTTGGCACTGTGCCAACACCATAACACTTATGGATATGAAACTCATTGGGGTGGTATAGACTGGCCCCTGTAACTCACACACCAAAAATGACCAGCAGGTGGCGCTGTTATCAAGACAAAACCGTTTTTGGCTAATAACTCCCACGTAATATGTCGCACAGTTTAAAACCCTATGTCAACGTGTTCCCTGAATCCAGATGAATTGATTGATGTAGGCCACGCCCACTTTCGCGCCAGAATTCCATTCGCAAATTCGCTAAATGCCGCTAACCTATTTTTTCGAACTCCTCCTAGGCAATTTATCCCATTTCCACAAAACTTTGCACACAGCATCTATGGACCCTCCTGACAAAAAGTTATTAAAAGAATTTTGATATACCAAAAAATACTCAAGTTATTAAATTACAAATTCCTGCAGATTTCGCTCAAAACATGAAGTTTTGCATATCTTGATGAAATACAGTCCAATTAACACTAAACTTTTTGTAATTGTGTTGGATGGCCTGATGAGGGTTTGTACAAAATTTGGTGCAAATCAACCAATAGGTGGCGCTTTTATTGCTAAATGATGAAAGAACAGCTAGTTTGAAGGATTTTTAGCTCCTCTTCTGGGTTCATAATGGGTGTGTATTGCGTGAGCTAGAGTGGGTGACATCATCGCTAGAGTGCAGAGCAGCTGCAAAAACTTTAGAAAAAACTCTCTTCCGCTTGATTTGGGTCCCACAGCTTTTACTTCACATAGACAATATATACATAGAAATGTAGGAAATCTTGTTGGCTTTCACATGATCATCTTATTTCAGATGTGCGACTTAAACTTTTGGCTGTGGAAGCCCTAGAGTGACAAGAACTCCAGCAACTCCGCCATAAGCCGCAGTGTTAACTTTGAGCCTAAATCTCTGGAGTGGAGCAGACGGTACCGGTTTTGTCTCTCGCTCTTGTGCCCTCATTTTTCACTCTACAGAAATAAAAAATACATCACATGGTTCAGCAATGTCTCCTGTTACTCACTGTATGCATATTTTGGCCATAACCATTACACTTTTTTCTAAACCTGCAGGTATTTGAGAGGTGTTGTCCCATTCATTCTTATGGGGACATTTTCAACTTTGGTTCTGCTACTGCTCCAGCATCTGTGCAGCTACAGAAACTGTTTGGCTGCCAAACTGTTCAGCTTTTTAAGCTCTTTCAGCCTATTACTTTCAGCTCTTCAACCTTTTCAACTTTTTCAAAAATTCTGCTTTATGTTCAGCTATAGAAACCATTCAACTATCAAAACATTCAGCTTCATGTTCAGCTAGAGAAACCGTTCAACTATCAAAATTTAAACTTTGCTCAAACATTTTGCCAAACAGCTATTCACAGCTGAAATGATGTTTGTCTTTAATTGTCAAAAGGAAGTATGAGCGCGCCCTTCAACAGCGCCACAGCCCAATTTACGTGGGAGTGCGAGGGCCCGTTCATCACTGCTTGCAGTTTTAATTAGGGCCCGAGCAGGGAACCTGCAAGGACCCTATTGTAATTGTAATGATTATTATTAGGGCCCGAGCACGAATCTCGTGCGAGGCCCTATTGGATCCGCTCGGATTATTATTATTCTTCCATCCCCAAAATCGCATTTTTCACTGCCTGAACATACCCCAAAACTCACCAAACTTGGAATATAGATCAGACCTGGCGAAAAATTTTATAATCTATTGTTGTTGTGAATTTTCACCACTAGGTGGCGCTATAGTCAAGGAAAGTGCGTTTTGGCTAATAACTCCCGCATAATTTATCACACATTCAAAAACCTTATATCCCCGCCTTCAGTGAATTGTGCTGAATCTCCTGATATAGGCCACGCCCACTTCCGCCCAGCGTTTTTTTTCGCTAGCTCGCCAAATGTCGCAAACCTACTTTTTCGAACTCCTCCCAGGCATTTTCAGCGATTTGCACCAAATTTTGCACACAGCATCTGTGGACCCTCGTGACAAAAAGTTATTAAAAGAATTTTGATATACCAAAGAATACTCGAGTTATTAAATTATAACTTCCTGCAGATTTCGCTCCAGAGAGGAAGTGTTGCATATCTCGACGTCGGTGTGTCCGAATGACTTCAAACTCAGGATCCTACTTCCACATGAGGCCCTAAGGCTCTGTTAAAAATTTGGGATGATGACCACCAGGTGGCGCTGTTTAAATTCAACTATTTTATATCTCAACATCGGTTGGTCGGATTAACACAAAACTTGGTACAATCATTGCCAATGCCCTCCTGAGGATACCTGACGAATGTGTTACCGATCTGACACTAGGTGGTGCTCTGGACGCAGTTTCATCTTAGATTTGGCACTGTGCCAACACCATAACACTTATGGATATGAAACTCATTGGGGTGGTATAGACTGGCCCCTGTAACTCACACACCAAAAATGACCAGCAGGTGGCGCTGTTATCAAGACAAAACCGTTTTTGGCTAATAACTCCCACATAATATGTCGCACAGTTTAAAACCCTATGTCAACGTGTTCCCTGAATCCAGATGAATTGATTGATGTAGGCCACGCCCACTTTCGCGCCAGAATTCCATTTGCAAATTCGCTAAATGCCGCTAACCTATTTTTTCGAACTCCTCCTAGGCAATTTATCCCATTTCCACAAAACTTTGCACACAGCATCTATGGACCCTCCTGACAAAACGTTATTAAAAGAATTTTGATATACCAAAAAATACTCAAGTTATTAAATTACAAATTCCTGCAGATTTCGCTCAAAACATGAAGTTTTGCATATCTTGATGAAATACAGTCCAATTAACACTAAACTTTTTGTAATTGTGTTGGATGGCCTGATGAGGGTTTGTACAAAATTTGGTGCAAATCAACCAATAGGTGGCGCTTTTATTGCTAAATGATGAAAGAACAGCTAGTTTGAAGGATTTTTAGCTCCTCTTCTGGGTTTATAATGGGTGTGTATTGCGTGAGCTAGAGTGGGTGACATCATCGCTAGAGTGGAGAGCAGCTGCAAAAACTTTAGAAAAAACTCTCTTCCGCTTGATTTGGGTCCCACAGCTTTTACTTCACATAGACAATATATACATAGAAATGTAGGAAATCTTGTTGGCTTTCATATGATCGTCTTATTTCAGATGTGCGACTTCAACTTTTGGCTGTAGAAGCCCTAGAGCGACGAGAACTCCAGCAACTCCGCCATAGAGCCGCAGTGTTAACTTTGAGCCTAAATCTCTGGAGTGGAGCAGACGGTACCGGTTTTGTCTCTCGCTCTTGTGCCCTCATTTTTCACTCTACAGAAATAAAAAACACATCACATGGTTCAGCAATGTCTCCTGTTACTCACTGTATACATATTTTGGCCATAACCATTACACTTTTTTCTAAACCTGCAGGTGTTTGGGAGGTGTTTTCCCATTCATTCTTATGGGGACATTTTCAACTTTGGTTCTGCTACTGCTCCAGCATATGTGCAGCTACAGAAACTGTTTGGCTGTCAAACTGTTCAGCTCATTAAGCTCTTTCAGCCTATTACTTTCAGCTTTTCAACCTTTTCAGCTTTTTCAAAAATTCAGCTTCATGTTCAGCTAGAGAATCTGTTCAACTATCAAAACATTCAGCTTTATGTTCAGCTATAGAAACCATTCAACTATCAAAACATTCAGCTTCATGTTCAGCTAGAGAAACCGTTCAACTATCAAAATGTTCAGCTTTTTAAGCTCTTTCAACCTATTACTTTTAAGCCTTTCTTCCTTTTCAGCTTTTGAAAAAATCTGCTTTTTCTGCAAATTCTTGACCATTCATTCTCATAGTTTTAGGCATTTTTTTATGCATTAGGCAAGCGTTTTCCAGCGCATCCAGCAGATTTTGCAAAATCACTTCTGCCGTCAGCATTCACACTGTATTTTCGCAGGAAATACAATTTTTCTAGTTTTAATTGTGTTCCATGGCCCGATGACCGTTTGTGAAAAATTTGGTGCAAAGCGGCCAATAGGGGGCGCTTTTATTGCTAAATTACGAAACAACAGCTTGACTGCCTCCACTTTTGACTCCTCAACGGAAGTTGTTGCATGAGCAAGCCCCGACAGCAGCATGCCCCGACGGCAGCATGTAGCGACAGCAGCACGCCCGGACACACGTGGACTGCGAGGGCCCGTTCATCGCTGCTTGCAGCTTTAATTAGGGCCCGAGCAGGGAACCTGCAAGGACCCTATTGTTTTTGTAGTGATTATTATTATTTTTTTTTTTATTATTTTTAGGCCAAAATGATCGCATTTTTCACTGCCTGAACATACCCCAAAACTCACCAAACTTGGAATATACGTCACACCTGGCGAAAAATTTTATAATCTGTTGTCGTTGTGAATTTTCACCACTAGGTGGCGCTATTATCAAGGAAAGTGCGTTTTACCTAATAACTCCCACATACTTTGTCGCACATTCAAAAACCTTATATCCACACGTTCAGTGAATCCTCCTGAATCTCTGGGTATAGGCCACGCCCATATCCGCCTACCGTTTTTTTTCGCTAGCTCGCAAAATGTCGCAAACCTACTTTTTCGAACTCCTCCCAGGCAATTTCACCGATTTGCACCAAACTTTGCACACAGCATCTGTGGACCCTTCTGACAAAAAGTTATTAAAAGAATTTTGATATTCCAAAGAATACTCAAGTTATTCAATTATAACTTTCTGCAGATTTCGCTCCAGACAGGAAGTGTTGCATATCTCCACATCAGTGTGTCCGAATGACTTCAAACTCAGGATCCTACTTCCACATGAGGCCCTAAGGCTCTGTTCAAAATTTGGGATGATGACCACCAGGTGGCGCTGTTTAAATTAAACTATTTTATATCTCAACATCGGTTGGTCGGATTAACACAAAACTTGGTACACTCATTGCCAATGCCCTCCTGAGGATACCTGACGAAGGTCATACCGATCCGACACTAGGTGGCGCTCTGGTGGCAGTTTCATCTTAGATTTGGCACTGTGCCAACACCATAACACTTATGGATATGAAACTCATTGGGGTGGTATAGACTGGCCCCTGTAACTCACACACCAAAAATGACGAGCAGGTGGCGCTAAATGGCTCCATAGCGCCCCCCGGAATATTTCAAAATTGAAGCCCTGCCTCCTACATGCACGTACATGAACCAAATTCGGTAGGCTTATGTATCATCACCAGACGCACAAAAAACCCTCTTGGACACATACCCTCAGTCCAACAGGAAGTCTGCCATTTTCCTTCAAATTCAATCTTTTGCCATCAAGCAGGAAGTCCTGATAACTTCAACATACAATTTCCCATTGGCATCAAATTGCTCACACATGTAGAGGGGCTCGCCCTGAACACGTCTCTGCATCAATACTGTGTCATATCTATAGCGCCACCCTCTGGACACAGGAAGTCACTGAAGATGTCACTGTTGTGATTTGTTTGACACGGACCCCATTTACATTAGGTACCACATTTCCACAGGCAACGGGCAAGCACACAACTGGGCGCACAGGCCTCCGACGGCGCCACAGCCCAACGTACGTGGACTGCGAGGGCCCGTTCATCGCTGCTTGCAGCTTTAATTATTATTATTATTTTCCTTTGTCCCAAATGATCGCATTTTTCACTGCCTGAACATGGATGAAATCGCGATTTTATTTGGTATATACATCAGGCCTCGCGAAAAATTTTATAATCTGTTGTCATTGTGAATTTTCACCACTAGGTGGCGCTATTATCAAGGAAAGTGCGTTTTGCCTAATAACTCCCACATACTTTGTCGCACATTCAAAAACCTTACATCCACGCGTTCAGTGAATTGTGCTGAATCTGCTGATATAGGCCACGCCCATATCCGCCTACCATTTTTTTTCGCTAGCTCGCAAAACGTCGCAAACCTACTTTTTCGAACTCCTCCCAGGCACTTTGACCGATTTGCACCAAACTTTGCACACAGCATCTGTGGACCGTCCTGACAAAAAGTTATTAAAAGAATTTTGATATACCAAAAAATACTCAAGTTATTAAATTACAAATTCCTGCAGATTTCCCTCAAAACAGGAAGTTTTGCATATCTCCACACTGGTGTGTCCGAATGACTTCAAACTCAGGATCCTACTTCCCCATGAGCCCCTAAGGCTCTGTGCCAAATTTTGGCCGACCACCACTAGGTGGCGCTCTTTAAATTAAACTATTTTATATCTCAACATTGGTTGGTCCGATTAATGCCAAACTTGGTACACTCATTGCCAGTGCCCTCCTGAGGATAGCTGATGAAGGTCTTACCGATCCGACTCTAGGTGGCGCTCTGGTGGCAGTTTCATTTTACATTTGGCACTGTGCCCACACCATAACACTTATGTATATGAAACTCATTGGGGTGGTATAGACTGGCCCCTGTAACTCACACACCAAAAATGACCAGCAGGTGGCGCTGTTATCAAGAGAAAAGCGTTTTCGGTGAATAACTCCCACATAATATGTCGCACAGTTCAAAGCCTTATATCTACGTGTTCCCTGAATCCAGATGAATTGATTGATGTAGGCCACGCCCACTTTCGAGGTACATTTCCATTTGCACATTCCCGAATGTCTCAAACCTACTTTTTCGAACTCCTCCCAGGCAATTTCATCGATGTGCACCAAATTTTGCACACACCATCTGTGGATGCTGACCACAAAAAGTTATTAAAAGAATTTTGATAGTCCAATAAACACCCAAAATATAGAATTACAATTTCCTGCACATTGTGGTCAAACAGTCAATCTTGCGTATATTGACGAAATACAGGCCGATTAACACAAGACTTTAACTTATTGTGTTCCATGGCCACCTGACGGTTTGTGCTAAATTTGGTGCAAATCGGCCAATAGATGGCGCTTTTATTGCTAAATGATGAAAGAACAGCTTGACTGCCTTCACTTTTCATTCCTCAACGGAAGTTGTTGCATGAAGAAGCCCCGACAGCTGCATGCCCCGACAGCAGCATGCCTCGACAGCAGCATGCCCCGACGGGAGCATACCCTGCGAGGGCCCGATCATCACTGCTTGCAGTTTTAATTATTATTCTTTTTCTTTTTCCCAAATGATCGCATTTTTCACTGCCTGAATATGGATGAAAACGCGATTTTATTTGGTAAATACATTAGGCCTGGCGAAAATTTTTATAATCTGTTGTCATTGTGAATTTTCAACACTAGGTGGCGCTATTATCAAGGAAAGTGCGTTTTGCCTAATAACTCCCACATACTTTGTCGCACAATCAAAAACCTTATATCCACACGTTCAGTGAATCCTCCTGAATCTCTGGGTATAGGCCACGCCCATATCCGCCTACCGTTTTTTTTCGCTAGCTCGCAAAATGTCGCAAACCTACTTTTTCGAACTCCTCCCAGGCAGTTTGACCGATTTGCACCAAACTTTGCACACAGCATCTGTGGACCCTTCTGACAAAAAGTTATTAAAAGAATTTTGATACTCCAAACAATAACCAAGTTATTAAATGACAACTTCCTGCAGATTTACCTCAAAACAGGAAGTGTTGCATATCTCCACATTGGTGTGTCCGAATGACTTCAAACTCAGGATCCTACTTCCCTATGAGGCCCTAAGGCTCTGTTCAAAATTTTGGCCGACGACCACTAGGTGGCGCTCTTTAAATTGGAGTAATTTATATCTCCACATTGGTTTGTCGGATTAACATGAAACTTGGTACATTCATTGCCAATGCCCTCGTGAGGATAGCTGAAAAAGGGGTTACCGATCTGCCACTAGGTGGCGCTCTGGTGGCAGTTTCATCTTAGATTTGGCACTGTGCCCACACCATAACACTTATGGATATGAAATTCATTGGGGTGTTAGAGACTGGCCCCTGTAACTCACACACCAAAAATGACGAGCAGGTGGCGCTAAATGGCTCCATAGCGCCCCCTGGAATATTTCAAAATTTAAGCCCTGCCCCCTACATGCACGTACATGAACAAAATTCGGTAGGCTTATCTATCATCACCAGCCGCACAAAAAACCCTCTAGGACACATACCCTCAGTCCAGCAGGAAGTCCGCCATTTTCCTTCAAATTCAATCCTTCGCCATCAAGCAGGAAGTCCTGATAACTTCAACATACAATTTCCCATCGCCATCAAATTGCTCACACATGTAGAGGGGCTCGCCCTCAACACGTCTCTGCATCAATACTGTGTCATATCTATAGCGCCACCCACTGGACACAGGAAGTCACTGAAGATGTCACTGTTGTGTTTTGTGTGACACGGATCCCATTTACATTAGGTACCACATTTCCACAGCCAACGGGCAAGCACACAACTGGGCGCACAGGCCTCCGACGGCGCCACAGCCCAACGTACGTGGACTGCGAGGGCCCGTTCATCACTGCTTGCAGTTTTAATTATTATTATTATTTTTATTTATCCCAAATGATCGCATTTTTCACTGCCTGAACATACCCCAAAACTCGCCAAACTTGGAATATACGTCACACCTGGCGAAAAATTTTGTAATCTGTCGTCGTTGTGAATTTTCACCATTAGGTGGCGCTGTTATCAAGGAAAGTGCGTTTTGCCTAATAACTCCCACATACTTTGTCGCACATTCTAAATCCTTATATCCACGCGTTCAGTGAATCCTCCTGAATCTCTGGGTATAGGCCACGCCCATATCCGCCTACCGTTTTTTTTCGCTAGCTCGCAAAATGTCGCAAACCTACTTTTTCGAACTCCTCCCAGGCAGTTCGATCGATTTGCACGAAACTTTGCACACAGCATCTGTGGACCCTCCTGACAAAAAGTTATTAAAAGAATTTTGATATTCCAAAGAATACTCAAGTTATTAAATAACAATTTCCTGCAGATTTCGGTCAAAACAGGAAGTGTTGCATATCTCCACATTGGTGTGTCCGAATGACATGAAACTCAGGATAATACTTCCCCATGAGCCCCTAAGGCTCTGTGCCAAATTTTGGCCGACCACCACTAGGTGGCGCTCTTTAAATTGAAGTAATTTATATCTCCACATCCGTTTGTCTGATTGACATGAAACTTGGTACACTTATTGCAAATGCCCTCCTGAGGATGGCTGACGAAGGTCTTACCGCTCCGACAGTAGGTGGCGCTCTGGCGGCAGTTTCATTTTGTTTTTGGCACTGTGCCCACACCATAATACTTATGGATATGAAATTCATTGGGGTGGTAGACACTGGCCCCTGTAACTCACACACCAAAAATTGCCACTAGGTGGCGCTGTTATCAAGACAAAACCGTTTTTCCCTTGACTGCCTTCACTTTTCATTACTCAACGGAAGTTGTTGCATGAACAAGCCCTGACGGCAGCATGCCCCGACACGCGTGGACTGCGAGGGCCCGTACATCACTGCTCGCAGTTTTAATTAGGGCCCGAGCAGGGAACCTGCAAGGACCCTATTGTTTTTGTAGTGATTATTATTATTTTTTTTTTAATTATTTTTAGGCCAAAATGATCGCATTTTTCACTGCCTGAACATACCCCAAAACTCACCAAACTTGGAATATACGTTACACCTGGCGAAAAATTTTATAATCTGTTGTCGTTGTGAATTTTCACCACTAGGTGGCGCTATTATCAAGGAAAGTGCGTTTCGCCTTATAACTCCCACATACTTTGTCGCACATTCAAAAACCTTATATCCACACGTTCAGTGAATCCTCCTGAATCTCTGGGTATAGGCCACGCCCATATCCGCCTACCGTTTTTTTTCGCTAGCTCGCAAAATGTCGCAAACCTACTTTTTCGAACTCCTCCCAGGCAGTTCGACCGATTTGCACGAAACTTTGCACACAGCATCTGTGGACCCTCCTGACAAAAAGTTATTAAAAGAATTTTGATATTCCAAAGAATACTCAAGTTATTAAATAACAATTTCCTGCAGATTTCGGTCAAAACAGGAAGTGTTGCATATCTCCACATTGGTGTGTCCGAATGACATGAAACTCAGGATAATACTTCCCCATGAGCCCCTAAGGCTCTGTGCCAAATTTTGGACGACCACCACTAGGTGGCGCTCTTTAAATTGAAGTAATTTATATCTCCACATCCGTTTGTCTGATTGACATGAAACTTGGTACACTTATTGCAAATGCCCTCCTGAGGATGGCTGACGAAGGTCTTACCGCTCCGACACTAGGTGGCGCTCTGGCGGCAGATTCATTTTGTTTTTGGCACTGTGACCACACCACAATACTTATGGATATGAAATTCATTGGGGTGGTACACACTGGCCCCTGTACCTCACACACCAAAAATTACCACTAGGTGGCGCTGTTATCAAGACAAAACCGTTTTTCCCTTGACTGCCTTCACTTTTCATTACTCAACGGAAGTTGTTGCATGAACAAGCCCCGACGGCAGCATGCCCCGACACGCGTGGACTGCGAGGGCCCGTACATCACTGCTCGCAGTTTTAATTAGGGCCCGAGCAGGGAACCTGCAAGGACCCTATTGTAATTGTAATGATTATTATTATTCTTTTTATTTTTATTTTTCCCAAATGATCGCATTTTTCACTGCCTGAACATACCCCAAAACTCGCCAAACTTGGAATATAGATCACACCTGGCGAAAAATTTTATAATCTGTTGTCATTGTCAAATTTCGCCACTAGGTGGCGCTATTATGAAGGAAAGTGCGTTTTGGCTAATAACTCACACATACTTTGTCGCACATTCAAAAACCTTATATCCCCACCTTCAGTGAATTGTGCTGAATCTCCTGATATAGGCCACGCCCATATCCGCCTACCGTTTTTTTTCGCTAGCTCGCAAAATGTCGCAAACCTACTTTTTCGAACTCCTCCCAGGCAGTTCGACCGATTTGCACGAAACTTTGCACACAGCATCTGTGGACCCTCCTGACAAAAAGTTATTAAAAGAATTTTGATATTCCAAAGAATACTCAAGTTATTAAAAAACAATTTCCTGCAGATTTCGGTCAAAACAGGAAGTCTTGCATATCTCCACATTGGTGTGTCCGAATGACATGAAACTCAGGATAATACTTCCCCATGAGCCCCTAAGGCTCTGTGCCAAATTTTGGCCGACCACCACTAGGTGGCGCTCTTTAAATTGAAGTAATTTATATCTCCACATCCGTTTGTCTGATTGACATGAAACTTGGTACACTTATTGCAAATGCCCTCCTGAGGATGGCTGACGAAGGTCTTACCGCTCCAACACTAGGTGGCGCTCTGGCAGCAGTTTCATTTTGTTTTTGGCACTGTGCCCACACCATAATACTTATGGATATGAAATTCATTGGGGTGGTACACACTGGCCCCTGTAACTCACACACCAAAAATTACCACTAGGTGGCGCTGTTATCAAGACAAAACCGTTTTTCCCTTGACTGCCTTCACTTTTCATTACTCAACGGAAGTTGTTGCATGAACAAGCCCCGACAGCAGCATGCCCCGACACGCGTGGACTGCGAGGGCCCGTACATCACTGCTCGCAGTTTTAATTATTATTCTTATTTTAGTTTTTTTTCTTCCCAAATGATCGCATTTTTCACTGCCTGAACATACCCCAAAACTCGCCAAACTTGGAATATACGTCACACCTGGCGAAAAATTTTGTAATCTGTCGTCGTTGTGAATTTTCACCACTAGGTGGCGCTGTTATCAAGGAAAGTGCGTTTTGGCTAATAACTCCCACATACTTTGTCGCACATTCTAAATCCTTATATCCACGCGTTCAGTGAATCCTCCTGAATCTCTGGGTATAGGCCACGCCCATATCCGCCTACCGTTTTTTTTCGCTAGCTCGCAAAATGTCGCAAACCTACTTTTTCGAACTCCTCCCAGGCAGTTCGACCGATTTGCACGAAACTTTGCACACAGCATCTGTGGACCCTCCTGACTAAAAGTTATTAAAAGAATTTTGATATACCAAAAAATACTCAAGTTATTAAATTACAAATTCCTGCAGATTTCCCTCAAAACAGGAAGTTTTGCATATCTCCACACTGGTGTGTCCGAATGACTTCAAACTCAGGATCCTACTTCCCCATGAGCCCCTAAGGCTCTGTGCCAAATTTTGGCCGACCACCACTAGGTGGCGCTCTTTAAATTAAACTATTTTATATCTCCACATCGGTTGGTCCGATTAATGCCAAACTTGGTACACTCATTGCCAGTGCCCTCCTGAGGATAGCTGATGAAGGTCTTACCGATCCGACACTAGGTGGCGCTCTGGTGGCAGTTTCATTTTACATTTGGCACTGTGCCCACACCATAACACTTTTGGATATGAAACTCATTGGGGTGTTAGAGACTGGCCCCTGTAACTCACACACCAAAAATGACCAGCAGGTGGCGCTGTTATCAAGAGAAAAGCGTTTTCGGTGAATAACTCCCACATAATATGTCGCACAGTTCAAAGCCTTATATCTACGTGTTCCCTGAATCCAGATGAAGTGATTGATGTAGGCCACGCCCACGTTCACCCCAAATTTCCATTCGCAAAATCGCGCAAACTGAAAAACCTACTTTTTCGAACTCCTCCCAGGCAATTTTACCGATTTGCACCAAACTTTGCACACAGCATCTGTACATGCTCACGACAAAAAGTTATTAAAACAATTTTGATACTCCAATAAACACCCAAAATATAGAATTACAATTTCCTGCAAATTCTGTTCAAACAGACAGTCTTCCATATCTTGACCAAATGCAGTCCCATTAACACACGGACAGTTAAGACATACATACACAATAATCGGGCAATGCGGCCGGGTAACTGGCAGGCCCCGACTGCACCACACCCCGACACGCGTGGACTGCGAGGGCCCGTTCATCACTGCTTGCAGTTTTAATTAGGGCCCGAGCAGGGAACCTGCAAGGACCCTATTGTAATTGTAATGATTATTATTATTATTATTATTATTATTATTTTCCTTTGTCCCAAATGATCGCATTTTTCACTGCCTGAACATGGATGAAATCGCGATTTTATTTGGTAAATGCATCAGGCCTCGCGAAAAATTTTATAATCTGTTGTCATTGTGAATTTTCACCACTAGGTGGCGCTATTATCAAGGAAAGTGCGTTTTGCCTAATAACTCCCACATACTTTGTCGCACATTCAAAAACCTTACATCCACGCGTTCAGTGAATTGTGCTGAATCTGCTGATATAGGCCACGCCCATATCCGCCTACCATTTTTTTTCGCTAGCTCGCAAAACGTCGCAAACCTACTTTTTCAAACTCCTCCCAGGCACTTTGACAGATTTGCACCAAACTTTGCACACAGCATCTGTGGACCGTCCTCACAAAAAGTTATTAAAAGAATTTTGATATACCAAAAAATACTCAAGTTATTAAATTACAAAGTCCTGCAGATTTCCCTCAAAACAGGAAGTTTTGCATATCTCCACACTGGTGTGTCCGAATGACTTCAAACTCAGGATCCTACTTCCCCATGAGCCCCTAAGGCTCTGTGCCAAAATTTGGCCGACCACCACTAGGTGGCGCTCTTTAAATTAAACTATTTTATATCTCAACATTGGTTGCTCCGATTAATGCCAAACTTGGTACACTCATTGCCAGTGCCCTCCTGAGGATAGCTGATGAAGGTCTTACCGATCCGACACTAGGTGGCGCTCTGGTGGCTGTTTCATTTTACATTTGGCACTGTGCCCACACCATAACACTTATGGATATGAAACTCATTGGGGTGGTATAGAGTGGCCACTGTAACTCACACACCAAAAATGACCACCAGGTGGCGCTGTTATCAAGAGAAAAGCGTTTTCGGTGAATAACTCCCACATAATATGTCGCACAGTTCAAAGCCTTATATCTACGTGTTCCCTGAATCCAGATGAAGTGATTGATGTAGGCCACGCCCACGTTCAACCCAAATTTCCATTCGCAATATCGCGCAAACTGAAAAACCTACTTTTTCGAACTCCTCCCAGGCAATTTCACCGATTTGCACCAAACTTTGCACACAGCATCTGTACATGCTCACGACAAAAACTTATTAAAACAATTTTGATACTCCAATAAACACCCAAAATATATAATTACAATTTCCTGCAAATTCTGTTCAAACAGACAGTCTTCCATATCTTGACCAAATGCAGTCCCATTAACACACGGACAGTTAAGACATACATACACAATAATCGGGCAATGCGGCCGGGTAACTGGCAGGCCCCGACTGCAGCACACCCCGACACGCGTGGACTGCGAGGGCCCGTTCATCACTGCTTGCAGTTTTAATTATTAGGGCCCGAGCAGGGAACCTGCGAGGTCCCTATTGTAATTGTAGTGATTATTCATTATTTTTAGTTTTCCTTCCTCCCAAATGATCGCATTTTTCACTACCTGAACATATGTGAAAACGCGATTTTATTTGGCAAACATATTAGGCTTGGCGAAAAATTTTATAATCTGTTGTTGTTGGGAATTTTCACCACTAGGTGGCGCTAAAGTCAAGGAAAGTGCCTTTTGGCTAATAACTCCCACATACTTTGTCGCACATTCAAAAACCTTATATCCACACGTTCAGTGAATTGTGCTGAATCTTGGGATATAGGCCACGCCCATATCCGCCTACCGTTTTTTTTCGCTAGCTCGCGAAATGTGGAAAACCTACTTTTTCGAACTCCTCCCAGGCAATTTCACCGATTTGCACAAAACTTTGTACACAGCATCTGTGGACCCTCCTGACTAAAAGTTATTAAAAGAATTTTGATATTCCAAACAATACTCAAGTTATTAAATAACAACTTCCTGTAGTATTCGCTCCAAACAGGAAGTGTTGCATATCTCCACATTGGTTTGTCCGAATGACATGAAACTCAGGATACTACTTCCCCATGAGCCCCTAAGGCTCTGTACTAAATTTTATCTCATGACCACTAGGTGGCGCTCTTTAAATTGAAGTAATTTATATCTCCACATCCGTTTCTCTGATTAACATGAAACTTGGTACACTCATTGCCAGTGCCCTCCTGAGGACAGCTCATGAAGGACTTGCCGATCCGACACTAGGTGGCGCTCTGGTGGCAGTTTAATTTTATATTTGGTACTGTGCCCACACCATAACACTTATGGATATGAAATTGATAGGGGTGGTATAGACTGGCCCCTGGAACTCACACACCAAAAATGACCAGCAGGGGGCACTAAATGGCTCCACAACGCCCCCTGGAATATTTCAAACGTTAAGCCCCGCCTCCTACATGCACGTACATGAACAGAATTCGGTACGCTTATGTATCGTGACCAGACGCACAAAAAACCCTCTTGGACCCATAACCTCAGTCCAACGGGAAGTCTGCCATATTGGTTCAAAGTTGAGATTTCGCCGCCATTGTCACCCATTTCTATGCCTCGTACATTATTTAACTTGGCCTACAGATTTAACGCCACAGGCTTCACATTCACTATATATCATCTTCAGACCTTGATAATGAAAAGTTGTAAAAAGCTTTCACCTACGTTATTCCTAGTGGGCGTGGCAGTGCGTTCAATTGCGATGACCCCCTTATGGCTTTTTCCATTTTGTAGGTACCCATTTCTATGCCTCGTACTTTAATTAACTCGTCCTACAGATTTAACGCCACAGACTTCACACTCACTATATATCATCTTCACACCTTGATAATGAAAAGTTGTAAAAAGCTTTCACCTACGTTATTTCTAGTGGCCGTGGCAGTGTGTTCAACTTCGCGACCCCCTTTATGGCTGTTCCCATTCTGTAGGAACCCATGTCTAAGCATCATACATCGTTTAACTTGGCCTACAGATTTAACACCACAGACTTCCCAGTCACCAAGTATCATCCTCATGCCTTGATGATGAAAAGTTGTGAAAAACTTTTGCCTACGTTATTCCTGGTGGGTGTCGCAGTGTGGTCAATTTCGTTGACCCCCTTATGGCTTTTCCCATTCTGTACTGACCCAATATGTCTACGCCTTGTACTTTCACTAACTCATCCTACAGATTTAACACCACAGACTTCACATTCACTCAGCAGCATCCTCAGACCTTCAACAGCCTGTGTTGTGCTTGGTGGGCATGGCGGTGCGGTCTATTTCGATCCTTCACCATCATGCAGGAAGTCCTCATAACTTCAACATACAATTTCCCATCTTCACCAAATTGCTCACAAATGTAGAGGGGCTGGCCCTGAATACATCTATGCATCAATACTGTATTAAATCTATAGCGCCACCCACTGGACACAGGACTGAAGATGTCACTGTTGTGTTTTGTGTGACACGCATCCCATTTAGGTAGGACATTTCCACAGGCAACGGGCAAGCACACATCCGGGCGCATAGGCCTCCGACGGCGCGACAGCCCAACATATGTTGGGGGCGAGGGCCCGTTCATCACTGCTTGCAGTTTTAATTAGGGCCCGAGCAGGGAACCTGCAAGGACCCTATTGTAATTGTAATGATTATTATTATTAGGGCCCGAGCAGGGAACCTGCGAGGTCCCTATTGTAATTGTAATGATTATTATTATTTTTTTTCTTTGTCGCAAATGATCGCATTTTTCAATGCCTGAACATGAATGAAAACGCGATTTTATTTGGCAAAGTAATTCGGCTTGGCGAAAAATTTTATAATCTGTTGTCATTGTTAATTTTCGCCACTAGGTGGCGCTATTATCAAGGAAAGTGCGTTTTGCCTTATAACTCCCACATACTTTGTCGCACATTCAAAAACCTCATATCCACGCGTTCAGTGAATTCTGCTGAATCTCCTGATATAGGCCACGCCCATATCCGCCTACCGTTTTTTTTCGCTAGCTCGCAAAATGTCGCAAACCTACTTTTTCGAACTCCTCCCAGGCAATTTCACCAATTTGCACGAAACTTTGCACACAGCATCTGTGGACCCTCCTGACTAAAAGTTATTAAAATAATTTTAATATTCCAAAGAATGCTCAAATTATTAAATAACAACTTCCTGCAGATTTCGCTCCAAACAGGAAGTGTTGCATATCTCCACAATGCTGTGTCCGAATGACATCAAACTCAGGATCCTACTTCCCCATGAGCCCCTAAGGCTCTGTACTGAATTTTATCTCATGACCACTAGGTGGCGCTCTTTAAATTGAAGTAATTTATATCTCCACATCCGTTTGTCTGATTGACATGAAACTTGGTACACTTATTGCAAATGCCCTCCTGAGGATGGCTGACGAAGGTCTTACCGCTCCGACACTAGGTGGCGCTCTGGCGGCAGTTTCATTTTGTTTTTGGCACTGTGCCCACACCATAATACTTATGGATATGAAATTCATTGGGGTGGTACACACTGGCCCATGTAACTCACACACCAAAAATTACCACTAGGTGGCGCTGTTATCAAGACAAAACCGTTTTTCCCTTGACTGCCTTCACTTTTCATTACTCAACGGAAGTTGTTGCATGAACAAGCCCCGACGGCAGCATGCCCCGACACGCGAGGACTGCGAGGGCCCGTACATCACTGCTCGCAGTTTTAATTTTTTGTTATTTTTCTTCTGCCAAAATGATTTCATTTTTCACTGCCTGAACATACCCCAAAACTCGCCAAACTTGGAATATAGATCAGACCTGGCGAAAAATTTTATAATCTGTTGTCATTGTGAATTTTCGCCACTAGGTGGCGCTATTATCAAGGAAAGTGCGTTTTGCCTAATAACTCCCACATACTTTGTCGCACATTCAAAAACCTTATATCCACGCGTTCAGTGAATCCTCCTGATTCTCTGGGTATAGGCCACGCTCATATCCGCCTACCGTTTTTTTTCCCTAGCTTGCAAAATTTCGCAAACCTACTTTTTCGAACTCCTCCCAGGGAATTTCACCAATTTGCACAAAACTTTGCACACAGCATCTGTGGACCCTCCTGACAAAAAGTTATTAAAAGAATTTTGATATACCAAAAAATACTCAAGTTATTAAATTACAAATTCCTGCAGATTTCGCTCAAAACAGGAAGTGTTGCATATCTCCACATTGGTATGTCCGAATGACTTCAAACTCAGGATCCTACTTCCCTATGCGCCCCTAAGGCTCTGTGCAAAGTTTTGCCCAATGACCACTAGGTGGCGCTCTTTAAATTGAACTAATTTATATCTCCACATCCGTTTGTCTGATTGACATGAAACTTGGTACACTTATTGCAAATGCCCTCCTGAGGATGGATGACGAAGGTCTTACCGCTCCGACACTAGGTGCCGCTCTGGCGGCAGTTTCATTTTGTTTTTGGCACTGTGCCCACACCATAATACTTATGGATATGAAATTCATTGGGGTGGTACACACTGGCCCCTGTAACTCACACACCAAAAATTGCCACTAGGTGGCGCTGTTATCAAGACAAAACCGTTTTTCCCTTGACTGCCTTCACTTTTCATTACTCAACGGAAGTTGTTGCATGAACAAGCCCCGACGGCAGCATGCCCCGACACGCGTGGACTGCGAGGGCCCGTACATCACTGCTCGCAGTTTTAATTATTATTATTAGGGCCCGAGCAGGAAACCTGCGAGGTCCCTATTGTAATTGTAATGATTATTATTAGGGCCCGAGCAGGAAACCTGCGAGGTCCCTATTGTAATTGTAATGTTTATTATTATTTTTATTTATCCCAAATGATCGCATTTTTCACTGCCTTAACATACCCCAAAACTCGCCAAACTTGGAATATACGTCACACCTGGCGAAAAATTTTATAATCTGTCGTCGTTGTGAATTTTCACCACTAGGTGGCGCTGTTATCAAGGAAAGTGCGTTTTGCCTAATAACTCCCACATACTTTGTCGCACATTCTAAATCCTTATATCCACGCGTTCAGTGAATCCTCCTGAATCTCTGGGTATAGGCCACGCCCATATCCGCCTACCGTTTTTTTTCGCTAGCTCGCAAAATGTCGCAAACCTACTTTTTCGAACTCCTCCCAGGCAATTTCACCGATTTGCACGAAACTTTGCACACAGCATCTGTGGACCCTCCTGACAAAAAGTTATTAAAAGAATTTTGATATACCAAAAAATACTCAACTTATTAAATTACAAATTCCTGCAGATTTCGCTCATAACAGGAAGTTTTGCATATCTCCACATTGGTGTGTCCGAATGACTTCAAACTCAGGATCCTACTTCCCTATGAGGCCCTAAGGCTCTGTTCAAAATTTTGCCCGATGACCACTAGGTGGCGCTCTTTAAATTGGAGTAATTTATATCTCCACATTGGTTTGTCGGATTAACATGAAACTTGGTACACTCATTGCCAATGCCCTCCTGAGGATAGCTGACGAAGGTCTTACCGATCCAACACTAGGTGGCGCTCTGGTGGCAGTTTCATTTTTTATTTGCCACTGTGCCCACACCATAACACTTATGGATATGAAACTCATAGGGGTGTTAGACACTGGCCCCTGCAACTCACACACCAAAAATGACGAGCAGGTGGCGCTAAATGGCTCCATAGCGCCCCCTGGAATATTTCAAAATTGAAGCCCTGCCTCCTACATGCACGTACATGAACCAAATTCGGTAGGATTATGTATCATGACCAGACGCACAAAAAACCCTCTTGGACACATACCCTCAGTCCAACAGGAAGTCCGCCATTTTCCTTCAAATTCAATCTTTTGCCATCAATCAGGAAGTCCTGATAACTTCAACATACAATTTCCCATCGGCATCAAATTGCTCACACATGTAGAGGGGCTCGCCCTGAACACGTCTCTGCATCAATACTATGTCATATCTATAGCGCCACCCACTGGACACAGGAAGTCAATGAAGATGTCACTGTTGTGTTTTGTGTGACACGAATCCCATTTAGGTAGGACATTTCCACAGGCAACGGGCAAGCACACAACTGGGCGCACAGGCCTCCGACGGCGCCACAGCCCAACGTACGTGGACTGCGAGGGCCCGTACATCACTGCTCGCAGTTTTAATTAGGGCCCGAGCAGGAACCTGCGAGGTCCCTATTGTTTTTGTAGTGATTATTATTATTTTTCTTTTTCCCAAATGATCGCATTTTTCACTGCCTGAACATGGATGAAAACGCGATTTTATTTGGTAAACACATTAGGCCTGGCGAAAAATTTTATAATCTGTTGTTGTTGTGAATTTTCACCACTAGGTGGCGCTATTATCAAGGAAAGTGCCTTTTGCCTAATAACTCCCACATAATTTGTCGCACATTCAAAAACCTTATATCCACGCCTTCAGTGAATTGGGCTGAATCTCCTGATATAGGCCACGCCCATATCCGCCTACCATTTTTTTTCGCTAGCTCGCGAAATGTCGCAAACCTACTTTTTCGAACTCCTCCCAGGTAATTTCACCGATTTGCACCAAACTTTGCACACAGCATCTGTGGTCCCTTCTGACAAAAAGTTATTAAAACAATTGTAATATTCCAAAGAATACTCAAGTTATTAAATACCAACTTCCTGCAGATTTAGCTCCAAACAGGAAGTGTTGCATATCTCCACATTGCTTTGTCCGAATGACATCAAACTCAAAGTACTACTTCCCCATGAGCCCCTAAGGCTCTGTGCAAAATTTTGGCGGATGACCACTAGGTGGCGCTCATTAAATTGAAGTAATTTATATCTCCACATCCGTTGGTCGGATTAACACGAAACTTGGTATAATTATTGTCAATGCCCTCCTGAGGTTATCTCTTGAAGGTTTCACCGATCCGCCATCAGGTGGCGCTCTGGTGGCAGTTTTATTTTAGGTTTGGTACTGTGCCAACACCATAACACTTGTGGATATGAAATTCATATGGGTGGTAAAGACTGGCCCCTGTAACTCACACACCAAAAATGACCAGCAGGTGGCGCTATTATCAACACAAAAACGTTTTTGCCTAATAACTCCCACATAATATGGCGTACATTGTTAAACCTTATATCTATGTGTTCCCTGCATACAGCTGAATTGTATGATGTAGGCCAGGCCCACTTTCGCGCTACATTTTCATTCGCAAATTCGCCTAATGTCGCAAACCTACGTTTTCCAACTCCTCCCAGGTAATTTCACCGATATGCACCAAACTTTGCACACAGCATCCTTGGACTCTCCTGACAAAAACTTATAAAAAGAATTTTGATATTCCAAACAATACTCCACTTATTAAATAACAACTTCCTGCAGATTTCCTTTTAAAACAGGAAGTGTTGCACATCTCCACATTGTTTTCTCCCAATAACATAAAACTCAGGTTAGTACTTCCACATGAGCCCCTAAGAAACTTGGTAGAATTATTGTCAATGCCTTCCTGAGGATAATTGACAAAGGTGTTACCGATCCGACACTAGGTGGTGCTCTGGTGCCCGTTTTATTTGCTTATGTTTGGAACTCTCCCACATCATTTGTTGCACACTTTCCAACCTTTTATGTACGTGTTTCCTCGTGTGATGTATTTTTTTGTGTGATGTAGGCCATGCCCACTTTCACAACAAATTTCACTAGCAAAATCAGCAAAAGTGAAAAACCTACTTTTTCAAACTCCTCCCAGGCAATTTCACCGATTTGCACAAAACTTTGCACACAGCATCTGTGGACCCTCCTGACATAAAGTTATCAAAACAATTGTGATAGTCCAAAATATAATACAACAGTTTCAACAACATTGTCATCAAAACACACAGTGTTGCATTACCAAGGACACAAGGACACGGCTGGAGCAGGATGAAAAGGTTCTTTATTTCAACACAAATGAATTCATAGCTGATGATGGTTTTAGGTTCAGGCTGCTGGAGAGCTGCGTGGTGTCTGGCTGCTTGGGGGAGCGCAGATCAGGTTGTCTGTTGCAGTGGGGCTTAAGAGCTGTGTGGTGTTTGCCCGCTCGGAGGAGCGCAGGTCAGGTTGACTGCTGGAGGAGAGTCGTGTTTGTCGGCGCTCAGGACGACACTACACAAAGGCAAAGTTAGTCGTTGTACTGCAAAACACAGGTCCACTACAGTAAGCCAACAAAAGACTGTGGTTCACGAAATCATCTGGCAGCAGCTACAGTCAGGATAAAGGCTTTTAAGTGGGCGGTGATTGTCAACCTGCTGCAGGTGCGTTTGAGTGTCATCCCTCATGAGCCCGCAAACTCCGCCCAGCCTTCCAGTGCACCTCTACAAGCAAACAGAAAACATAAGCACAAAAAACACAACACAGGCACTGCAGCCACATATCGTGACAAGATGATTATTATCATTTTCAGCATATATCCTTTGTATTTTCACTAGTTTTTTGTGGTGATGTAATTTGGTGTTGATTTTCTGTTATGGAGTCTAGTCACACTTGTTATACATGTAATTGAGTCAAATATGGCCTTTCATGTAAATGCCAAAACAATCAGCAAGACACCGCAGGGAATCGAACCCCATCCCAGTAAACCAGGAGTACCATTACCAGTGCCTTTTGCTTTTTGTGGCTACATGAAAGGTAAAGCAAAACCTGCATTAGCAACAGCATATGACTGGCAGCAATTGATATTATGCGATTACTGCAGTATAGTAAGTGCTATATATCAGCTTAATCGTTTTCAATAAAATGTCTGAGTTATAAAACTTCAAATGTGTATTATTTAAATTAGTGATTACAGTTTTTATTACTATTTGTCATTACATGTTTTAGTTTAAAATGCTGTTGTAATGCAGGAAACGAAACCCTTTTTATATCCAACAGTTTTTTTGTTTTGTTTTTTTTTTACTTTGAACACAAAATATAGAATTACACACAACTCATAAGGAAACATGCAAATAACTAAATGCTATGAAAAACTTTTTTTAAAAAAATATATATATATATATATATATATATTACAAACACACAACATAGCACACAAAACTCCTAAAAGGAAACATGCATATATAAATAACTACAATATAAACACTATCAACAATTATTTTTTGGTCTTTTTTTTTTTTTTTTTTTTGAACACACAAAACATACATATATACACAACTCCACAATAACAGAAGGTTAATTACAAAACTGCTACTACAATTACTACTGCTATTTGTGCTCTTGTCCCTAACTATTCTTCTATGTCCTAGATGTAAAAGAAGACACGATCCCCTCATGGTCACTGAAATAAGTTGGCACCACTAATGCTTCAACAATATAATGTGTTGTTTTCACATACACATGATCAATTAGTGTGCCGTTTTCTGTTGTTGGTTGTTTCACAAATTGAACAAACCCTTTGTTTGTCATGAATTTGGCGATTGACGATGATTTCCCAATGTCGTCATTGAAATCTCCCATGACAGCAATTGTGTCACTTTTTGGATTCAGCCAATCAAGTAATTTGCCTAAATTTTGTTTAAACAAAGTCATGGGATAAGATGGTGGTCTGTAAATTACTGCTATCAATATGCTGTATGTAGTGCAGTGGTAAACCAAACATTCTAAATTTACATTTGGTACCTGGAGAACATTACATGCCAAATCGTCTGCACTATACAGGCCAACTCCACCATGTTGTTGGCCTTGAATTTCTGTCAATATTGGGTTGCTGCTACTGTAGGATAAATTCCTTGGCTGATTATGAAAACCATAACCTTCCATCTTTACAGTTTCAAATGAGGAAACTGCAGGCAGCCATGTTTCTGTAACAGCAATGCAGTTAAGCTGCAAATGCTGTGTACACAATGCCAAATCGGATACATGTTGGGTCAAATTCTGCACATTCATCAAAAACACAGTAAAGGTCTGTGTATTGAATTTGTGCCTTGTAATATTCTCGACCATGAAGGGAGGCATGTTTTCAATTGCATCTTTAATTGCATCCTTACAATAGATGACTTTCTCCTTAAAATCCCTGATCACCAACCCTGACAAATCTCTAACCCGACTCAAAGCTACATACGCCTGTCCAGCTGCAAAAATTCTTTCAAGCGACACTACCGCTTCATCTACTGTAATGCCTTGTACTTTATGTACTGTACAAGCCCAGGCAAGCTTCAGTGGAAATTGCCTACGCATTCCACCCTTTTTCGTTACCCTATCCTCTTCAGGTTCAATGCCCGTGGAACCCATTTCTACTGCAGAGGCAAATGCACAGCGTTTCCTCTTCTGTACGCCTACCCTATCATCATCAAATTTAACATATACTGTCTGAGGAAACCTTGTTTCGTCATTCTCTGGATAAACTATGTGTGTGACAGTGCCACACACCCCATTAACTAGACCATCCGCTACATCTAAGTTTTTAAACAGCATTACACGAGCATCTTTCCCTAAAAGCAGCGTCTCATCCAGACATGTGTCGTATGCTCTGGAATGATGTCCGCTTATCAACTCCAGCTTGCCTGTTTTCTTACTGTTCACATAATCCTGAGCCTCTATCTCAACATAATCCGGACAGCTTTCAAACAACTGCTTTACATTATGCTCATTTACTTGTCGATTTGTGGGAAATATGTGCAAAGCTGAGCTGACTTCGCCGGTTTCACAACGTTGTAATATTTCAATGTCGCTATCCAACATCGGCGTACCTTTTGAACGAGTTCTAACTCTGTTCAACAACTCTGCAAATACGTGATCTTTCTGACGAACGATTGTTTTCAATTCCGCAATCTTAAACAACCGAGACCACAAATCAACACCTACGTCATCTAAATACAGAGCTTTCCCTTTCACCGGAGGCAACTGATAAAAATCTCCAACTGCAATTACACTAACATTTCCAAAAGGGGAATAGTCACCAGATTGCTTAATTTGTCTTAATCTTCCATGGATATAAGCCAATAGTTTGTGATCAACCATGGAGATTTCATCTATTATCAAAAGCTGCAAGCTACTATATTTAGCACGTAAAGAATTCAGCTTCTCCTCTCCCAATGGAGTGTAAGGTAAGCGTACATCTTTACCAATGCTAAATGCATTGTGAATAGTAGCCGCATTTAAATTGTGTGCCGCTATCCCTGTAGGAGCTGTTAGTAGAACGCAAATGTCGTCCGGATCGCAACACACTCTGGACAACAACCTCATTGCCTCGAACTGTAAAGCCTTGATTAAATGGCTCTTACCTGTCCCTGCACCGCCTGTAATAAATACATGTATCGGATCTGGCTTTGCTCCATTTACCCTATCTAAGCACCACTGCCTAATCTGATAAAAAATACACATCTGTGTCTCATTCAGAGACCTAACTAAAGCCAAACCATCACGTCTGCAGAGGACATTGTTCCTCTTTTGTAAATGTGCAACGTCTTTGCCGTTTACCGCTAAATCTGGAATACTATCTACAGATTCGTCCACTATCTGCTCTGTCTCTCTGCGTTCCTCTATACACTCTAAACGCTCCAACTCCTGCTCTGGGCACAGCTCGCACCAGGCATCTTCTACAACACCGTCACTACTGATTGAATTTTGGATATCATCCAACTCGTCTGCGTCTCTTTCAAATTTGCATCTATTCTGATCGACAACCGCTTTAACCGAATGTAGCGATTTATCACATAATCTCACATGACCGTGACTATAAAACTGCTCAAACGTCTCAAACCCTGCCGGTTTCAGCTGCCCGTCTTTACGATACGGCAGGAACAACTGCAAAATGCTCTGATGGAACAATTCCGGATTCTTAGTCTCCGAAAAGCGCACGTAACGAACAACGGCGGGCTGCGTACGTGTTCTTTTCACAACAAAACCACAATCATTGCTTAATTTAACCCTATTGACGCACTTTTCGTTTTTACTCAAAACACGATACTCTGACGCAAATGTTGCCATACACATGTCATTAAATGTAATATCTTTTGGCCTATTCTTGTACCTGTCGACAGTATTCTTCATCCACATATCTTCCTCGGTAAGATCATGTGATGATGCCTTTTGTTTTAACACACTTAAAGGCAAACTCATTCTAACTGTATTCTCCCCTACCGGCACAAACACAACTTTCCTAGAGCACTCCTTTAGATGCATGTTTGTCAACCTATACACTGCCTCCTGAGCACAAACATCCCTATTGTGTAAATACACACTTCCTAAATTTTTCAATGCATCTTTAGCACTTCTATTACCCTCTTTAGCTGCTTCCCTCTGAGCATTTCCTAACAACAACCCCATCTCCTTTTCTGCCTTGGAGATGTAAGAAATAATGTACACTACACAAGCATAGGCATCAACCACATATTGGATGTCAATATTAGCATTCCAGCATTTTAAAAGTGGTTTGCTATACTGATTGATCCAAACCTCGTTCACCTGCCTCTTCAAAACGACATGCGTCTTCCTGCCAACACGATTATACGCAGCCTCAAAAACGGTTTGATTTAAACCTAAATGTCTAAACAACTGTTCCACACTATCAAAACTGGCATTCTCATCTGAAAGAGCCTTTTTGATTTTTGTCATAATGGCGACTGCGATCTCTTTTTTCATGATTTCTGTTTTTTTCTGCCCCTCATTTTTGCATGCACAGCTGTCCAATTTCTGTGCTTCATCTACCTTACATTTACAAGATTTTTTCCCATCCTCTTCACCGACTGGACGTGAAATAAAAGTTTTTGCGGACGGCGGCTTAGGAAAATTGAAACGACAAACAGTTTTATTCTTTTTACAAGATTTTGAATGTCGTTTTGAATGTTGTTGCACAGTTGTTACAATTTCCAATAATGTTTCATCCTGTGCTGGTAATTCACACGTCACATACTGATCAATAAATTGAACTACCTCTTCATCTGTGTTTTTATCAATTATTGGGGCATTCTCTATCCAAAAGAGGCAGTGAACATGTGGTGATCCACGCTGCTGGAATTCCACCCTATAAAAATAATCCTTTATTTTGCCAATAGGATTAGATGGAGACATGAGCACCTCTCTCAAAAAACAATGCCAGCGAAAATCAAACATTGTGGCCGCAGTGACCGGATTGCCACGCAAAAGTTGACACCTATCTGCCCATTCTAACTGTTCAGCTGTCTCTGTTCTACCTGCCTGCTTCAAAATACTATTGAGGAGATTTTTCCACCGCATGTCAGCTGAAGAAAACGAACAAAACCACGTCGGGACACCCAGCTGACGAACACAAGCCAACAAATCACGCTGGGCTCCCTGCCAAAAAGATGGGGTACCTCTAATAGGTTTAAGAAAACGAAACCCATCATCAACCTGCAACAAGTTTTTCAAGGATTCTTCATCATTCAATGCATTTCTGGTAACTTTTTGAGAAGTAGCACCTCCTTTACCCTTCCGCAATGCTATTGATACATTTGACACAACCTGCTCTACCTCAGATAAGTACTGAGCAAAAAAGATGTATTCAACATTTTGTGCAAATCTACCATCAGCATGTAAAATCCTGTTATTAAAATAACGCGACAAAGTCAAACGATGCTGTCTACTATCACGATATGTACCAAGTCCGCTAGGAAACAACACTGGGAAGCATTTTGCTTCATTTGTATAATCAGACAACAACCTGACAGGAGAGTTCCCTTCTGCTGGAGCCAAATTCAATATATCATCAAAAGATTGATCCAGTGTTTCCTGACCAATATCTACAGGCATAAGACAAGTGTCCTGGAACATGCAATGTTGTTGTCTATCATGCAGAAGCTCATCTTCCCCAACATCTGCAGATGCTTCAATACCACCATTACAATCAGTATCCGGTTGCCTACAAAACTGGTTTATCCACGCTTCATTAAACTCTACATCTTTATAATGGACATTTGTCCCTTTCAAATATTGCAAAGCTTGCCTTACGCGCGTACTATCAACAAACTGATACTCATAATGTCCTTTATAAGTTAGCTTCCGCTTCAACTTTACTGGCAACAAAGATCCTTCCATGTCTGTACGTGGCAGCAAATTGCTCGTCTGCACAATATTTGCAGGAACACACGTCACAGGTCCATGTACTCCATTTTGCCCACCTTTAGGCAACGCCAACATCTTCATAAACGGAATATGCAACGCGATCAAATGTTGCTCTAAACTATTCAAACACGCCAATTCTGGTGGAATGGGACAAACCGCCAAATTGTTCAATCCACATTCAGGTGGCACCACACCTTTACTAATCTTAGAATGACACGTGCTACAAATCCACAGCTCTCCTCTAGCTGTATCCAACCATTTACACGGCAATACGCAGTCTTGATTACATTTATGTAAATACTCTTCACTAATACATTTATCTGCAATTAAACCTATTTCTTTCCTTTTACTATAATCATCTCTTTTACACTTCAAAACTTGATTCTTAAACAACCCTCTGTGGCATACACAGCACACAAAATCTGGCCCATCTTTAACTTTTTCACAAAACTGTTCTCTAACATAATCAAACTGCTCTGCCTTTTCTTTATATTGTTCCCTCTTTAATTTGTTTCCTGCTATAACACGCTTCTTATGCTCAAGACTTCCATGATACTTCCTTGTACTCATTGCTTTTACATGCTGCCTGTGCACTTCACTTTCCCTATATTTTATTTTACTCATCTCCTTAACTTTATGCTGATGTACTACATTTTCCATATATTTAATTTTACTCATCTCCTTCACCTTATGCTTATATACTACATTTTCCCTATATTTCTTTTTAATAATTTCAATGACTTTAATCCTATGCAACACATTTGATTTATATTTCACTTTACCAATTTCCTTGACTTTCTCCCTATGCAAATCATTTTCCTGGTATTTTGTAATTATTTTTAACTTCTTTTTATTTTTCAAATACTTAGAAGGACTAACATAAGTTGGGTTAAATGTAAATGTGGTTGCCTCTTGTGTAGACACTGCACTATGCTGCTGTTGTCTAACATTGTCAACATCTATATCTTCTTCAGCTACACAACCTGAAGCTACAAATGGACTTGAAGTGTCAGCACAAACACTACTCTCTCTACTTTGCCGTCTCAAATTGTATCCTCCGGAAAAAGACCCGCAGTAACAATAACAAGTCTGCCTCTGAGGCTGCTTTACACAAACAACAGTCTCATAATGGTTACCGTTGCAATTTTCTAAATACACTGCCTGATTACACAACTGCTTATTCTTGCAACTGTATTCAAGCCAGTGATCACCACAAAACGTGAAAATATTTACTCCTAAACAATCTGCTGCTGCTTGAATCTCTACTTCAGTGGCCCAACTACCAACATAGCGCATTCTTGATCTACTCAGATAATCTGCCATTGAGGAATACTCAGGACGCAACATATATGCTAGAGGATTGGCCTGTAATTGCTTAAACACAGCAAATCTAATTTTTCTATGATTCTTCTGTGTGCCACACACAGCTTGACTAACCGCTCTAAAGAAACAATTACCATCACCAACTATTTGCTCGTTCCTACAAGGAGCCCCTAATGCACCAACCTCTGTAGACACTAGATCGAGTTTCTCCGACTCTACGTTCAACTGTTTGCACAAAGCTTGTACAACTTCACTACGCAGCGGATTATACTCAAATCTTTTACTTGTCACATCGCTGACAAATACAACATCTGAATTAACCACATTAACATCCCTGCTTTTCAACTTTTTGGATCCACAACTACCCACTGAAATCTTGCGTTTTACACCTGTCTGACTGCTGCTACTGCCAAGGCTTACCTGTTCAGCCGACACTTTAAGTAGCGGCTGAAGAGGTAAGCTACAACCAAAGTCAACCTCTCCACTTTCCACAGTTGCACTTGGACTTTTGTGAGTGACACAAACACCGGCAATCTCAAACAGCTTTGGACTGTTCATTGCGGCGGCAAATTTGCATATGTGATCAAACACACGGTCAAGGCAACTGAAATACACAACAACACTTAACCCGTTCACATCTACCATGCCATCTGCACCGCGTGCGTGGGAGTCAACAACTGCATACTGCCCATCTCGACCAATGATAGCACACGTGCTGCCACTCACAGTCAGAAAGCATGTGTCATATTTGCAACACATCTTTCCCAAACCATTCCTGAGAGTGGTGTACACACCTGCATCAACAAGCTGTCCCTCAACCACATCAACGTCACCAGAAACATAGTCACCGTACTCAAACTGAAATTTCTCTCCATCAATAATGGACTCTTTAGGCAAATCTGGAACGCACAGCAGTTCAGACCTCCCACTGATGGACTTACTTTCCCGCAACGACGTGTAGAGCTCGTCCCCTAACTCTACAACCTTATCCAGATCGCCGGACTGCCACGAAAACACAGTATCAATGCTGTGTTTGGCTATAGCTACCAAACTAACAGCCATACACTGAAGCCCTCCGTGTTGGAACCGAGCGTCCCCTTGGTGAAAAGTTCCCCTGATGGAACTTAGGTCGGTCTCTGGCCTGACTGAAATGCTATCCTCCAGCTTTGCTGCAACGCCGACGTCAACGGTCTCGCCTGCAAACAATGTAGCACTCTCCCCGTCGTCATCTACTGGACACGCAATGACAGAAATGCCATGCACGGCATACCACTTCGCACCTAAAGACTCCTGCAAATGACCGATGTGAAGCATCAAGTCATTAAGACATGTGTTGAACACAGCCACAGATGTGCCAATACTAGATGCCATCCCAGATGCATCACGTGTGCCACAATCAACAACCACAAAATACCCGTTATGGAGAATAATGGCACTAACCTCACCCCCGAGGTTCAACAGACACGCGCCGTGGATAAACAAATGCTCTTGCAGCTTCTCGTACATCGCAATGTCTCCGTCCAGCCAATTAAAATCGCTACGTGCTGGAGGAGGAATAGCTACCTGCCACTGCCTGCCAAACACATTGTGCTGTTCGATCAACTTGCACAACTCCTGTTTATCCTCGCTCTTCTGCCTAGCTTCAATGTAACTGGCCAGTTTGCCACCTTCTACGCCTATGCTATCCACATCTGTCCCTTTCCAAGTACACACTGGAGAAATGACATGTTTCATGACTGCTGCAACGCCACATGCCATGGGTGTATTTATGTCGTAAGTGACTGGTGCACTTTTGACACGAATACCAGGAACAACAGACTGCAGGGGCTCTTCACACCTGCAAGGAACGGGGTTAGCATCACACTTACCTTCGTTGGATCTCGGTGTCGGCGAGACACCAAGATCGACGACAGGCTGAAGGTCCCCGCCCGGCGCAGCGACGACAGGGGTGTCGGCGGCGGAGGCGGCGACGGCGACCTAGAAGACAAGAAAAACATTAACTGATCTATAAATAAACTATACTACTATTTTTATAAAAAGGTACTAGACGCACAAACTGTACTAACCTCCCTCCTGGCGTCCACTTTCAGATGAGCAGTTGCAGGCGGTGGCACGGGTTTCACCACGGGCAAAGCTCTCGCCGGGACCTAGAGAACATTTTTTTCCAATGATTATCCAATTATTGCCATAATACTGCAGACGTGCACAAAAAAAAAATCCCAATAAGTCAAATATCGAATAAAATCGAGACAAACCTTCTGGCTTGCAGAAGTCCGACGACGATGTTCCACTTTTGGACGCTAAAGGAAGAAAAAAAAAAAACACTTTCTGAAGCCATATTTGGGCAAATGCCCTTGTGGACAATATTGTGCAGTTTTACATGTTGTTGTGAGTGTATCAGGAAAAAGGAGATGCTACACAGCCTTCAACAAACCAAGAGATACAACTTGCACGCAGTTTACCTTTGAGCTTCGTGGAACAGCGGCAGAATCAGGGGTAGGAAGATGGGATGGCACAGCAGCATCCATCGCAGCCAACACCGAACTGCTAAACCAAACAGGGTTTGGCTGGATGAGTTGGAGTACGCTTGCACTTGCGTCAACCTGTGAAATGCATAGAAAGAACGACTCCTCTGTCAAAACGCCATCATCAAATCGACAATCGTATCCAAAACAGCCTAGGTTAAATCAAGCGTAACATACCTGCTGCTGAACCACCCTCTCTGCACCAGAGGACTGCTCAAGTTCCTCAGGTGCTCTCCTCTGTAATGACAAAATAAGATACTTTGTATTAAACCACCAGTCGAACATTGCAGAGGTCAGCTGATCAAAAATACATCAACCGCACCATTACAATGCGTAAACAATTACCTTCCCGCCCTTGCCGACGACTGTCCACTCAAAGGGGTTTGATGGACGAGGTACGGCGACCTGTCCCCTGACAACCACCTTTGGGACGACGTGCCTACGAGGCGGCGACGCTCTGGGAGCAGGCTGTAGCTTTGGTGTCGGAGGCTGCAGTTGTTCGAATGCAGCGTTCCACAGCAGCCCGGCTAGAACGGGCATGCCGTCACTATCGCTGAGGTGAACCTGCGAAAATAACGAAAATGAAACGGATTACGCGGTGCAATTAACTTGTTATTCGACTACAGACAAAGTGTAGATGACACTATGTATTCTACTTACACCATCTCTGCACCACAGCTCACGGCGGTTCATGGGGAAATGCTCAGCTGTAGGGAAGTACCTGACACCTAAAAAAGAAAAATAACATACATTAATTTAACATCTCTATGGGCTATATTTAAAGTTTTACCTGAATGATTATGGAAATTGTAATATTCGTTCAAACAGTCTGCCAAACAACATATGATGCATTATACGTGGAAATGTACTTAAACTATAGTCTTTTTAAAGCTTACCCATACGTGCTGCCACGCGGCGGAACTCTTGACGCATGAAGTCTTGCTGAAGGACTTCAACGGTCAAACGAGGTACGAAGTCTGCGACACACACCTGGAGAGCAAAGTGGTTGTTAATGACAAAGTAATTTCTTTCTGAAAATGCAATAACTAATATCATATAAATATACATTATTTTGCAACAGTTCATACAACTAAATTAACTGTGGTAATATATCAATGAAAACAATAGAAAATAAACCTACGTTAGACCATCGACTGCAAGCGGCTTGCAGGAACTTAGCGAAGTCCGCCCCTGCCTCGTCGATGGTCTTGCTGGTTGTCAGGTTGTTACTGGGTGCCATGACCAGGACTGCGTCAGGAGACCGAGGAACAGCAGCATGCAGTAACTCGGTCCTCAGCTCCCTCGCACAGGCCCCGGGCGTGGACATGATGCCAAAGGAGAGCGAGCCCTCTGGCATCGGAACAATGCCATCTGCGAAAGCGCGCAGATGGGAAGCGCCTATGAGAAGAACAAACTGGAAAAAAAGATTACAATGTTGTAGAATGAAAATCACTAATTATTATAAGTCTTATTATTAATATTATCATTATTACTATTATTATTTTACCTTCTCATCAGGCACTTGCGACGGAATGACCAACTTGTGTTGTTTTCCCGTCAGCGACGAGCTTGGCCATTGTCGCACAGCGTGGCGCTGACCGGTGCCAACTAATACACAGAAGAAAAAGACACCGAGATACACGTAGTTCATAAAATATTATAAATCATCATCACAAATCATGTAAACGCAACACACCTTGCCACTAGCAAAATATACATACACATACAAGGAAAAGATTTACATACGTGCGACAGAGACATTGGCGGGCCGCTGCGGTTCCACGTCAACCGTTCGCCGTTCTGCCATACGCCGTTTGGCTGCCTCCGAACGGCGATAAGACTTGCCCCGTGGCATCTAATAACAAGTAGACAATTGATTAATATTGACATTACAACTCATCTCTAGCCTGCAATAATTGGAAAAATACATCTTATACACACGTTTAACAAGCAACCAGTGATGGAAGCAGAAGAATTAAAGTTGTTACTTAAATCAAAGTATTCAAACAACACTGACAAGTACTAGACTAAAATGCTGATAGTTTACTTTAACCCTTGTATTATGTTTGTTTGTCCCCCTTTACTTTGGTGTTCCCAGTCAAATTTGACCAGTCTGGTTTAACTGCTCTCAAATTAACACAAAAAACACAATTTCAACATAATCGGCACCAAATTCTATTTAAGACCTTTTAATACTGTACATAGTGTATCCAGCTACCAGTGAACATCAATAACTGCAGTAAATATCCAAACAATAGACACTGAAAATAATAATAATAATAATAATGATCAAAACACAAACCAAATTCACAGAACATCATAAAATCAACATGAATAGTCATCTCTCTCTCTGTGTGTGTGTGTGTGTGTGTGTGTGTGTGTGTGAGAGAGAGAGAGACGGAGTGCAGTGAAGCGCTACAACGCCCGCGAAGTTCAAAAATGTACTCCAGCCAATCATGGCGCAAAACGCCTCGAAGTTGAAAATTTACTCCCGACACCCACCGCGCGACATTTCAAATATACTCGCGCCAATCGCAGCGCAATAACGGAGTCATTTACCAGTGAGCCGATGTGACAGTTGAAATGACTTGATATTAAATTAAATGAATATTGTCTAAAGACTGGCGTTGCTAGTAGCTTGTAGCTGCTTTAGCAAACACACAAAAGGCCCTCATATGCTACCAAACATGTGGTTATAACCTGTGCTAACAGCCAACCACCTCTCCTATGACTACAGGGAAGCTAGTTACAGTAGCTACTGCAGGAGAAGGCTCGGTAACTTTAAGCTCGTCTAGAAAAAAACACCCAAAGGTTTCTGCTGCCGAGCGATGCTAATAATGCTTGCTAACTAGCTGTCAGCAGAGTAGCCAACAGTGTTAATAACAGCATTGATAATACTCATTTACAAACCATACACACACAATGTACCTTACTGAAGTTAGCAGTATTTTAGATACATTCAGAATTATACATTCAAAATTACGGTTCGATGAGGCAGCTAGCATGGATGTTAGCTCGTTGTCCGCTAGCTCGTTGTCCGAGCAGCCTTCTCTGTGCCCACTTACCGTGTTGAGCAAGCTGAAGGTCCTTGAAGAGAATGCTGCTGTCGTAATCCGAAAGTGTTGGAAATATCTGCGAGTATCTGTATGTATTTGTGTGTATTTGTTGAAAAATCCGAAGAGCCAAGGTGAAGCAGTCTGCACAGGACGAGAGTCAAGTAACAGACAACCGTTCAAACGTTGCAGCGCTGACGTCAAGTTTTTTTCTCACGACGTGATTGGTTGATGCGTTCAAATCCATGACAAAAGCTAAGTAAAATCACTCTCCGCTGCTTTTTCCATAATCAACAGATATGATATATTGTTGGCTGCCAGGTGGGCATATTAGCGCGAGAAAGACACAGATGACCATAAATGCCACCTAATTCTTCAGTCTGAAATATTAAACATTTGTCACTTTCCAGTAGGCATGGTGGGTGAGGATATCAGTCACACCACATTATAACAGCATCCATGTCATGACAAACACTCAGCCGGTACGTGTTTAAATTAACAGGAGGACACCGGGCAAACGCCTTGAAAAAAACACACACGTCATCATCATGACGTGTACCGTCACGCCTCTTTTGTCACATACACGTTCTCTCAAACATAACACAGGTATAAATTTAAGTAACTCCTACAGATTGCAGATGAAAACTGTCACTATTGTGTTTGTGGTAACATATAGGGAGGCACCTTTCCAAGGCACCACCAACTAAAAATAGGAAGTCAGCCTCATATCCATCAATCAGACTTTAATGATATAGCACATTTTATACAAATAACATATAACTGTAAAACTATATGTTCACATTCAAGCAGAAAGATCACCATTAATGAGGAGGCAACACAATTGACAACTTACTGATAAACATGGGTAAAACATATTTACAGCTTTTTCTGATAACAACCATAATCATTTGGAGCTTTTTTTTTTAAAAGGACATTATATGTATTGTTTCATCAGGCATTATATAAAACGGAAAACATTGAAAATCTTTACATTTCTATGATGACGGAATAAATGTATTCTTCATAACTGATACATTTTACAATCACAATCATTAAAAAGCTAAGGACAATCCCAGCGAAGATTAACACTGACTAAAATGGATTCCTCCCAGTTTTAAATCCAAACCCATTATATCCCGTTTCAAGCGGAGAGACAAATGTCAAAGCCTTTTCAGAGGAGATTTAAATGCAACAGTAATGCAGAGGAGGCAGAAGTGTTTCCAATACAAACTGCTCTCCTCTGCTAAATCTTTTCCACCGTTATTGACATGCATGAGTAAAAAAAAAAACACCATTACATCACATTAAATCCCTGTAGAGTAGTTACAGTATAGTAACATAATCAGCCAGTAGGCTACAGTTATTGGATGTATTTGTGGTACATAAATAAAAGCTTGAAGTGTATCTGATGGCTGTCTTTTCTGTTGGATGACAAAGTGAGTTTGTGTTTCACAAACGCTCTGATTTTGGTTATACTGTAGAAATGAAGCAGAAAAAAAATTCAATAACTGTTGGAAATTAGAGAAGTTGTTGTGGAGTAGAGGATTCTGACAATACTACTTTTAACACTCTTTAAGCTTTGTTCAAACATTTTGCCAAACATCATTCACAGCTCAAATGATATTTGTCTTAAATTTTCTAAAGGAAGGATGTGCGCGCCCGACAGCAGCATGCTGCAACACCAGCATGTAGTGACAGCAGCATGCCCCGACAGCAGCACGCCGCGACGTACGTGGACTGCGAGGGCCCGTACATCACTGCTCGCAGTTTTAATTAGGGCCCGAGCAGGGAACCTGCAAGGACCCTATTGTTTTTGTAGTGATTATTATTATTTTTTTTTTTATTATTTTTAGGCCAAAATGATCGCATTTTTCACTGCCTGAACATACCCCAAAACTCACCAAACTTGGAATATACGTTACACCTGGCGAAAAATTTTATAATCTGTTGTCGTTGTGAATTTTCACCACTAGGTGGCGCTATTATCAAGGAAAGTGCGTTTCGCCTTATAACTCCCACATACTTTGTCGCACATTCAAAAACCTTATATCCACACGTTCAGTGAATCCTCCTGAATCTCTGGGTATAGGCCACGCCCATATCCGCCTACCGTTTTTTTTCGCTAGCTCGCAAAGTGTCGCAAACCTACTTTTTCGAACTCCTCCCAGGCAGTTCGACCGATTTGCACGAAACTTTGCACACAGCATCTGTGGACCCTCCTGACAAAAAGTTATTAAAAGAATTTTGATATTCCAAAGAATACTCAAGTTATTAAATAACAATTTCCTGCAGATTTCGGTCAAAACAGGAAGTGTTGCATATCTCCACATTGGTGTGTCCGAATGACATGAAACTCAGGATAATACTTCCCCATGAGCCCCTAAGGCTCTGTGCCAAATTTTGGACGACCACCACTAGGTGGCGCTCTTTAAATTGAAGTAATTTATATCTCCACATCCGTTTGTCTGATTGACATGAAACTTGGTACACTTATTGCAAATGCCCTCCTGAGGATGGCTGACGAAGGTCTTACCGCTCCGACACTAGGTGGCGCTCTGGCGGCAGATTCATTTTGTTTTTGGCACTGTGCCCACACCACAATACTTATGGATATGAAATTCATTGGGGTGGTACACACTGGCCCCTGTACCTCACACACCAAAAATTACCACTAGGTGGCGCTGTTATCAAGACAAAACCGTTTTTCCCTTGACTGCCTTCACTTTTCATTACTCAACGGAAGTTGTTGCATGAACAAGCCCCGACGGCAGCATGCCCCGACACGCGTGGACTGCGAGGGCCCGTACATCACTGCTCGCAGTTTTAATTATTATTATTTTTCTTATCCCCAAATGATCGCATTTTTCACTGCCTGAACATACCCCAAAACTCGCCAAACTTGGAATATACGTCACACCTGGTGAAAAATTTTATAATCTGTCGTCGTTGTGAATTTTCGCCACTAGGTGGCGCTGTTATCAAGGAAAGTGCGTTTTGCCTTATAACTCCCACATACTTTGTCGCACATTCAAAAACCTTATATCCACGCGTTCAGTGAATCCTCCTGAATCTCTGGGTATAGGCCACGCCCATATCCGCCTACCGTTTTTTTTCGCTAGCTCGCAAAATGTCGCAAACCTACTTTTTCGAACTCCTCCCAGGCAATTTCACCAATTTGCACGAAACTTTGCACACAGCATCTGTGGACCCTCCTGACTAAAAGTTATTAAAAGAATTTTAATATTCCAAAGAATGCTCAAATTATTAAATAACAACTTCCTGCAGATTTCGCTCCAAACAGGAAGTGTTGCATATCTCCACAATGCTGTGTCCGAATGACATCAAACTCAGGATCCTACTTCCCCATGAGCCCCTAAGGCTCTGTACTGAATTTTATCTCATGACCACTAGGTGGCGCTCTTTAAATTGAAGTAATTTATATCTCCACATCCGTTTGTCTGATTGACATGAAACTTGGTACACTTATTGCAAATGCCCTCCTGAGGATGGCTGACGAAGGTCTTACCGCTCCGACACTAGGTGGCGCTCTGGCGGCAGTTTCATTTTGTTTTTGGCACTGTGCCCACACCATAATACTTATGGATATGAAATTCATTGGGGTGGTACACACTGGCCCATGTAACTCACACACCAAAAATTACCACTAGGTGGCGCTGTTATCAAGACAAAACCGTTTTTCCCTTGACTGCCTTCACTTTTCATTACTCAACGGAAGTTGTTGCATGAACAAGCCCCGACGGCAGCATGCCCCGACACGCGAGGACTGCGAGGGCCCGTACATCACTGCTCGCAGTTTTAATGATTATTATTATTATTCTTATTTTATTCCTTCTTCCAAAATGATCGCATTTTTCACTGCCTGAACATACCCCAAAACTCGCCAAACTTGGAATATAGATCACACCTGGCGAAAAATTTTATAATCTGTTGTCATTGTCAAATTTCGCCACTAGGTGGCGCTATTATGAAGGACAGTGCGTTTTGGCTAATAACTCACACATACTTTGTCGCACATTCTAAATCCTTATATCCACGCGTTCAGTGAATCCTCCTGAATCTCTGGGTATAGGCCACGCCCATATCCGCCTACCGTTTTTTTTCGCTAGCTCGCAAAATGTCGCAAACCTACTTTTTCGAACTCCTCCCAGGCAATTTCACCAATTTGCACCAAACTTTGCACACAGCATCTGTGGACCCTCCTGACAGAAAGTTATTAAAACAATTTTGATATGCCAAAAAATACTCAAGTTATTAAATTATAACTTCCTGCAGATTTCGCTCCAGACAGGAAGTGTTGCATATCTCCACGTCGGTGTGTCCGAATGACTTCAAACTCAGGATCCTACTTCCACGTGAGGCCCTAAGGCTCTGTTCAAAATTTGGGATGATGACCACCAGGTGGCGCTGTTTAAATTCAACTATTTTATATCTCAACATCTGTTATTCGGATTAACACAAAACTTTGTAGACTCATTGCCAATGCCCTCCTGAGGATACCTCACGAATGTGTTACCGATCCGACACTAGGTGGCGCTCTGGTGGCAGTTACATCTTAGATTTGGCACTGTGCCAAAACCATAACACTTATGGATATGAAACTCATTGGGGTGGTATAGACTGGCCCCTGTAACTCACACACCAAAAATGACCAGCAGGTGGCGCTGTTATGAAGACAAAGGCGTTTTTGCCTTGACTGCCTTCACTTTTGATTCCTCAACGGAAGTTGGTGCGTGAACAAGCCACAACGGCAGCATGCCCCGACAGCAGCACGCCCCGACACGCGTGGACTGCGAGGGCCCGTACATCACTGCTCGCAGTTTTAATTATTATTATTTTCCTTTGTCCCAAATGATCGCATTTTTCACTGCCTGAACATGGACGAAAACGCGATTTTATTTGGTAAATACATCAGGCCTCGCGAAAAATTTTATAATCTGTTGTCATTGTGAATTTTCGCCACTAGGTGGCGCTATTATCAAGGAAAGTGCGTTTTGGCTAATAACTCCCACGTACTTTGTCGCATATTCAAAAAACTTATATCCACGCGTTCAGTGAATTCTGCTGAATCTCCTGATATAGGCCACGCCCACATCCGCCTACCGTTTTTTTTCGCTAGCTCGCAAAATGTCGCAAACCTACTTTTTCTAACTCCTCCCAGGGAATTCAACCGATTTGCACGAAACTTTGCACACAGCATCTGTGGACCCTCCTGACAAAAAGTTATTAAAAGAATTTTGATATTCCAAAGAATACTCAAGTTATTAAATAACAATTTCCTGCAGATTTCGGTCAAAACAGGAAGTGTTGCATATCTCCACATTGGTTTGTCCGAATGACATGAAACTCAGGATAGTACTTCCCCATGAGCCCCTAAGGCTCTGTGCCAAATTTTTGCCGACCACCACTAGGTGGCGCTCTTTAAATTGAAGTAATTTATATCTCCACATCCGTTTGTCTGATTGACATGAAACTTGGTACACTTATTGCAAATGCCCTCCTGAGGATGGCTGACGAAGGTCTTACCGCTCCGACACTAGGTGGCGCTCTGGCGGCAGTTTCATTTTCTTTTTGGCACAGTGCCCACACCATAATACTTATCGATATCAAATTCATTGGGGTGGTACACACTGGCCCCTGTAACTCACACACCAAAAATTACCACTAGGTGGCGCTGTTATCAAGACAAAACCGTTTTTCCCTTGACTGCCTTCACTTTTCATTACTCAACGGAAGTTGATGCATGAACAAGCCCCGACGGCAGCATGCCCCGACACGCGTGGACTGCGAGGGCCCGTACATCACTGCTCGCAGTTTTAATTAGGGCCCGAGCAGGAAACCTGCGAGGTCCCTATTGTAATTGTAATGTTTATTATTATTATTTTTATTTATCCCAAATGATCGCATTTTTCACTGCCTTAACATACCCCAAAACTCGCCAAACTTGGAATATACGTCACACCTGGCGAAAAATTTTATAATCTGTCGTCGTTGTGAATTTTCACCACTAGGTGGCGCTGTTATCAAGGAAAGTGCGTTTTGCCTAATAACTCCCACATACTTTGTCGCACATTCTAAATCCTTATATCCACGCGTTCAGTGAATCCTCCTGAATCTCTGGGTATAGGCCACGCCCATATCCGCCTACCGTTTTTTTTCGCTAGCTCGCAAAATGTCGCAAACCTACTTTTTCGAACTCCTCCCAGGCAATTTCACCGATTTGCACGAAACTTTGCACACAGCATCTGTGGACCCTCCTGACAAAAAGTTATTAAAAGAATTTTGATATACCAAAAAATACTCAACTTATTAAATTACAAATTCCTGCAGATTTCGCTCATAACAGGAAGTTTTGCATATCTCCACATTGGTGTGTCCGAATGACTTCAAACTCAGGATCCTACTTCCCTATGAGGCCCTAAGGCTCTGTTCAAAATTTTGCCCGATGACCACTAGGTGGCGCTCTTTAAATTGGAGTAATTTATATCTCCACATTGGTTTGTCGGATTAACATGAAACTTGGTACACTCATTGCCAATGCCCTCCTGAGGATAGCTGACGAAGGTCTTACCGATCCAACACTAGGTGGCGCTCTGGTGGCAGTTTCATTTTTTATTTGCCACTGTGCCCACACCATAACACTTATGGATATGAAACTCATAGGGGTGCTATAAACTGGCCCCTGTAACTCACACACCAAAAATGACCAGCAGGTGGCGCTATTATCAACACTAAACCGTTTTTGCCTAATAACTCCCACATAACATGGTGTGAATTCTTAAACCTTATATCTATGTGTTCCCTGCATTCAGCTGAATTGTGTGATGTAGGCCACGCCCACTTTCGCGTCACACTTCCATTTGAAAATTCCGGAATGTCACAAACCTTCTTCTCCGAACTCCACCTATGCAATTAATCCCATTTCCACCAAACTTTGCACACATCATCTGTGGACCCTCCTGACAAAAAGTTATTAAAAGAATTGTGATAGTCCAAACAACGGCCATAATATGAAACAACAATTTCCTGCAAATTCTGTTCAAACAGACAGTCTTCCATATCTTCACCAAATGCAGTCCCATTAACACACGGACAGTTAAGACATACATACACAATAATCGGGCAATGCGGCCGGGTAACTGGCAGGCCCCGACCGCAGCACACCCCGACACGCGTGGACTGCGAGGGCCCGTTCATCACTGCTTGCAGTTTTAATTAGGGCCCGAGCAGGAAACCTGCGAGGTCCCTATTGTAATTGTAATGTTTATTAGGGCCCGAGCAGGGAACCTGCGAGGACCCTATTGTAATTGTAATGATTATTAGGGCCCGAGCAGGAAACCTGCGAGGTCCCTATTGTAATTGTAATGTTTATTATTAGGGCCCGAGCAGGGAACCTGCGAGGACCCTATTGTTTCTGTAGTGATTATTATTTTATTTAGTTATTTTTCTTTGTCCCAAATGATCGCATTTTTCACTGCCTGAACATACCCCAAAACTCGCCAAACTTGGAATATACGTCACACCTGGCGAAAAATTTTATAATCTGTTGTCGTTGTGAATTTTCACCACTAGGTGGCGCTCTTATCAAGGAAAGTGCGTTTTGCCTAATAACTCCCACATACTTTGTCGCACATTCAAAAACCTTATATCCACGCGTTCAGTGAATCCTCCTGAATCTCTGGGTATAGGCCACGCCCATATCCGCCTACCGTTTTTTTTCGCTAGCTCGCGAAATGTCGCAAACCTACTTTTTCGAACTCCTCCCAGGCAGTTCGACCGATTTGCACGAAACTTTGCACACAGCATCTGTGGACTCTCCTGACAAAAAGTTATTAAAAGAATTTTGATATTCCAAACAATACTCAAGTTATTAAATAACAATTTCCTGCAGATTTCGGTCAAAACAGGAAGTGTTGCATATCTCCACATTGGTGAGTCCGAATGACATGAAACTCAGGATAATACTTCCCCATGAGCCCCTAAGGCTCTGTGCAAAATTTGGGATGATCACCACCAGGTGGCGCTGTTTAAATTGAACTATTTTATCTCTCAACATCGGTTGGTCGGATTAACACAAAACTTGGTACACTCATTCCCAATGCCCTCCTGAGGATAGCTGACAAATGTGTTCCAGATCCGACACAAGGTGGCGCTGTGGTGGCAGTTTCTTTTTATTTTTGCCACTGTGCCCACACCATAACACTTATGGATATGAAACTCATTGAGGTGGTATAGACTGGCCCCTGTAACTCACACACCAAAAATGACCAGCAGGTGGCACTGTTATCAAGCCAAAGTCGTTTTTGGTTAATAACTCCCACATAATATGTCGCACAGTTTAAAACCTTATATCTACGTGTTACCTGAATCCAGATGAATTGATTGATGTAGGCCACGCCCGCTTTCGCCCACAATTTCCATTCGCAAAATCGCGAAAACTGATAAACGTACTTTTTCAAACTCCTCCCAGGCAATTTCACCGACTTGCACCAAGCTTTGCACACAGCATCTGTGGATGCTCACGACAAAAAGCTATTTAAAGAATTTTGATAGTCCACTAAACACCCAAAATATAGAATTACAATTTCCTGCACCTTGTGGTCAAACAGACAATCTTGCGTATCTTGACCAAATGCTCTCACATTAACACAAGACCTTAACCTATTGTGTTCCATGGCGCACTGATGGTTTGTGAAAAATTTGGTGCAAATCGGCCAATACATGGCGCTTTTATTGCTAAATGATGAAAGAACAGCTTGACTGCCTTCACTTTTCATTCCTCAATGGAAGTTGTTGCATGAAGAAGCCCCGACAGCTGCATGCCTCGACAGCAGCATGCCCCGACGGTAGCATACCCTGCGAGGGCCCGATCATCACTGCTTGCAGTTTTAATTAGGGCCCGAGCAGGAAACCTGCGAGGTCCCTATTGTAATTGTAATGTTTATTATTATTTTTATTTATCCCAAATGATCGCATTTTTCACTGCCTTAACATACCCCAAAACTCGCCAAACTTGGAATATACGTCACACCTGGCGAAAAATTTTATAATCTGTCGTCGTTGTGAATTTTCACCACTAGGTGGCGCTGTTATCAAGGAAAGTGCGTTTTGCCTAATAACTCCCACATACTTTGTCGCACATTCTAAATCCTTATATCCACGCGTTCAGTGAATCCTCCTGAATCTCTGGGTATAGGCCACGCCCATATCCGCCTACCGTTTTTTTTCGCTAGCTCGCAAAATGTCGCAAACCTACTTTTTCGAACTCCTCCCAGGGAATTTCACCAATTTGCACAAAACTTTGCACACAGCATCTGTGGACCCTCCTGACAAAAAGTTATTAAAAGAATTTTGATATACCAAAAAATACTCAAGTTATTAAATTACTAATTCCTGCAGATTTCGCTCAAAACAGGAAGTTTTGCATATCTCCACATTGGTGTGTCCGAATGACTTCAAACTCAGGATCCTCCTTCCCTATGAGGCCCAAAGGCTCTGTTCAAAATTTGGGATGATGACCACCAGGTGGCGCTCTTTAAATTAAAGTAATTTATATCTCAACATCAGTTTGTCGGATTAACACAAAATCTGGTACAATCATTGCCACTGCCCTCCTGAGGATAGCTGACAAATGTGTTCCAGATCCGACACTAGGTGGCGCTCTGGTGGCCGTCTCATTTTGTATTTGGCACTGTGCCCACACCATAACACTTATGGATATGAAACTCATTGGGGTGGTATAGACTGGCCCCTGTAACTCACACACCAAAAATGACCAGCAGGTGGCGCTGTTATGAAGACAAAAGCGTTTTTGCCTTGACTGCCTTCACTTTTGATTCCTCAACGGAAGTTGTTGCGTGAACAAGCCACAACGGCAGCATGCCCCGACAGCAGCACGCCCCGACACGCGTGGACTGCGAGGGCCCGTACATCACTGCTCGCAGTTTTAATTATTATTATTTTAGTTTTTTTTCTTCCCAAATGATCGCATTTTTCACTGCCTGAACATACCCCAAAACTCACCAAACTTGGAATATAGTTCAGACCTGGCGAAAAATTTTATAATCTGTTGTCATTGTGAATTTTCGCCACTAGGTGGCGCTATTATCAAGGAAAGTGCGTTTTGCCTAATAACTCCCACATACTTTGTCGCACATTCAAAATCCTTATATCCACGCGTTCAGTGAATCCTCCTGAATCTCTGGGTATAGGCCACGCCCATATCCGCCTACCGTTTTTTTTCGCTAGCTCGCAAAATGTCGCAAACCTACTTTTTCGAACTCCTCCCAGGCAGTTTGACCGATTTGCACCAAACTTTGCACACAGCATCTGTGGACCGTCCTGACAAAAAGTTATTAAAAGAATTTTGATACTCCAAACAATAACCAAGTTATTCAATGACAACTTCCTGCAGATTTACCTCAAAACAGGAAGAGTAGCATATCTCCACATTTGTGTGTCCGAATGACATGAAACTCAGGATACTACTTCGACATGAGCCCCTAAGGCTCTGTGCAAAGTTTTAGCCAATGACCACTAGGTGGCGCTCTTTAAATTGAACTAATTTATATCTCCACATCCGTTTGTCGGATTAACATGAAACTTGCTACACTCATTGCCAATGCCCTCCTGAGGATAGCTGACGAAGGTCATACCGATCCGACACTAGGTGGCGCTCTGGTGGCAGTTTCATTTTTCATTTGCCACTGTGCCCACACCATAACACTTATGGATATGAAATTCATTGGGGTGTTAGAGACTGGCCCCTGTAACTGACACACCAAAAATGGCGAGCAGGTGGCGCTAAATGGCTCCATAGCGCCCCCTGGAATATTTCAAAATTGAAGCCCTGCCTCCTACATGCACGTACATGAACCAAATTCGGTAGGCTTATGTATCATCACCAGACGCACAAAAAACCCTCTTGGACACATACCCTCAGTCCAACAGGAAGTCCGCCATTTTCCTTCAAATTCAATCCTTTGCCATCAAGCAGGAAGTCCTGATAACTTCAACATACATTTTCCCATCGGCATCAAATTGCTCACACATGTAGAGGGGCTCGCCCTGAACACGTCTCTGCATCAATACTGTGTCATATCTATAGCGCCACCCTCTGGACACAGGAAGTCACTGAAGATGTCACTGTTGTGTTTTGTGTGACACGGATCACATTTACATTAGGTAGGACATTTCCACAGGCAATAGGCAAGCACACAACTGGGCGCACAGACCTCCGACGGCGCCACAGCCCAACGTACGTGGACTGCGAGGGCCCGTTCATCGCTGCTTGCAGCTTTAATTATTATTATTTTTATTTATCCCAAATGATCGCATTTTTCACTGCCTGAACATACCCCAAAACTCGCCAAACTTGGAGTATACGTCACACCTGGCAAAAAATTTTATAATCTGTCGTCGTTGTGAATTTTCACCACTAGGTGGCGCTGTTATCAAGGAAAGTGCGTTTTGCCTAATAACTCCCACATACTTTGTCGCACATTCTAAATCCTTATATCCACGCGTTCAGTGAATCCTCCTGAATCTCTGGGTATAGGCCACGCCCATATCCGCCTACCGTTTTTTTTCGCTAGCTCGCAAAATGTCGCAAACCTACTTTTTCGAACTCCTCCCAGGCAGTTCGACCGATTTGCACGAAACTTTGCACACAGCATCTGTGGACCCTCCTGACAAAAAGTTATTAAAAGAATTTTGATATTCCAAAGAATGCTCAAGTTATTAAATAGCAATTTCCTGCAGATTTCGGTCAAAACAGGAAGTGTTGCATATCTCCACATTGGTTTGTCCCAATGACATCAAACTCAGGATACTACTTCCCCATGAGCCCCTAAGGCTCTGTGCCAAATTTTGGCCGACCACCACTAGGTGGCGCTCTTTAAATTGAAGTAATTCATATCTCCACATCGGTTGGTCGGATTAACACAAAACTTGGTACACTCATTCCCAATGCCCTCCTGAGGATAGCTGACAAATGTGTTCCAGATCCGACACAAGGTGGCGCTGTGGTGGCAGTTTCATTTTATTTTTGCCACTGTGCCCACACCATAACACTTATGGATATGAAACTCATTGGGGTGGTACACACTGGCCCCTGTAACTCACACACCAAAAATTACCACTAGGTGGCGCTGTTATCAAGACAAAACCGTTTTTCCCTTGACTGCCTTCACTTTTCATTACTCAACGGAAGTTGTTGCATGAACAAGCCCCGACGGCAGCATGCCCCGACACGCGTGGACTGCGAGGGCCCGTACATCACTGCTCGCAGTTTTAATTAGGGCCCGAGCAGGGAACCTGCGAGGTCCCTATTGTAATTGTAATGATTATTATTATTTTAGTTTTTTTTCTTCCGAAATGATCGCATTTTTCACTGCCTGAACATACCCCAAAACTCACCAAACTTGGAATATACGTCACACCTGGCGAAAAATTTTATAATCTGTTGTCGTTGTGAATTTTCGCCACTAGGTGGCGCTATTATCAAGGAAAGTGCGTTTTGCCTAATAACTCCCACATACTTTGTCGCACATTCAAAAACCTTATATCCACGCGTTCAGTGAATCCTCCTGAATCTCTGGGTACAGGCCACGCCCATATCCGCCTACCGTTTTTTTTCGCTAGCTCGCGAAACGTCGCGAACCTACTTTTTCGAACTCCTCCCAGGGAATTTCACCAATTTACACGAAACTTTGCACACAGCATCTGTGGACCCTCCTGACTAAAAGTTATTAAAAGAATTTTGATATTCCAAAGAATGCTCAACTTATTAAATGACAACTTCCTGCACATTTCGCTCCAAACATGAACTGTTGCATATCTCCACAATGCTGTGTCCGAATGACATGAAACTCAGGATACTACTTCGACATGAGCCCCTAAGGCTCTGTGCAAAGTTTTGGCCAATGACCACTAGGTGGCGCTCTTTAAATTGAAGTAATTTATATCTCCACATCCGTTTGTCGGATTAACATGAAACTTGCTACACTCATTGCCAATGCCCTCCTGAGGATAGCTGATGAAGGTCATACCGATCCGACACTAGGTGGCGCTCTGGCGGCAGGTTCATTTTGTTTTTGGCACTGTGCCCACACCATAATACTTATGGATATGAAATTCATTGGGGTGGTACACACTGGCCCCTGTAACTCACACACCAAAAATTGCCACTAGGTGGCGCTGTTATCAAGACAAAACCGTTTTTCCCTTGACTGCCTTCACTTTTCATTACTCAACGGAAGTTGTTGCATGAACAAGCCCCGACGGCAGCATGCCCCGACACGCGTGGACTGCGAGGGCCCGTACATCACTGCTCGCAGTTTTAATTATTAGGGCCCGAGCAGGGAACCTGCAAGGACCCTATTGTAATTGTAATGATTATTAGGGCCCGAGCAGGGAACCTGCGAGGACCCTATTGTAATTGTAATGATTATTTTTTGTTATTTGTTATTTTTCTTCTGCCAAAATGATCGCATTTTTCTCTGCCTGAACATACCCCAAAACTCGCCAAACTTGGAATATAGATCAGACCTGGCGAAAAATTTTATAATCTGTTGTCGTTGTGAATTTTCACCACTAGGTGGCGCTATTATCAACGAAAGTGCGTTTTGCCTAATAACTCCCACATACTTTGTCGCACATTCAAAAACCTTATATCCACGCGTTCAGTGAATCCTCCTGAATCTCTGGGTATAGGCCACGCCCATATCCGCCTACCGTTTTTTTTTGCTAGCTCGCAAAATGTCGCAAACCTACTTTTTCGAACTCCTCCCAGGCAATTTCACCAATTTGCACAAAACTTTGCACACAGCATCTGTGGACCCTCCTGACAAAAAGTTATTAAAAGAATTTTGATATACCAACAAATACTCAAGTTATTACATTACAAATTCCTGCAGATTTCGCTCAAAACAGGAAGTTTTGCATATCTCCACACTGGTGTGTCCGAATGACTTCAAACTCAGGATCCTACTTCCCCATGAGCCCCTAAGGCTCTGTGCCAAATTTTGGCCGACCACCACTAGGTGGCGCTCTTTAAATTGAAGTAATTTATATCTCCACATCCGATTGTCTGATTGACATGAAACTTGGTACACTTATTGCAAATGCCCTCCTGAGGATGGCTGACGAAGGTCTTACTGATCTGACACTAGGTGGCGCTCTGGCGGCAGTTTCATTTTGTTTTTGGCACTGTGCCCACACCATAACAGTTATGGATATGAAATTCATTGGGGTGTTAGAGACTGGCCCCTATAACTCACACACCAAAAATGACGAGCAGGTGGCGCTAAATGGCTCCAAAGCGCCCCCTGGAATATTTCAAACTTGAAGCCCTGCCTCCTACATGCACGTACATGAACAAAATTCCGTAGAATTATGTATCATCACCACACGCAAAAAAAACCCTCTTGGACACATACCCTCAGTCCAACAGGAAGTCCGCCATTTTCCTTCAAATTCAATCCTTCGCCATCAAGCAACAACTCCTGATAACTTCAACATACAATTTCCCATCGGCATCAAATTGCTCACACATGTAGAGGGGCTCGCCCTCAACACGTCTCTGCATCAATACTGTGTCATATCTATAGCGCCACCCACTGGACACAGGAAGTCACTGAAGATGTCACTTTTGTGTTTTGTGTGACACAAATCCCATTTAGGTAGGACATTTACACAGGAAAGGGGCAAGCACACAACTGGGCGCACAGGCCTCCGACGGCGCCACAGCCCAACGTACGTTGACTGCGAGGGCCCGTTCATCGCTGCTTGCAGCTTTAATTATTATTATTTTTATTTTTATTTTTCCCAAATGATCGCATTTTTCACTGCCTGAACATACCCCAAAACTCGCCAAACTTGGAATATAGATCACACCTGGCGAAAAATTTTATAATCTGTTGTCATTGTCAAATTTCGCCACTAGGTGGCGCTATTATGAAGGAAAGTGCGTTTTGGCTAATAACTCACACATACTTTGTCGCACATTCAAAAACCTTATATCCCCACCTTCAGTGAATTCTGCTGAATCTCCTGATATAGGCCACGCCCATATCCGCCTACCGTTTTTTTTCGCTAGCTCGCAAAATGTCGCAAACCTACTTTTTCGAACTCCTCCCAGGCAGTTCGACCGATTTGCACGAAACTTTGCACACAGCATCTGTGGACCCTCCTGACAAAAAGTTATTAAAAGAATTTTTATATTCCAAAGAATACTCAAGTTATTAAAAAACAATTTCCTGCAGATTTCGGTCAAAACAGGAAGTCTTGCATATCTCCACATTGGTGTGTCCGAATGACATGAAACTCAGGATAATACTTCCCCATGAGCCCCTAAGGCTCTGTGCCAAATTTTGGCCGACCACCACTAGGTGGCGCTCTTTAAATTGAAGTAATTTATATCTCCACATCCGTTTGTCTGATTGACATGAAACTTGGTACACTTATTGCAAATGCCCTCCTGAGGATGGCTGACGAAGGTCTTACCGCTCCGACACTAGGTGGCGCTCTGGCGGCAGTTTCATTTTGTTTTTGGCACTGTGCCCACACCATAATACTTATGGATATGAAATTCATTGGGGTGGTACACACTGGCCCCTGTAACTCACACACCAAAAATTACCACTAGGTGGCGCTGTTATCAAGACAAAACCGTTTTTCCCTTGACTGCCTTCACTTTTCATTACTCAACGGAAGTTGTTGCATGAACAAGCCCCGACAGCAGCATGCCCCGACACGCGTGGACTGCGAGGGCCCGTACATCACTGCTCGCAGTTTTAATTATTAGGGCCCGAGCAGGAAACCTGCGAGGTCCCTATTGTAAAGGGCCCGAGCACGAATCTCGTGCGAGGACCTATTGGATTCGCTCGGATTATTATTATTATTATTGTTCCATCCCCAAAATCGCATTTTTCACTGCCTGAACATACCCCAAAACTCGCCAAACTTGGAATATAGATCAGACCTGGCGAAAAATTTTATAATCTATTGTTGTTGTGAATTTTCACCACTAGGTGGCGCTATACTCAAGGAAAGTGCGTTTTGGCTAATAACTCCCGCATAATTTATCACACATTCAAAAACCTTATATCCCTGCCTTCAGTGAATTGTGCTGAATCCCCTGATATAGGCCACGCCCACTTCCGCCTAACGTTTTTTTTCGCTAGCTCGCCAAATGTCGCAAACCTACTTTTTCGAACTCCTCCCAGGCATTTTCACCGATGTGCACCAAATTTTGCACAGAGCATCTGTGGATCCTCCTGACAAAAAGTTATTAAAAGAATTTTGATATACCAAAGAATACTCGAGTTATTAAATTATAACTTCCTGCAGATTTCGCTCCAGACAGGAAGTGTTGCATATCTCCACGTCGGTGTGTCCGAATGACTTCAAACTCAGGATCCTACTTCCACATGAGGCCCTAAGGCTCTGGTCAAAATTTGGGATGATGACCACCAGGTGGCGCTGTTTAAATTCAACTATTTTATATCTCAACATCGGTTGGTCGGATTAACACAAAACTTGGTACACTTGTTGCCAATGCCCTCTTGAGGATACCTGACGAATGTGTTACCGATCTGACACTAGGTGGCGCTCTGGTGGCAGTTTCATCTTAGATTTGGCACTGTGCCAACACCATAACACTTATGGATATGAAACTCATTGGGGTGGTATAGACTGGCCCCTGTAACTCACACACCAAAAATGACCAGCAGGTGGCGCTGTTATCAAGACAAAACCGTTTTTGGCTAATAACGCCCACATAATATGTCGCACAGTTTAAAACCCTATGTCTACATGTTCCCTGAATCCAGATGAATTGATTGATGTAGGCCACGCCCACTTTCGCGCCAGAATTCCATTCGCAAATTCGCTAAATACCGCTAACCTATTTTTTCGAACTCCTCCTAGGCAATTTATCCCATTTCCACAAAACTTTGCACACAGCATCTATGGACCCTCCTGACAAAAAGTTATTAAAAGAATTGTGATAGTCCAAAGAACGCCCAAAATATAAAACAACAATTTCCTGCACATTGTGGCCAAACACACAGTCTTGCCTATCTTGATGAAATACAGTCCAATTAACACTAAACTGTTTGCAATTGTGTTGGATGGCCTGATGAGGGTTTGTACAAAATTTGGTGCGAATCAACCAATAGGTGGCGCTTTTATTGCTAAATGATGAAAGAACAGCTAGTTTGAAGGATTTTTAGCTCCTCTTCTGGGTTTATAATGGGTGTGTATTGCGTGAGCTAGAGTGGGTGACATCATCGCTAGAGTGCAGAGCAGCTGCAAAAACTTTAGAAAAAACTCTCTTCCGCTTGATTTGGGTCCCACAGCTTTTACTTCACATAGACAATATATACATAGAAATGTAGGAAATCTTGTTGGCTTTCATATGATCATCTTATTTCAGATGTGCGACTTAAAGTTTTGGCTGTGGAAGCCCTAGAGCGACAAGAACTCCAGCAACTCCGCCATAAGCCGCAGTGTTAACTTTGAGCCTAAATCTCTGGAGTGGAGCAGACGGTACCGGTTTTGTCTCTCGCTCTTGTGCCCTCATTTTTCACTCTACAGAAATAAAAAATACATCACATGGTTCAGCAATGTCTCCTGTTACTCACTGTATACATATTTTGGCCATAACCATTACACTTTTTTCTAAACCTGCAGGTGTTTGAGAGGTGTTTTCCCATTCATTCTTATGGGGACATTTTCAACTTTGGTTCTGCTACTGCTCCAGCATATGTGCAGCTACAGAAACTGTCTGGCTGTCAAACTGTTCAGCTTTTTAAGCTCTTTCAGCCTATTACTTTCAGCTTTTCAACCTTTTCAACTTTTTCAAAAATTCTGCTTTATGTTCACCTATAGAAACCATTCAACTATCAAAACATTCAGCTTCATGTTCAGCTAGAGAAACCGTTCAACTATCAAAATTTAAACTTTGCTCAAACATTTTGCCAAACAGCTATTCACAGCTGAAATGATGTTTGTCTTTAATTGTCAAAAGGAAGTATGAGCGCGCCCTTCAACAGCGCCACAGCCCAACGTACGTGGGGGGGCGAGGGCCCGTTCATCACTGCTTGCAGTTTTAATTAGGGCCCGAGCAGGGAACCTGCGAGGTCCCTATTGTTTTTGTAGTGATTATTATTATTATTATTTTATTCCTTCTTCCAAAATGATCGCATTTTTCACTGCCTGAACATACCCCAAAACTCGCCAAACTTGGAATATACGTCACACCTGGCGAAAAATTTTATAATCTGTTGTCGTTGTGAATTTTCGCCACTAGGTGGCGCTATTATCAAGGAAAGTGCATTTTGCCTAATAACTCCCACATACTTTGTCGCACATTCAAAAACCTCATATCCACGCGTTCAGTGAATTCTGCTGAATCGCCTGGTATAGGCCACGCCCATATGCGCCTACCGTTTTTTTTCGCTAGCTCGCAAAATGTCTCAAACCTACTTTTTCAAACTCCTCCCAGGCAATTTCACCAATTTGCACGAAACTTTGCACACACCATCTGTGGACCCTCATGACTAAAAGTTATTAAAAGAATTTTGATATTCCAAAGAATACTCAAGTTATTAAATGACAACTTCCTGCAGATTTAGTTCTTAACAGGAAGTGTTGCATATCTCCACATTGGTGTGTCCGAATGACATGAAACTCAGGATACTACTTCCCCATGAGCCCCTAAGGCTCTGTACTACATTTTATCTCATGACCACTAGGTGGCGCTCTTTAAATTGAAGTAATTTATATCTCCACATCCGTTTTGCGGATTTACATGAAACTTGGTACACTTATTGCCACTGCCCTCCTGAGTATAGCTGAAAAAGGGGTTACAGATCTGCCACTAGGTGGCGCTCTGGTGGCAGTTTCATTTTATATTTGGCACTGTGCCCACACCATAACACTTATGGATATGAAATTCATTGGGGTGTTAGAGACTGGCCCCGGTAACTCACACACCAAAAATGACGAGCAGGTGGCGCTAAATGGCTCCATAGCGCCCCCTGGAATATTTCAAAATTGAAACCCTGCCCCCTACATGCATGTACATAAACAAAATTCGGTAGGCTTATGTATCATCACCAGCCGCACAAAAAACTCTCTTGGACACATACCCTCAGTCCAACAGGAAGTCCGCCATTTTCCTTCAAATTCAATCCTTCGCCATCAAGCAGGAAGTCCTGATAACTCCAACATACAATTTCCCATCGCCATCAAATTGCTCACACATGTAGAGGGGCTCGCCCTCAACACGTCTCTGCATCAATACTGTGTCATATCTATAGCGCCACCCTCTGGACACAGGAAGTCACTTATCTTGTCACTGTTGTGTTTTGTCTGACACGGATCACATTTACATTAGGTAGGACATTTCCACAGGCAATAGGCAAGCACACAACTGGGCGCACAGGCCTCCGACGGCGCCACAGCCCAACGTACGTGGACTGCGAGGGCCCGTTCATCGCTGCTTGCAGCTTTAATTATTATTATTATTATTATTATTTTTCTTATCCCCAAATGATCGCATTTTTCACTGCCTGAACATACCCCAAAACTCGCCAAACTTGGAATATACGTCACACCTGGCGAAAAATTTTATAATCTGTCGTCGTTGTGAATTTTCGCCACTAGGTGGCGCTGTTATCAAGGAAAGTGCGTTTTGCCTTATAACTCCCACATACTTTGTCGCACATTCAAAAACCTTATATCCACGCGTTCAGTGAATCCTCCTGAATCTCTGGGTATAGGCCACGCCCATATCCGCCTACCGTTTTTTTTCGCTAGCTCGCAAAATGTCGCAAACCTACTTTTTCCAACTCCTCCCAGGTAATTTCACCGATTTGCACCAAACTTTGCACACAGCATCTGTGGACCCTCCTGACAAAAAGTTATTAAAAGAATTTTGATATACCAAAAAATACTCAAGTTATTAAATTACAAATTCCTGCAGATTTCGCTCAACACAGGAAGTTTTGCATATCTCCACATTGGTGTGTCCGAATGACATGAAACTCAGGATAATACTTCCCCATGAGCCCCTAAGGCTCTGTGCCAAATTTTGGCCGACCACCACTAGGTGGCGCTCTTTAAATTGAAGTAATTTATATCTCCACATCCGTTTGTCTGCTTGACATGAAACTTGGTACACTTATTGCAAATGCCCTCCTGAGGATGGCTGACGAAGGTCTTACCGCTCCGACACTAGGTGGCGCTCTGGCGGCAGTTTCATTTTGTTTTTGGCACTGTGCCCACACCATAATACTTATGGATATGAAATTCATTGGGGTGGTACACACTGGCCCCTGTAACTCACACACCAAAAATTACCACTAGGTGGCGCTGTTATCAAGACAAAACCGTTTTTCCCTTGACTGCCTTCACTTTTCATTACTCAACGGAAGTTGTTGCATGAACAAGCCCCGACGGCAGCATGCCCCGACACGCATGGACTGCGAGGGCCCGTACATCACTGCTCGCAGTTTTAATTAGGGCCCGAGCAGGGAACCTGCGAGGACCCTATTGTAATTGTAGTGTTTATTATTATTATTATTATTATTTTTATTTATCCCAAATGATCGCATTTTTCACTGCCTGAACATACCCCAAAACTCGCCAAACTTGGAATATACGTCACACCTGGGGAAAAATTTTATAATCTGTCGTCGTTGTGAATTTTCGCCACTAGGTGGCGCTGTTATCAAGGAAAGTGCGTTTTGCCTTATAACTCCCACATACTTTGTCGCACATTCAAAAACCTTATATCCACGCGTTCAGTGAATCCTCCTGAATCTCTGGGTATAGGCCACGCCCATATCCGCCTACCGTTTTTTTTCGCTAGCTCGCAAAATGTCGCAAACCTACTTTTTCGAACTCCTCCCAGGTAATTTCACCGATTTGCACCAAACTTTGCACACAGCATCTGTGGACCCTCCTGACAAAAAGTTATTAAAAGAATTTTGATATACCAAAAAATACTCAAGTTATTAAATTACAAATTCCTGCAGATTTCGCTCAACACAGGAAGTTTTGCATATTTCCACATTGGTGTGTCCGAATGACATGAAACTCAGGATAATACTTCCCCATGAGCCCCTAAGGCTCTGTGCCAAATTTTGGCCGACCACCACTAGGTGGCGCTCTTTAAATTGAAGTAATTTATATCTCCACATCCGTTTGTCTGATTGACATGAAACTTGGTACACTTATTGCAAATGCCCTCCTGAGGATGGCTGACGAAGGTCTTACCGCTCCGACACTAGGTGGCGCTCTGGCGGCAGTTTCATTTTGTTTTTGGCACTGTGCCCACACCATAATACTTATGGATATGAAATTCATTGGGGTGGTACACACTGGCCCCTGTAACTCACACACCAAAAATTACCACTAGGTGGCGCTGTTATCAAGACAAAACCGTTTTTCCCTTGACTGCCTTCACTTTTCATTACTCAACGGAAGTTGTTGCATGAACAAGCCCCGACGGCAGCATGCCCCGACACGCGTGGACTGCGAGGGCCCGTACATCACTGCTCGCAGTTTTAATTATTTTTAGTTTTTTTCCTTCAGCCGAAATGATCGCATTTTTCACTGCCTGAACATACCCCAAAACTCGCCAAACTTGGAATATATGTCACACCTGGCGAACAATTTTATAATCTGTTGTCATTGTGAATTTTCGCCACTAGGTGGCGCTATTATCAAGGAAAGTGCGTTTTGCCTAATAACTCCCACATACTTTGTCGCACATTCAAAAACCTTATATCCACGCGTCCAGTGAATCCTCCTGAATCTCTGGGTGTAGGCCACGCCCATATCCGCCTACCGTTTTTTTTCGCTAGCTCGCAACATGTCGCAAACCTACTTTTTCGAACTCCTCCCAGGTAATTTCACCGATTTGCACCAAACTTTGCACACAGCATCTGTGGACCCTTCTGACAAAGACTTATTAAAAGAATTTTGATAGTCCAAAGAATACTCAAGTTATTAAAAAACATCTTCCTGCAGATTTAGTTCTTAACAGGAAGTGTTGCATATCTCCACATTGGTGTGTCCGAATGACTTCAAACTCAGGATCCTACTTCCCTATGAGGCCCTAAGGCTCTGTTCAAAATTTTGGCCGATGACCACTAGGTGGCGCTCTTTAAATTGAAGTAACTTATATCTCCACATTGGTTCGTCGGATTAACATGAAACTTGGTACACTCATTGCCAATGCCCTCCTGAGCATAGCTGAAAAAGGGGTTACAGATCTGCCACTAGGTGGTGCTCTGGTGGCAGTTTCATCTTACATTTGGCACTGTGCCCACACCATAACACTTATGGATATGAAATTCATTGGGGTGTTAGAGACTGGCCCCGGTAACTCACACACCAAAAATGACGAGCAGGTGGCGCTAAATGGCTCCATAGCGCCCCCTGGAATATTTCAAAATTGAAGCCCTGCCCCCTACATGCATGTACATAAACAAAATTCGGTAGGCTTATGTATCATCACCAGCCGCACAAAAAACTCTCTTGGACACATACCCTCAGTCCAACAGGAAGTCCGCCATTTTCCTTCAAATTCAATCCTTCGCCATCAAGCAGGAAGTCCTGATAACTCCAACATACAATTTCCCATCGCCATCAAATTGCTCACACATGTAGAGGGGCTCGCCCTCAACACGTCTCTGCATCAATACTGTGTCATATCTATAGCGCCACCCTCTGGACACAGGAAGTCACTTATCTTGTCACTGTTGTGTTTTGTCTGACACGGATCACATTTACATTAGGTAGGACATTTCCAAAGGCAATAGGCAAGCACACAACTGGGTGCACAGGCCTCCGACGGCGCCACAGCCCAACGTACGTGGACTGCGAGGGCCCGTTCATCGCTGCTTGCAGCTTTAATTATTATTATTATTGTTCCATCCCCAAAATCGCATTTTTCACTGCCTGAACATACCCCAAAACTCGCCAAACTTGGAATATAGATCAGACCTAGCGAAAAATTTTATAATCTATTGTTGTTGTGAATTTTCACCACTAGGTGGCGCTATACTCAAGGAAAGTGCGTTTTGGCTAATAACTCCCGCATAATTTATCACACATTCAAAAACCTTATATCCCCGCCTTCAGTGAATTGTGCTGAATCTCCTGATATAGGCCACGCCCACTTCCGCCTAACGTTTTTTTTCGCTAGCTCGCCAAATGTCGCAAACCTACTTTTTCGAACTCCTCCCAGGCATTTTCACCGATGTGCACCAAATTTTGCACGCAGCATCTGTGGACCCTCCTGACAAAAAGTTATTAAAAGAATTTTGATATACCAAAGAATACTCGAGTTATTAAATTATAACTTCCTGCAGATTTCGCTCCAGACAGGAAGTGTTGCATATCTCCACGTCGGTGTGTCCGAATGACTTCAAACTCAGGATCCTACTTCCACATGAGGCCCTAAGGCTCTGGTCAAAATTTGGGATGATGACCACCAGGTGGCGCTGTTTAAATTCAACTATTTTATATCTCAACATCGGTTGGTCGGATTAACACAAAACTTGGTACACTCGTTCCCAATGCCCTCGTGAGGATAGCTGACGAATGTGTTACCGATCCAACACTAGGTGGCGCTCTGGTGGCAGTTTCATCTTAGATTTGGCACTGTGCCAACACCATAACACTTATGGATATGAAACTCATTGGGGTGGTATAGACTGGCCCCTGTAACTCACACACCAAAAATGACCAGCAGGTGGCGCTGTTATCAAGACAAAACCGTTTTTGGCTAATAACGCCCACATAATATGTCGCACAGTTTAAAACCCTATGTCTACATGTTCCCTGAATCCAGATGAATTGATTGATGTAGGCCACGCCCACTTTCGCGACAGAATTCCATTCGCAAATTCGCTAAATACCGCTAACCCATTTTTTCGAACTCCTCCTAGGCAATTTATCCCATTTCCACAAAACTTTGCACACAGCATCTATGGACCCTCCTGACAAAAAGTTATTAAAAGAATTGTGATAGTCCAAAGAACGCCCAAAATATAAAACAACAATTTCCTGCACATTGTGGCCAAACACACAGTCTTGCCTATCTTGATGAAATACAGTCCAATTAACACTAAACTTTTTGTAATTGTGTTGGATGGCCTGATGAGAGTTTGTACAAAATTTGGTGCAAATCAACCAATAGGTGGCGCTTTTATTGCTAAATGATGAAAGAACAGCTAGTTTGAAGGAGTTTTAGCTCCTCTTCTGGGTTTATAATGGGTGTGTATTGCGTGAGCTAGAGTGGGTGACATCATCGCTAGAGTGCAGAGGAGCTGCAAAAACTTTAGAAAAAACTCTCTTCCGCTTGATTTGGGTCCCACAGCTTTTACTTCACATAGACAATATATACATAGAAATGTAGGAAATCTTGTTGGCTTTCATATGATCGTCTTATTTCAGATGTGCGACTTAAACTTTTGGCTGTGGAAGCCCTAGAGTGACGAGAACTCCAGCAACTCCGCCATAAGCCGCAGTGTTAACTTTGAGCCTAAATCTCCGGAGTGGAGCAGACGGTACCGGTTTTGTCTCTCGCTCTTGTGCCCTCATTTTTCACTCTACAGAAATTAAAAACACATCACATGGTTCAGCAATGTCTCCTGTTACTCACTGTATACATATTTTGGCCATAACCATTACACTTTTTTCTAAACCTGCAGGTGTTTGGGAGGTGTTTTCCCATTCATTCTTATGGGGACATTTTCACCTTTGGTTCTGCTACTGCTCCAGCATATGTGCAGCTACAGAAACTGTTTGGCTGTCAAACTGTTCAGCTTTTTAAGCTCTTTCAGCCTATTACTTTCAGCTTTTCAACCTTTTCAGCTTTTTCAAAAATTCTGCTTTATGTTCAGCTATAGAAACCATTCAACTATCAAAACATTCAGCTTCATGTTCAGCTAGAGAAACCGTTCAACTATCAAAATGTTCAGCTTTTTAAGCTCTTTCAACCTATTACTTTTCAGCCTTTCTTCCTTTTCAGCTTTTGAAAAAATCTGCTTTTTCTGCAAATTCTTCACCCAAAATACGTCTCTGCATCAATACTACGTCGTATCTATAGTGCCACCCACTGGACTCAGGAAGTCACTGAAGGTGTCACTGTTGTGTTTTGTGTGACACGAATCCCATTTAGGTAGGACATTTCCACAGGCAAGGGGCAAGCACACATCTGGGCGTGCGGCTTCTGACGGCGCCACAGCCCAACGTACGTGGGGGGGCGAGGGCCCGTTCATCACTGCTTGCAGTTTTAATTAGGGCCCGAGCAGGAAACCTGCGAGGTCCCTATTGTTTTTGTAGTGATTATTAGGGCCCGAGCAGGGAACCTGCAAGGACCCTATTGTAATTGTAATGATTATTTTTTTAGGGCCCGAGCAGGGAACCTGCGAGGACCCTATTGTAATTGTAATGATTATAAGGGCCCGAGCAGGAAACCTGCGAGGTCCCTATTGTAATTGTAATGTTTATTATTATTATTTTTATTTATCCCAAATGATCGCATTTTTCACTGCCTTAACATACCCCAAAACTCGCCAAACTTGGAATATACGTCACACCTGGCGAAAAATTTTATAATCTGTCGTCGTTGTGAATTTTCACCACTAGGTGGCGCTGTTATCAAGGAAAGTGCGTTTTGCCTAAGAACTCCCACATACTTTGTCGCACATTCTAAATCCTTATATCCACGCGTTCAGTGAATCCTCCTGAATCTCTGGGTATAGGCCACGCCCATATCCGCCTACCGTTTTTTTTCGCTAGCTCGCAAAATGTCGCAAACCTACTTTTTCGAACTCCTCCCAGGCAATTTCACCGATTTGCACGAAACTTTGCACACAGCATCTGTGGACCCTCCTGACAAAAAGTTATTAAAAGAATTTTGATATACCAAAAAATACTCAACTTATTAAATTACAAATTCCTGCAGATTTCGCTCATAACAGGAAGTTTTGCATATCTCCACATTGGTGTGTCCGAATGACTTCAAACTCAGGATCCTACTTCCCTATGAGGCCCTAAGGCTCTGTTCAAAATTTTGCCCGATGACCACTAGGTGGCGCTCTTTAAATTGGAGTAATTTATATCTCCACATTGGTTTGTCGGATTAACATGAAACTTGGTACACTCATTGCCAATGCCCTCCTGAGGATAGCTGACGAAGGTCTTACCGATCCAACACTAGGTGGCGCTCTGGTGGCAGTTTCATTTTTTATTTGCCACTGTGCCCACACCATAACACTTATGGATATGAAACTCATAGGGGTGCTATAAACTGGCCCCTGTAACTCACACACCAAAAATGACCAGCAGGTGGCGCTATTATCAACACAAAACCGTTTTTGCCTAATAACTCCCACATAACATGGTGTGAATTCTTAAACCTTATATCTATGTGTTCCCTGCATTCAGCTGAATTGTGTGATGTAGGCCACGCCCACTTTCGCGTCACACTTCCATTTGAAAATTCCGGAATGTCACAAACCTTCTTCTCCGAACTCCACCTATGCAATTAATCCCATTTCCACCAAACTTTGCACACATCATCTGCGGACCCTCCTGACAAAAAGTTATTAAAAGAATTGTGATAGTCCAAACAACGGCCATAATATGAAACAACAATTTCCTGCAAATTCTGTTCAAACAGACAGTCTTCCATATCTTCACCAAATGCAGTCCCATTAACACACGGACAGTTAAGACATACATACACAATAATCGGGCAATGCGGCCGGGTAACTGGCAGGCCCCGACCGCAGCACACCCCGACACGCGTGGACTGCGAGGGCCCGTTCATCACTGCTTGCAGTTTTAATTATTATTATTTTCCTTTGTCCCAAATGATCGCATTTTTCACTGCCTGAACATGGACGAAAACGCGATTTTATTTGGTAAATACATCAGGCCTCGCGAAAAATTTTATAATCTGTTGTCATTGTGAATTTTCGCCACTAGGTGGCGCTATTATCAAGGAAAGTGCGTTTTGGCTAATAACTCACACGTACTTTGTCGCATATTCAAAAAACTTATATCCACGCGTTCAGTGAATTCTGCTGAATCTCCTGATATAGGCCACGCCCACATCCGCCTACCGTTTTTTTTCGCTAGCTCGCAAAATGTCGCAAACCTACTTTTTCGAACTCCTCCCAGGGAATTCAACCAATTTGCACGAAACTTTGCACACAGCATCTGTGGACCCTCCTGACAAAAAGTTATTAAAATAATTTTGATATTCCAAAGAATACTCAAGTTATTAAATAACAATTTCCTGCAGATTTCGGTCAAAACAGGAAGTGTTGCATATCTCCACATTGGTTTGTCCGAATGACATGAAACTCAGGATAATACTTCCCCATGAGCCCCTAAGGCTCTGTGCCAAATTTTGGCCGACCACCACTAGGTGGCGCTCTTTAAATTGAAGTAATTTATATCTCCACATCCGTTTGTCTGATTGACATGAAACTTGGTACACTTATTGCAAATGCCCTCCTGAGGATGGCTGACGAAGGTCTTACCGCTCCGACACTAGGTGGCGCTCTGACGGCAGTTTCATTTTGTTTTTGGCACAGTGCCCACACCATAATACTTATCGGTATGAAATTCATTGGGGTGGTACACACTGGCCCCTGTAACTCACACACCAAAAATTACCACTAGGTGGCGCTGTTATCAAGACAAAACCGTTTTTCCCTTGACTGCCTTCACTTTTCATTACTCAACGGAAGTTGTTGCATGAACAAGCCCCGACGGCAGCATGCCCCGACACGCGTGGACTGCGAGGGCCCGTACATCACTGCTCGCAGTTTTAATTATTTTTTGTTATTTTTCTTCTGCCAAAATGATCGCATTTTTCACTGCCTGAACATACCCCAAAACTCGCCAAACTTGGAATATACGTCACACCTGGCGAAAAATTTTATAATCTGTCGTCGTTGTGAATTTTCACCACTAGGTGGCGCTGTTATCAAGGAAAGTGCGTTTTGCCTAATAACTCCCACATACTTTGTCGCACATTCTAAATCCTTACATCCACGCGTTCAGTGAATCCTCCTGAATCTCTGGGTATAGGCCACGCCCATATCCGCCTACCGTTTTTTTTCGCTAGCTCGCAAAATGTCGCAAACCCACTTTTTCGAACTCCTCCCACACAATTTCACCGATTTGCACCAAACTTTGCACACAGCATCTGTGGACCCTCCTGACAAAAACTTATTAAAAGAAGTTTAATATTCCAAAGAATACTCAAGTTATTAAATGACAACTTCCTGCAGATTTCGTTCCAAACAGGAAGTGTTGCATATCTCCACATTGGTGTGTCCGAATGACATGCAACTCAGGATACTACTTTGACATGAGCCCCTAAGGCTCTGTGCAAAGTTTTGGCCAATGACCACTAGGTGGCGCTCTTGAAATTGAAGTAATTTATATCTCCACATCCGTTTGTCGGATTAACATGAAACTTGCTACACTCATTGCCAATGCCCTCCTGAGGATAGCTGACGAAGGTCATACCGATCCGACACTAGGTGGCGCTCTGGTGGCAGTTTCATTTTTTATTTGCCACTGTGCTTACACTATAACACTTATGGATATGAAACTCATAGGGGTGTTAGACACTGGCCCCTGTAACTCACACACCAAAAATGACGAGCAGGTGGCGCTAAATGGCTCCATAGCGCCCCCTGGAATATTTCAAATTTGAAGCCCTGCCTCCTACATGCACGTACATGAACCAAATTCGGTGGCCTTATGTATCATCACCAGACGCACAAAAAACCCTCTTGGACACATACCCTCAGTCCAACAGGAAGTCCGCCATTTTCCTTCAAATTCAATCTTTTGCCATCAATCAGGAAGTCCTGATAACTTCAACATACAATTTCCCATCGGCATCAAATTGCTCACACATGTAGAGGGGCTCGCCCTGAACACGTCTCTGCATCAATACTATGTCATATCTATAGCGCCACCCACTGGACACAGGAAGTCACTGAAGATGTCACTGTTGTGTTTTGTGTGACACAAATCCCGTTTAGGTAGGACATTTCCACAGGCAACGGCCAAGCACACAACTGGGCGCACAGGCCTCCGACGGCGCCACAGCCCAACGTACGTGAACTGCGAGGGCCCGTACATCACTGCTCGCAGTTTTAATTAGGGCCCGAGCAGGGAACCTGCGAGGTCCCTATTGTTTTTGTAGTGATTATTAGGGCCCGAGCAGGAAACCTGCGAGGTCCCTATTGTTTTTGTAATGATTATTATTAGGGCCCGAGCAGGAAACCTGCGAGGTCCCTATTGTAATTGTAATGATTATTAGGGCCCGAGCAGGAAACCTGCGAGGTCCCTATTGTTTTTGTAATGATTATTATTATTTTTCTTTTTCCCAAATGATCGCATTTTTCACTGCCTGAACATGGATGAAAACGCGATTTTATTTGGTAAATACATTAGGCCTGGCGAAAAATTTTATAATCTGTTGTCATTGTCAATTTTCAACACTAGGTGGCGCTATAGTCAAGGAAAGTGCGTTTTGCCTAATAACTCCCACATACTTTGTCGCACATTCAAATACCTCACATCCACGCGTTCAGTGAATTCTGCTGAATCTCCTGATATAGGCCACGCCCACATCCGCCTACCGTTTTTTTTCGCTAGCTCGCCAAACGTTGAAAACCTACTTTTTCGAACTCCTCCCAGGCAGTTTGACCGATTTGCACGAAACTTTGCACACACCATCTGTGGACCCTCCTGACAAAAACTTATTAAAAGAATTTTGATACTCCAAACAATAACCAAGTTATTAAATGACAACTTCCTGCAGATTTACCTCAAAACAGGAAGTGTTGCATATCTCCACATTAGTGTGTCCGAATGACATGAAACTCAGGATACTACTTCGACATGAGCCCCTAAGGCTCTGTGCAAAGTTTTGGCCAATGACCACTAGGTGGCGCTCTTTAAATTGGAGTAATTTATACCTCCACATCGGTTGGTCCGATTAAAGCCAAACTTGGTACACTCATTGCCACTGCCCTCCTGAGGATAGCTGAAAAAGGGGTTACCGATCCGACACTAGGTGGCGCTCTGGTGGCAGTTTCATTTTTCATTTGCCACTGTGCCCACACCATAACACTTATGGATATGAAATTCATTGGGGTGTTAGAGACTGGCCCCTGTAACTCACACACCAAAAATGACGAGCAGGTGGCGCTAAATGGCTCCATAGCGCCCCCTGGAATATTTCAAAATTGAAGCCCTGCCTCCTACATGCACGTACATGAACAAAATTCGGTAGGCTTATGTATCATCACCAGACGCACAAAAAACCCTCTTGGACACATACCCTCAGTCCAACAGGAAGTCTGCCATTTTCCTTCAAATTCAATCCTTCGACATCAAGCAGGAAGTCCCGATAACTTCAACACACAATTTCCCATTGGCATCAAATTGCTCACACATGTAGAGGAGCTCGCCCTGAACACGTCTCTGCATCAATACTGTCTCATATCTATAGCGCCACCCTCTGGACACAGGAAGTCACTGAAGATGTCACTGTTGTGTTTTGTGTGACACGGATCCCATTTACATTAGGTAGGACATTTCCACAGGCAATAGGCAAGCACACAACTGGGCGCACAGGCCTCCGACGGCGCCACAGCCCAACGTACGTGGACTGCGAGGGCCCGTTCATCGCTGCTTGCAGCTTTAATTAGGGCCCGAGCACGAATCTCGTGCGAGGACCTATTGGATTCGCTAGGATTATTATTATTATTGTTCCATCCCCAAAATCGCATTTTTCACTGCCTGAACATACCCCAAAACTCACCAAACTTGGAATATACGTCACACCTGGCGAAAAATTTCATAATCTGTTGTCGTTGTCAATTTTCGCCACTAGGTGGCGCTATTATCAAGGAAAGTGCGTTTTGCCTAATAACTCCCACATACTTTGTCGCACATTCAAAAACCTTATATCCACGCGTTCAGGGAATCCTCCTGAATCTCTGGGTATAGGCCACGCCCATATCCGCCTACCGTTTTTTTTCGCTAGCTCGCGAAACGTCGCAAACCTACTTTTTCGAACTCCTCCCAGGCACTTTGACCGATTTGCACCAAACTTTGCACACAGCATCTGTGGACCCTCCTGACAAAAAGTTATTAAAAGAATTTTGATATACCAAAGAATACTCAAGTTATTAAATTATAACTTCCTGCACATTTCGCTCCAGACAGGAAGTGTTGCATATCTCCACGTCGGTGTGTCCGAATGACTTCAAACTCATGATCCTACTTCCAGATGAGGCCCTAAGGCTCTGTTTAAAATTTGGGATGATGACCACCGGGTGGCGCTGTTTAAATTCAACTATCTTATATCTCAACACCGGTTGGTCGGATTAACACAAGACTTGGTACACTCATTGCCAGTGCCCTCCAGAGGATAGCTGACGAATGTGTTACCGATCCGACACTAGTTGGCGCTCTGGTGGCAGTTTCATCTTAGATTTGGCACTGTGCCAACACCATAACACTTATGGATATGAAACTCATTGGGGTGGTATAGACTGGCCCCTGTAACCCACACACCAAAAATGACCAGCAGGTGGCGCTTTTATCAAGACAAAGCCGTTTTTGGCTAATAACTCCCACATAACATGGTGCATATTGTTAAATCTTATGTCCATGTGTTCCCTGCATTCAGCTGAATTGTGTGATGTAGGCCACGCCCACTTTCGCGCCAGAATTCCATTCGCAAATTCCCTAAATGCCGCTAACCTATTTTTTCGAACTCCTCCTAGGCAATTTATCCCATTTCCACAAAACTTTGCACACAGCATCTATGGACCCTCCTGACAAAAAGTTATTAAAAGAATTGTGATAGTCCAAGGAACGCCCAAAATATAAAACAACAATTTCCTGCACATTGTGGCCAAACACACAGTCTTGCCTATCTTGATGAAATACAGTCCAATTAACACTAAACTTTTTGCAATTGTGTTGGATGGCCTGATGAGGGTTTGTACAAAATTTGGTGCAAATCAACCAATAGGTGGCGCTTTTATTGCTAAATGATGAAAGAACAGCTAGTTTGAAGGATTGTTAGCTCCTCTTCTGGGTTTATAATGGGTGTGTATTGCGTGAGCTAGAGTGGGTGACATCATCGCTAGAGTGCAGAGCAGCTGCAAAAACTTTAGAAAAAACTCTCTTCCGCTTGATTTGGGTCCCACAGCTTTTACTTCACATAGACAATATATACATAGAAATGTAGGAAATATTGTTGGCTTTCATATGATCATCTTATTTCAGATGTGCGACTTAAACTTTTGGCTGTGGAAGCCCTAGAGCGACAAGAACTCCAGCAACTCCGCCATAAGCCGCAGTGTTAACCTTGAGCCTAAATCTCTGGAGTGGAGCAGACGGTACCGGTTTTGTCTCTTGCTCTTGTGCCCTCATTTTTCACTCTACAGAAATAAAAAAGACATCACATGGTTCAGCAATGTCTCCTGTTACTCACTGTATGCATATTTTGGCCATAACCATTACACTTTTGTCTAAACCTGCAGGTGTTTGGGAGGTGTTTTCCCATTCATTCTTATGGGGACATTTTCACCTTTGGTTCTGCTACTGCTCCAGCATCTGTGCAGCTACAGAAACGGTTTGGCTGTCAAACTGTTCAGCTTTTCAACCTTTTCAGCTTTTTCAAAAATTCTGCATTATGTTCAGCTATAGAAACCATTCAACTATCAAAACATTCAGCTTCATGTTCAGCTAGAGAAACCGTTCAACTATCAAAATGTTCAGCTTTTTAAGCTCTTTCAACCTATTACTTTTCAGCCTTTCTTCCTTTTCAGCTTTTGAAAAAATCTGCTTTTTCTGCAAATTCTTCACGCAAAATACGTCTCTGCATCAATACTACGTCGTATCTATAGTGCCACCCACTGGACACAGGAAGTCACTGAAGGTGTCACTGTTGTGTTTTGTGTGACATGAATCCCATTTAGGTAGGACATTTCCACAGGCAAGGGACAAGCACACATCTGGGCGTGCGGCTTCTGACGGCGCCACAGCCCAACGTACGTGGGGGGGCGAGGGCCCGTTCATCACTGCTTGCAGTTTTAATTATTTTAGTTTTTTTTCTTCCCAAATGATCGCATTTTTCACTGCCTGAACATACCCCAAAACTCGCCAAACTTGGAATATAGATCACACCTGGCGAAAAATTTTATAATCTGTTGTCATTGTCAAATTTCGCCACTAGGTGGCGCTATTATCAAGGAAAGTGCGTTTTGCCTAATAACTCCCACATACTTTGTCGCACAATCAAAAACCTTATATCCACGCGTTCAGTGAATCCTCCTGAATCTCTGGGTATAGGCCACGCCCATATCCGCCTACCGTTTTTTTTCGCTAGCTCGCAAAATGTCGCAAACCTACTTTTTCGAACTCCTCCCAGGCAGTTTGACCGATTTGCACCAAACTTTGCACACAGCATCTGTGGACCCTTCTGACAAAAAGTTATTAAAAGATTTTTGATACTCCAAACAATAACCAAGTTATTAAATGACAACTTCCTGCAGATTTACCTCAAAACAGGAAGTGTTGCATATCTCCACATTGGTGTGTCCGAATGACTTCAAACTCAGGATCCTACTTCCCTATGAGGCCCTAAGGCTCTGTTCAAAATTTTGGCCGACGACCACTAGGTGGCGCTCTTTAAATTGGAGTAATTTATATCTCCACATTGGTTTGTCGGATTAACATGAAACTTGGTACATTCATTGCCAATGCCCTCGTGAGGATAGCTGAAAAAGGGGTTACCGATCTGCCACTAGGTGGCGCTCTGGTGGCAGTTTCATCTTAGATTTGGCACTGTGCCCACACCATAACACTTATGGATATGAAATTCATTGGGGTGTTAGAGACTGGCCCCTGTAACTCACACACCAAAAATGACGAGCAGGTGGCGCTAAATGGCTCCATAGCGCCCCCTGGAATATTTCAAAATTTAAGCCCTGCCCCCTACATGCACGTACATGAACAAAATTCGGTAGGCTTATCTATCATCACCAGCCGCACAAAAAACCCTCTAGGACACATACCCTCAGTCCAGCAGGAAGTCCGCCATTTTCCTTCAAATTCAATCCTTCGCCATCAAGCAGGAAGTCCTGATAACTTCAACATACAATTTCCCATCGCCATCAAATTGCTCACACATGTAGAGGGGCTCGCCCTCAACACGTCTCTGCATCAATACTGTGTCATATCTATAGCGCCACCCACTGGACACAGGAAGTCACTGAAGATGTCACTGTTGTGTTTTGTGTGACACAAATCCCGTTTACATTAGGTACCACATTTCCACAGCCAACGGGCAAGCACACAACTGGGCGCACAGGCCTCCGACGGCGCCACAGCCCAACGTACGTGGACTGCGAGGGCCCGTTCATCACTGCTCGCAGTTTTAATTAGGGCCCGAGCAGGGAACCTGCAAGGACCCTATTGTTTTTGTAGTGATTATTATTATTTTTTTTTTTATTATTTTTAGGCCAAAATGATCGCATTTTTCACTGCCTGAACATACCCCAAAACTCACCAAACTTGGAATATACGTTACACCTGGCGAAAAATTTTTTAATCTGTTGTCGTTGTGAATTTTCACCACTAGGTGGCGCTATTATCAAGGAAAGTGCGTTTCGCCTTATAACTCCCACATACTTTGTCGCACATTCAAAAACCTTATATCCACACGTTCAGTGAATCCTCCTGAATCTCTGGGTATAGGCCACGCCCATATCCGCCTACCGTTTTTTTTCGCTAGCTCACAAAATGTCGCAAACCTACTTTTTCGAACTCCTCCCAGGGAATTTCACCGATTTGCACGAAACTTTGCACACAGCATCTGTGGACCCTCCTGACAAAAAGTTATTAAAAGCATTTTGATATTCCAAAGGATACTCAAGTTATTACATAACAACTTCCTGCAGATTTCGCTCCAAACAGGAAGTGTTGCATATCTCCACAATGCTGTGTCCGAATGACATCAAACTCAGGATACTACTTCCCCATGAGCCCCTAAGGCTCTGTACTAAATTTTGTCTCATGACCACTAGGTGGCGCTCTTTAAATTGAAGTCATTTATATCTCCACATCCGTTTGTCGGATTAACATGAAACTGGCTACACTCATTGCCAATGCCCTCCTGAGGATAGCTGACGAAGGTCATACCGATCCGACACTAGGTGGCGTTCTGGTGGCAATTTCATTTTTTATTTGCCACTGTGCCCACACCATAACACTTATGGATATGAAACTCATTGGGGTGTTACAGACTGGCCCCTGTAACTCACACACCAAAAATGACGAGCAGGTGGCGCTAAATGGCTCCATAGCGCCCCCTGGAATATTTCAAAATTGAAGCCCTGCCTCCTACATGCACGTACATGAACCAAATTCGGTAGGCTTATGTATCATCACCAGACGCACAAAAAACCCTCTTGGACACATACCCTCAGTCCAACAGGAAGTCCGCCATTTTCCTTCAAATTCAATCCTTTGCCATCAAGCAGGAAGTCCTGATAACTTCAACATACATTTTCCCATCGGCATCAAATTGCTCACACATGTAGAGGGGCTCGCCCTGAACACGTCTCTGCATCAATACTGTGTCATATCTATAGCGCCACCCTCTGGACACAGGAAGTCACTGAAGATGTCACTGTTGTGTTTTGTGTGACACGGATCACATTTACATTAGGTAGGACATTTCCACGGGCAATAGGCAAGCACACAACTGGGCGCACAGACCTTCGACGGCGCCACAGCCCAACGTACGTGGACTGCGAGGGCCCGTTCATCGCTGCTTGCAGCTTTAATTAGGGCCCGAGCAGGGAACCTGCGAGGACCCTATTGTAATTGTATTGTTTCTTATTATTTTAGTTATTTTTATTTTTCCCAAATGATCGCATTTTTCACTGCCTGAACATACCCCAAAACTCACCAAACTTGGAATATAGATCAGACCTGGCGAAAAATTTTATAATCTGTTGTCATTGTGAATTTTCACCACTAGGTGGCGCTGTTATCAAGGAAAGTGCGTTTTGCCTAATAACTCCCACATACTTTGTCGCAGATTCTAAATCCTTATATCCACGCGTTCAGTGAATCCTCCTGAATCTCTGGGTATAGGCCACGCCCATATCCGCCTACCGTTTTTTTTCGCTAGCTCGCAAAATGTCGCAAACCTACTTTTTCGAACTCCTCCCAGGCAGTTCGACCGATTTGCACGAAACTTTGCACACAGCATCTGTGGACCCTCCTGACAAAAAGTTATTAAAAGAATTTTGATATTCCAAAGAATACTCAAGTTATTAAATAACAATTTCCTGCAGATTTCGGTCAAAACAGGAAGTGTTGCATATCTCCACATTGGTGTGTCCGAATGACATGAAACTCAGGATAATACTTCCCCATGAGCCCCTAAGGCTCTGTGCCAAATTTTGGACGACCACCACTAGGTGGCGCTCTTTAAATTGAACTAATTTATATCTCCACATCCGTTTGTCTGATTGACATGAAACTTGGTAAACTTATTGCAAATGCCCTCCTGAGGATGGCTGACGAAGGTCTTACCGCTCCGACACTAGGTGGCGCTCTGGCGGCAGTTTCATTTTGTTTTTGGCACTGTGCCCACACCATAACACTTATGGATATGAAATTCATTGGGGTGGTACACACTGGCCCCTGTAACTCACACACCAAAAATTACCACTAGGTGGCGCTGTTATCAAGACAAAACCGTTTTTCCCTTGACTGCCTTCACTTTTCATTACTCAACGGAAGTTGTTGCATGAACAAACCCCGACGGCAGCATGCCCCGACACGCGTGGACTGCAAGGGCCCGTACATCACTGCTCGCAGTTTTAATTATTATTATTTTCCTTTGTCCCAAATGATCGCATTTTTCACTGCCTGAACATGGACGAAAACGCGATTTTATTTGGTAAATACATCAGGCCTCGCGAAAAATTTTATAATCTGTTGTCATTGTGAATTTTCGCCACTAGGTGGCGCTATTATCAAGGAAAGTGCGTTTTGGCTAATAACTCCCACGTACTTTGTCGCATATTCAAAAAACTTATATCCACGCGTTCAGTGAATTCTGCTGAATCTCCTGATATAGGCCACGCCCACATCCGCCTACCGTTTTTTTTCGCTAGCTCGCAAAATGTCGCAAACCTACTTTTTCTAACTCCTCCCAGGGAATTCAACCGATTTGCACGAAACTTTGCACACAGCATCTGTGGACCCTCCTGACAAAAAGTTATTAAAAGAATTTTGATATTCCAAAGAATACTCAAGTTATTAAATAACAATTTCCTGCAGATTTCGGTCAAAACAGGAAGTGTTGCATATCTCCACATTGGTTTGTCCGAATGACATGAAACTCAGGATAATACTTCCTCATGAGCCCCTAAGGCTCTGTGCCAAATTTTGGCCGACCACCACTAGGTGGCGCTCTTTAAATTGAAGTAATTTATATCTCCACATCCGTTTGTCTGATTGACATGAAACTTGGTACACTTATTGCAAATGCCCTCCTGAGGATGGCTGACGAAGGTCTTACCGCTCCGACACTAGGTGGCGCTCTGGCGGCAGATTCATTTTGTTTTTGGCACTGTGACCACACCACAATACTTATGGATATGAAATTCATTGGGGTGGTACACACTGGCCCCTGTACCTCACACACCAAAAATTACCACTAGGTGGCGCTGTTATCAAGACAAAACCGTTTTTCCCTTGACTGCCTTCACTTTTCATTACTCAACGGAAGTTGTTGCATGAACAAGCCCCGACGGCAGCATGCCCCGACACGCGTGGACTGCGAGGGCCCGTACATCACTGCTCGCAGTTTTAATTATTATTATTATTATTATTATTTTCCTTTGTCCCAAATGATCGCATTTTTCACTGCCTGAACATGGATGAAAACGCGATTTTATTTGGTAAATAGATCAGGCCTCGCGAAAAATTTTATAATCTGTTGTCATTGTGAATTTTCGCCACTAGGTGGCGCTATTATCAAGGAAAGTGCGTTTTGGCTAATAACTCCCACATACTTTGTCGCACATTCAAAAACCTCATATCCACGCGTTCAGTGAATTCTGCTGAATCTCCTGATATAGGCCACGCCCATATCCGCCTACCGTTTTTTTTCGCTAGCTCGCAAAATGTCGTAAACCTACTTTTTCGAACTCCTCCCAGGCAGTTTCACCGATTTGCACCAAACTTTGCACACAGCATCTGTGGACCCTCCTGACAAAAAGTTATTAAAAGAATTTTGATATTCCAAAGAATACTCAAGTTATTAAATAACAATTTCCTGCAGATTTCGGTCAAAACAGGAAGTGTTGCATATCTCCACATTGGTGTGTCCGAATGACATGAAACTCAGGATAATACTTCAACATGAGCCCCTAAGGCTCTGTGCCAAATTTTGGACGACCACCACTAGGTGGCGCTCTTTAAATTGAAGTAATTTATATCTCCACATCCGTTTGTCTGATTGACATGAAACTTGGTAAACTTATTGCAAATGCCCTCCTGAGGATGGCTGACGAAGGTCTTACCGCTCCGACACTAGGTGGCGCTCTGGCGGCAGTTTCATTTTGTTTTTGGCACTGTGCCCACACCATAACACTTATGGATATGAAATTCATTGGGGTGGTACACACTGGCCCCTGTAACTCACACACCAAAAATTACCACTAGGTGGCGCTGTTATCAAGACAAAACCGTTTTTCCCTTGACTGCCTTCACTTTTCATTACTCAACGGAAGTTGTTGCATGAACAAGCCCCGACGGCAGCATGCCCCGACACGCGTGGACTGCGAGGGCCCGTACATCACTGCTCGCAGTTTTAATTATTATTATTTTCCTTTGTCCCAAATGATCGCATTTTTCACTGCCTGAACATGGATGAAAACGCGATTTTATTTGGTAAATACATCAGGCCTCGCGAAAAATTTTATAATCTGTCGTCGTTGTGAATTTTCACCACTAGGTGGCGCTGTTATCAAGGAAAGTGCGTTTTGCCTAATAACTCCCACATACTTTCTCGCACATTCAAAAACCTTATATCCACGCGTTCAGTGAATTCTGCTGAATCTCTGGGTATAGGCCACGCCCATATCCGCCTACCGTTTTTTTTCGCTAGCTTGCAAAATGTCGCAAACCTACTTTTTCGAACTCCTCCCAGGCAATTTCACCGATTTGCACGAAACTTTGCACACAGCATCTGTGGACCCTCCTGACAAAAAGTTATTAAAAGAATTTTGATATTCCAAAGAAAACTCAAGTTATTAAAAAACAACTTCCTGCAGATTTCGTTCCAAACAGGAAGTGTTGCATATCTCCACATTGGTTTGTCCGAAAGACATGAAACTCAGGATACTACTTCCACATGAGCTCCTTAGGTTCTGTACTAAATTTTATCTCATGGCCCCTAGGTGGCGCTCTTTAAATTGGAGTAATTTATATCTCCACATTTGTTTTTCAGATTAACATGAAACTTGGTCCACTCATTGCCAGTGCCCTCCTGAGGATAGCTGACGAAGGTCTTACCGATCCGACACTAGGTGGCGCTCTGGTGGCAGTTTCATTTTACATTTGGCACTGTGCCCACACCATAACACTTATGGATATGAAATTCATTGGGGTGTTAGAGACTGGCCCCTGTAACTCACACACCAAAAATGACGAGCAGGTGGCGCTAAATGGCTCCATAACGCCCCCTGGAATATTTCAAAATTGAAGCCCTGCCTCCTACATGCACGTACATGAACCAAATTCGGTAGGCTTATATATCATCACCAGACGCACAAAAAACCCTCTTGGACACATACCCTCAGTCCAACAGGAAGTCCGCCATTTTCCTTCAAATTCTATCTTTTGCCATCAAGCAGGAATCCTCATAACTTCAACATACAATTTCCCATCGGCATCAAATTGCTCACACATGTAGAGGGGCTCGCCCTGAACACGTCTCTACATCAATACTGTGTCATATCTATAGCGCCACCCTCTGGACGCAGCAAGTCACTGAAGATGTCACTGTTGTGTTTTGTGTGACACGAATCCCATTTAGGTAGGACATTTCCACAGGCAACGGGCAAGCACACAACTGGGCGCACAGGCCTCCGACGGCGCCACAGCCCAACGTACGTGGACTGCGAGGGCCCGTACATCACTGCTCGCAGTTTTAATTAGGGCCCGAGCAGGGAACCTGCAAGGACCCTATTGTAATTGTAATGATTATTATTAGGGCCCGAGCAGGGAACCTGCAAGGACCCTATTGTAATTGTAATGATTATTAGGGCCCGAGCAGGGAACCTGCAAGGACCCTATTGTAATTGTAATGATTATTATTATTATTATTATTATTATTTTCCTTTGTCCCAAATGATCGCATTTTTCGCTGCCTGAACATGGATGAAAACGCGATTTTATTTGGTAAATAGATCAGGCCTCGCGAAAAATTTTATAATCTGTTGTCATTGTGAATTTTCGCCACTAGGTGGCGCTATTATCAAGGAAAGTGCGTTTTGGCTAATAACTCCCACATACTTTGTCGCACATTCAAAAACCTCATATCCACGCGTTCAGTGAATTCTGCTGAATCTCCTGATATAGGCCACGCCCATATCCGCCTACCGTTTTTTTTCGCTAGCTCGCGAAACGTCGCAAACCTACTTTTTCGAACTCCTCCCAGGCAGTTTGACCGATTTGCACCAAACTTTGCACACAGCATCTGTGGACCGTCCTGACAAAAAGTTATTAAAAGAATTTTGATACTCCAAACAATAACCAAGTTATTAAATGACAACTTCCTGCAGATTTACCTCAAAACAGGAAGAGTTGCATATCTCCACATTAGTGTGTCCGAATGACATGAAACTCAGGATACTACTTCCCCATGAGCCCCTAAGGCTCTGTGCAAAGTTTTGGCCAATGACCACTAGGTGGCGCTCTTTAAATTGAAGTAATTTATATCTCCACATCCGTTTGTCGGATTAACATGAAACTTGGTACACTCATTGCAGATGCCCTCCTGAGAATAGCTGACGAAGGTCATACCGATCCGACACTAGGTGGCGCTCTGGTGGCACTTTCATTTTTTATTTGGCACTGTGCCCACACCATAATACTTATGGATATGAAATTCATAGGGGTGCTATAGACTGGTGCCTGTAACTCACACACCAAAAATGACCAACAGGTGGCGCTATTTTCAACACAAAACCGTTTTTGCCTAATAACTCCCACATAATATGGACCACATTGTTAAACCATATATCTACCTGTTCCCTGCATTCATCTGAATTGTGTGAATTAGGCCACGCCCACTTTCGACGTACATTTCCATTTGCACATTCCGGAATGTCACAAACCTACTTTTTCAAACTCCTCCCAGGCAATTTCTCCAATTTGCACAAAACTTTGCACACAGCATCTGTGGACCCTCCTGACAAAAACTTATTAAAAGAATTTAGATATTCCAAAGAATGCTCAACTTATTAAATAACAACTTCCTGCAGATTTCGCTCCAAACAGGAAGTGTTGCATATCTCCACAATGCTGTGTCCGAATGACATCAAACTCAGGATACTACTTCCCCATGAGCCCCTAACGCTCTATACTAAATTTTATCTCATGACCACTAGGTGGCGCTCTTTAAATTGAAGTAATTTATATCTCCACATCCGTTTGTCGGATTAACATGAAACTTGGTACACTCATTGCCAATGAACTCCTGAGGATGGCTGACAAAGATCTTACCGATCCGACACTGGGTGGCGCTCTGGTGGCAGTTTCATTTTATATTTGGCACTGTGCCCACACCATAACACTTATGGATATGAAATTCATTGGGGTGTTAGAGACTGGCCCCTGTAACTCACACACCAAAAATGACGAGCAGCTGGCGCTAAATGGCTCCATAGCGCCCCCTGGAATATTTCAAAATTGAAACCCTGCCTCCTACATGCACGTACATGAACAAAATTCGGTAGGCTTATGTATCATCACCAGACGCACAAAAAACCCTCTTGGACACAAACCCTCAGTCCAACAGGAAGTCCGCCATTTTCCTTCAAATTCAATCCTTCGCCATCAAGCAGGAAGTCCTGATTACTTCAACATACAATTTCCCATCGGCATCAAATTGCTCACACATGTAGAGGGGCTCGCCCTGAACACGTCTCTGCATCAATGCTGTGTCATATCTATAGCGCCACCCTCTGGACACAGGAAGTCACTGAAGATGTCACTGTTGTGTTTTGTGTGACACGGATCACATTTACATTAGGTAGGACATTTCCACAGGCAATAGGCAAGCACACAACTGGGCGCACAGGCCTCCGACGGCGCCACAGCCAAACGTGCGTGGACTGCGAGGGCCCGTTCATCGCTGCTTGCAGCTTTAATTATTAGGGCCCGAGCAGGAAACCTGCGAGGTCCCTATTGTAATTGTAATGTTTATTATTATTTTTATTTATCCCAAATGATCGCATTTTTCACTGCCTTAACATACCCCAAAACTCGCCAAACTTGGAATATACGTCACACCTGGCGAAAAATTTTATAATCTGTCGTCGTTGTGAATTTTCGCCACTAGGTGGCGCTGTTATCAAGGAAAGTGCGTTTTGCCTAATAACTCCCACATACTTTGTCGCACATTCTAAATCCTTATATCCACGCGTTCAGTGAATCCTCCTGAATCTCTGGGTATAGGCCACGCCCATATCCGCCTACCGTTTTTTTTCGCTAGCTCGCAAAATGTCGCAAACCTACTTTTTCGAACTCCTCCCAGGGAATTTCACCGATTTGCACGAAACTTTGCACACAGCATCTGTGGACCCTCCTGACAAAAAGTTATTAAAAGAATTTTGATATACCAAAAAATACTCAACTTATTAAATTACAAATTCCTGCAGATTTCGCTCATAACAGGAAGTTTTGCATATCTCCACATTGGTGTGTCCGAATGACTTCAAACTCAGGATCCTACTTCCCTATGAGGCCCTAAGGCTCTGTTCAAAATTTTGCCCGATGACCACTAGGTGGCGCTCTTTAAATTGGAGTAATTTATATCTCCACATTGGTTTGTCGGATTAACATGAAACTTGGTACACTCATTGCCAATGCCCTCCTGAGGATAGCTGACGAAGGTCTTACCGATCCAACACTAGGTGGCGCTCTGGTGGCAGTTTCATTTTTTATTTGCCACTGTGCCCACACCATAACACTTATGGATATGAAACTCATAGGGGTGTTAGACACTGGCCCCTGCAACTCACACACCAAAAATGACGAGCAGGTGGCGCTAAATGGCTCCATAGCGCCCCCTGGAATATTTCAAAATTGAAGCCCTGCCTCCTACATGCACGTACATGAACCAAATTCGGTAGGATTATGTATCATGACCAGACGCACAAAAAACCCTCTTGGACACATACCCTCAGTCCAACAGGAAGTCCGCCATTTTCCTTCAAATTCAATCTTTTGCCATCAATCAGGAAGTCCTGATAACTTCAACATACAATTTCCCATCGGCATCAAATTGCTCACACATGTAGAGGGGCTCGCCCTGAACACGTCTCTGCATCAATACTATGTCATATCTATAGCGCCACCCACTGGACACAGGAAGTCAATGAAGATGTCACTGTTGTGTTTTGTGTGACACGAATCCCATTTAGGTAGGACATTTCCACAGGCAACGGGCAAGCACACAACTGGGCGCACAGGCCTCCGACGGCGCCACAGCCCAACGTACGTGGACTGCGAGGGCCCGTACATCACTGCTCGCAGTTTTAATTATTATTATTATTATTATTTTCCTTTGTCCCAAATGATCGCATTTTTCACTGCCTGAACATGGATGAAAACGCGATTTTATTTGGTAAATAGATCAGGCCTCGCGAAAAATTTTATAATCTGTTGTCATTGTGAATTTTCGCCACTAGGTGGCGCTATTATCAAGGAAAGTGCGTTTTGGCTAATAACTCTCACATACTTTGTCGCACATTCAAAAACCTCATATCCACGCGTTCAGTGAATTCTGCTGAATCTCCTGATATAGGCCACGCCCATATCCGCCTACCGTTTTTTTTCGCTAGCTCGCAAAATGTCGTAAACCTACTTTTTCAAACTCCTCCCAGGCAGTTTCACCGATTTGCACCAAACTTTGCACACAGCATCTGTGGACCCTCCTGACTCAAAGTTATTAAAAGAATTTTGATATTCCAAAGGATACTCAAGTTATTAAATAACAACTTCCTGCAGATTTCGGTCAAAACAGGAAGTGTTGCATATCTCCACATTGGTGTGTCCGAATGACATGAAACTCAGGATAATACTTCCCCACGAGCCCCTAAGGCTCTGTGCCAAATTGTGGCCGACCACCACTAGGTGGCGCTCTTTAAATTGAAGTAATTTATATCTCCACATCCGTTTGTCTGCTTGACATGAAACTTGGTACACTTATTGCAAATGCCCTCCTGAGGATGGCTGACGAAGGTCTTACCGCTCCGACACTAGGTGGCGCTCTGGCGGCAGTTTCATTTTGTTTTTGGCACTGTGCCCACACCATAATACTTATGGATATGAAATTCATTGGGGTGGTACACACTGGCCCCTGTAACTCACACACCAAAAATTGCCACTAGGTGGCGCTGTTATCAAGACAAAACCGTTTTTCCCTTGACTGCCTTCACTTTTCATTACTCAACGGAAGTTGTTGCATGAACAAGCCCCGACGGCAGCATGCCCCGACACGCGTGGACTGCGAGGGCCCGTACATCACTGCTCGCAGTTTTAATTATTTTTATTTTTATTTTTCCCAAATGATCGCATTTTTCACTGCCTGAACATACCCCAAAACTCGCCAAACTTGGAATATACGTCACACCTGGCGAAAAATTTTATAATCTGTTGTCGTTGTGAATTTTCACCACTAGGTGGCGCTTTTATCAAGGAAAGTGCGTTTTGCCTAATAACTCCCACATACTTTGTCGCACATTCAAAAACCTTATATCCACGCGTTCAGTGAATCCTCCTGAATCTCTGGGTATAGGCCACGCCCATATCCGCCTACCGTTTTTTTTCGCTAGCTCGCAAAATGTCGCAAACCTACTTTTTCGAACTCCTCCCAGGCAATTTCACCAATTTGCACAAAACTTTGCACACAGCATCTGTGGACCCTCCTGACTAAAAGTTATTAAAAGAATTTTGATATACCAAAAAATACTCAAGTTATTAAATTACAAATTCCTGCACATTTCGCTCCAAACAGGAAGTTTTGCATATCTCCACATTGGTGTGTCCGAATGACTTCAAACTCAGGATCCTACTTCCCTATGAGGCCCTAAGGCTCTGTTCAAAATTTTGGCCGATGACCACTAGGTGGCGCTCTTTAAATTGAAGTAATTTATATCTCCACATTGGTTTGTCGGATTAACATGAAACTTGGTACACTCATTGCCAATGCCCTCCTGAGGATAGCTGAAAAAGGGGTAACAGATCTGCCACTAGGTGGCGCTCTGGTGGCAGTTTCATCTTAGATTTGGCACTGTGCCCACACCATAACACTTATGGATATGAAATTCATTGGGGTGTTAGAGACTGGCCCCTGTAACTCACACACCAAAAATGACGAGCAGGTGGCGCTAAATGGCTCCATAGCGCCCCCTGGAATATTTCAAAATTGAAGCCCTGCCCCCTACATGCACGTACATGAACAAAATTCGGTAGGCTTATGTGTCATCACCAGCCGCACAAAAAACCCTCTTGGACACATACCCTCAGTCCAACAGGAACTCCGCCATTTTCCTTCAAATTCAATCCTTTGCCATCAAGCAGGAAGTCCTGATAACTTCAACATACAATTTCCCATCGGCATCAAATTCCTCACACATGTAGAGTGGCTCGCCCTGAACACGTCTCTGCATCAATACTGTGTCATATCTATAGCGCCACCCTCTGGACACAGGAAGTCACTGAAGATGTCACTGTTGTGTTTTGTGTGACACGGATCCCATTTACATTAGGTAGGACATTTCCACAGCCAACGGGCAAGCACACAACTGGGCGCACAGGCCTCCGACGGCGCCACAGCCCAACGTACGTGGACTGCGAGGGCCCGTTCATCGCTGCTTGCAGCTTTAATTAGGGCCCGAGCAGGAAACCTGCGAGGTCCCTATTGTAATTGTAATGTTTCTTATTATTATTATTTTTATTTATCCCAAATGATCGCATTTTTCACTGCCTGAACATACCCCAAAACTCACCAAACTTGGAATATACGTCACACCTGGCGAAAAATTTTATAATCTGTCGTAGTTGTGAATTTTCACCACTAGGTGGCGCTGTTATCAAGGAAAGTGCGTTTTGCCTAATAACTCCCACATACTTTGTCGCACATTCTAAATCATTATATCCACGCGTTCAGTGAATCCTCCTGAATCTCTCGGTATAGGCCACGCCCATATCCGCCTACCGTTTTTTTCCGCTAGCTCGCAAAATGTCGCAAACCTACTTTTTCGAACTCCTCCCAGGCAATTTCACCAATTTGCACAAAACTTTGCACACAGCATCTGTGGACCCTCCTGACAAAAAGTTATTAAAAGAATTTTGATACACCAAAAAATTCTCAAGTTATTAAATTACAAATTCCTGCAGATTTCGCTCAAAACAGGAAGTTTTGCATATCTCCACATTGGTGTGTCCGAATGACATCAAACTCAGGATACTACTTCCCCATGAGCCTCTAAGGCTCTGTGCAAAATTTGGGATGATGACCACCAGGTGGCGCTGTTTAATTTCAACTATTTTATATCTCAACATCAGTTTATCGGATTAACACAAAACTTGGTACACTCATTCCCAATGCCCTCCTGAGGATAGCTGACAAATGTGTTCCAGATCCGACACTAGGTGGCGTTCTGGTGGCCGTCTCATTTTATATTTGGCACTGTGCCCACACCATAACACTTATGGATATGAAATTCATTGGGGTGCTATAGACTGGCCCCTGTAACTCACACACCAAAAATGACCAGCAGGTGGCGCTGTTATCAAGCCAAAGACGTTTTTGGTTAAAAACTCCCACATTATATGTCGCACAGTTTAAAACCTTATATCTACGTGTTACCTGAATCCAGATGAATTGATTGATGTAGGCCACGCCCACTTTTGCCCCAAATTTCCATTCGCAAAATCACGAAAACTGATAAACGTACTTTTTCGAACTCCTCCCAGGCAATTTCACCAATTTGCACCAAACTTTGCACACAGCATCTGTGGATGCTCACGACAAAAACTTATTAAAAGAATTTTGATAGTCCAATAAACACCCAAAATATAGAATTACTATTTCCTGCACATTGTGGTCAAACAGACAATCTTGCGTATCTTGACGAAATACAGTCCGATTAACACAAGACTTTAACTTATTGTGTTCCATGGCCCACTGACGGTTTTTGCAAAATTTGGTGAAAATCGGCTAATAGATGGCGCTTTTATTGCTAAATGATGAAAGAACTGCTTCACTGCCTTCACTTTTGATTACTCAATGGAAGTTGTTGCATGAACAAGCCTGAACAGCAGCATGCACCGACAGCAACATGCCCCAACAGCAGCATGCCTCGACAGCAGCATGCCCCGACGGGAGCATACCCTGCGAGGGCCCGTTCATCACTGCTTGCAGTTTTAATTTTTAGTTATTTTTATTTTTCTTTGTCCCAAATGATCGCATTTTTCACTGCCTGAACATACCCCAAAACGCGGCATACTTGGGATATATGTCACACCTGGCGAAAAATTTTAGAATCTGTTGTCATTGTGAATTTTCAACACTACGTGGCGCTATTATCAAGGAAAGTGCGTTTTGCCTTATCACTCCCACATACTTTGTCGCACATTCAAAAACTTTATATCCACGCGTTCAGTGAATCCTCCTGAATCTCTGGGTATAGGCCACGCCCATATCCGCCTACCGTTTTTTTTCGCTAGCTCGCAAAATGTCGCAAACCTACTTTTTCGAACTCCTCCCAGGCAATTTCACCAATTTGCACCAAACTCTGCACACAGCATCTGTGGACCCTCCTGACAAAAAGTTATTAAAAGAATTTTGATATGCCAAAAAATACTCAAGTTATTAAATTACAAATTCCTGCAGATTTCGCTCAAAACAGGAAGTTTTGCATATCTCCACACTGGTGTGTCCGAATGACTTCAAACTCAGGATCCTACTTCCCTATGAGGCCCTAAGGCTCTGTGCAAAATTTGGGATGATGACCACCAGGTGGCGCTCTTTAAATTTAAGTAATTTATATCTCAACATCAGTTGGTCGGATTAACACAAAATCTGGTACACCTATTGCCACTGCCCTCCTGAGGATAGCTGACAAATGTGTTCCAGATCCGACACTAGGTGGCGCTCTGGTGGACGTCTAATTTTATATTTGGCACTGTGCCCACACCATAACACTTATGGATATGAAATTGATAGGGGTGGTATAGACTGGCCCCTAGAACTCACACACCAAATTTGACCAGCAGGTGGCGCTATTATCAACACAAAAGCGTTTTTGCCTAATAACTCCCACATGATATGGCGCACATTGTTAAACCTTATATCTACGTGTTCCCTGCATTCATCTGAATTGTGTTATGTAGGCTACCCCCACTTTCGCGACAGAATTCCATTCGCAAATTCCGGAATGTCTCAAACCTACTTTTTCGAACTCCTCCCACCCAATTTCTCTAATTTGCACCAAACTTTGCACACAGCATCTGTGGACCCTCCTGACAAAAAGTTATTAAAAGAATTGTGATAGTCCAAACAACGGCCAAAATATGAAACAACAATTTCCTGCACATTGTGGTCAGGCAGACAATCTTCCATATCTTGATGAAATACACTCCCATTAACACTAAAGTTTTTTTAATTGTGTTCCATGGCCCGATGACCATTTGTCAAAAATTTGGTGCAAAGCGGCCAATAGGGGGCGCTTTTATTGCTAAATTACCAAACAACAGCTTGACTGCCTCCACTTTTGACTCCTCAACGGAAGTTGTTGCATGAGCAAGCCCCGACAGCAGCATGCCCCGACAGCAGCATGTAGCGACAGCAGCATGCCGCGACGGCAGCATGCCCCGACACGCGTGGACTGCGAGGGCCCGTTCATCGCTGCTTGCAGCTTTAATTAGGGCCCGAGCACGAATCTCGTGCGAGGACCTATTGAAACTGAAAGGATTATTATTATTCTTCTCCTTCTTCCTCACAAAGGATTGCATATTTGGCGGCTGCAACATACCCCAAAACTCACCAAACTTGGAATATATGTCACACCTGGCGAAAAATTTTATAATCTGTTGTCATTGTGAATTTTTGCCACTAGGTGGCGCTATTATCAAGGAAAGTGCGTTTTGCCTAATAACTCCCACATACTTTGTCACACATACAAAAACCTTATATCCACGCGTTCAGTGAATTGTGCTGAATCTCCTGATATAGACCACGCCCATATCCGCCAACCGTTTTTTTTCGCTAGCTCGCGAAATGTCGCAAACCTAATTTTTCGAACTCCTCCCAGGGAATTTAACCGATTTGCACCAAACTTTGCACACACCATCTGTGGACCCTCCTGACAAAAAGTTATTAAAAGAATTTTGATATTCCAAAGAATACTCAACTTATTAAATTACAACTTCCTGCAGATTTTGTTCCAAACAGGAAGTGTTGCATATCTCCACACCGGTGTGTCCGAATGACATCAAACTCAGGATACTACTTCCCCATGAGCCCCTAACACTCTGTGCAAAATTTTGGAACATGACCACTAGGTGGCGTTGTTTAAATTGAACTATTTTATATCTCAACATCGGTTGGTCCGATTAAAGCCATACTTGGTAAACTCATTGCCAGTAGCCTCCAGAGGATAGCTGACGAATGTCTTACCGATCCGACACTAGGTGGCGCTCTGGTGGCAGTTTCATTTTAGATTTGCCACTGTGCCCACACCATAACACTTATGGATATGAAACTCATTGGGGTGGTATAGACTGGCCCCTGTAACTCACACACCAAAAATGACCAGCAGGTGGCGCTGTTATCAAGACAAAACCGTTTTTGGCTAATAACTCCCACATAATATGGCGCACAGTTTAAAACCCTATGTCTACATGTTCCCTGAATCCAGATGAATTGATTGATGTAGGCCACGCCCACTTTCGCGCCAGAATTCCATTCGCAAATTTGCTAAATGCCGATAACCTATTTTTTCGAACTCCTCCTAGGCAATTTATCCCATTTCCACAAAACTTTGCACACAGCATCTATGGACCCTCCTGACAAAAAGTTATTAAAAGAATTGCGATAGTCCAAAGAACGCCCAAAATATAAAACAACAATTTCCTGCACATTGTGGCCAAACACACAGTCTTGCCTATCTTGATGAAATACAGTCCAATTAACACTAAACTTTTTGTAATTGTGTTGGATGGCCTGATGAGGGTTTGTACAAAATTCGGTGCAAATCAACCAATAGGTGGCGCTTTAATTGCTAAATGATGAAAGAACAGCTAGTTTGAAGGATTTTTAGCTCCTCTTCTGGGTTTATAATGGGTGTGTATTGCGTGAGCTAGAGTGGGTGACATCATCGCTAGAGTGGAGAGCAGCTGCAAAAACTTTAGAAAAAACTCTCTTCCGCTTGATTTGGGTCCCACAGCTTTTACTTCACATAGACAATATATACATAGAAATGTAGGAAATCTTGTTGGCTTTCATATGATCGTCTTATTTCAGATGTGCGACTTAAAGTTTTGGCTGTGGAAGCCCTAGAGTGACGAGAACTCCAGCAACTCCGCCATAAGCCGCAGTGTTAACTTTGAGCCTAAATCTCTGGAGTGGAGCAGACGGTACCGGTTTTGTCTCTCGCTCTTGTGCTCTCATTTTTCACTCTACAGAAATTAAAAACACATCACATGGTTCAGCAATGTCTCCTGTTACTCACTGTATACATATTTTGGCCATAACCATTACACTTTTTTCTAAACCTGCAGGTGTTTGGGAGGTGTTTTCCCATTCATTCTTATGGGGACATTTTCAACTTTGGTTCTGCTACTGCTCCAGCATATGTGCAGCTACAGAAACTGTTTGGCTGTCAAACTGTTCAGCTTTTCAACCTTTTCAGCTTTTTCAAAAATTCAGCTTTATGTTCAGCTATAGAAACCATTCAACTATCAAAACATTCAGCTTCATGTTCAGCTAGAGAAACCGTTCAACTATCAAAATGTTCAGCTTTTTAAGCTCTTTCAACCTGTTACTTTTCAGCCTTTCTTCCTTTTCAGCTTTTGAAAAAATCTGCTTTTTCTGCAAATTCTTGACCATTCATTCTCATAGTTTTAGGCATTTTTTTATGCATTAGGCAAGCGTTTTCCAGCACATCCAGCAGATTTTGCAAAATCACTTCAGCCGTCAGCATTCACACTGTATTTTCGCAGGAAATACAATTTTTCTAGTTTTAATTGTGTTCCATGGCCCGATGACCGTTTGTGAAAAATTTGGTGCAAAGCGGCCAATAGGGGGCGCTTTTATTGCTAAATGACGAAACAACAGCTTGCCTGCCTTCACTTTTGATTCCTCAGCGGAAGTTGTTGCATGAACAAGCCGCAACAGCAGCATGCCCCGACAGCAGCATGTAGCGACAGCAGCACGCCGCGACATCAGCATGCCCGGACATGCGTGGACTGCGAGGGCCCGTTCATCGCTGCTTGCAGCTTTAATTTTTATTTTTCCCAAATGATCGCATTTTTCACTGCCTGAACATACCCCAAAACTCACCAAACTTGGAATATAGATCAGACCTGGTGAAAAATTTTATAATCTGTTGTCGTTGTGAATTTTCACCAGTAGGTGGCGCTGTAATTAAGGAAAGTGCGTTTTGCCTAATAACTCACACATACTTTGTCGCACATTCAAAAACCTTATATCCACGCCTTCAGTGAATCCTCCTGAATCTCTGGGTATAGGCCACGCCCATATCCGCCTACCGTTTTTTTTCGCTAGCTCGCAAAATGTCGCAAACCTACTTTTTCGAACTCCTCCCAGGCAATTTCACCAATTTGCACAAAACTTTGCACACAGCATCTGTGGACCCTCCTGACAAAAAGTTATTAAAAGAATTTTGATATACCAAAAAATACTCAAGTTATTAAATTACAAATTCCTGCAGATTTCGCTCAAAACAGGAAGTTTTGCATATCTCCACATTGGTGTGTCCAAATGACTTCAAACTCAGGATAGTACTTCCCCATGAGCCCCTAAGGCTCTGTGCAAAATTTTGGCTGATGTCCACTAGGTGGCGCTCTTTAAATTGAAGTAATTTATATCTCCACATCCGTTTGTCGGATTGACATGAAACTAGGTACACTCATTGCCAGTGCCCTCCTGAGGACAGCTCATGAAGGACTTACCGATCCGACACTAGGTGGCGCTCTGGTGGCAGTTTCATTTTAGATTTGGCACTGTGCCCACACCATAACACTTATGGATATGAAACTCATTGGGGTGGTATAGACTGGCCCCTGTAACTCACACACAAAAAATGACCAGCAGGTGGCGCTGTTATCAAGAGAATAGCGTTTTCGGTGAATAACTCCCACATAATATGTCGCACAGTTCAAAGCCTTATATCTTCATGTTCCCTGAATCCAGATGAATTGATTGATGTAGGCCACGCCCACTTTCGAGGTACATTTCCATTTGCACATTCCCGAATGTCTCAAACCTACTTTTTCGAACTCCTCCCAGGCAATTTCACCGATGTGCACCAAATTTTGCACACACCATCTGTGGATGCTGACCACAAAAAGTTATTAAAAGAATTTTGATAGTCCAATAAACACCCAAAATATAGAATTACAATTTCCTGCACATTGTGGTCAAACAGTCAATCTTGCGTATATTGACGAAATACAGTCCGATTAACACAAGACTTTAACTTATTGTGTTCCATGGCCAACTGACGGTTTGTGCTAAATTTGGTGCAAATCGGCCAATAGATGGCGCTTTTATTGCTAAATGATGAAAGAACAGCTTGACTGCCTTCACTTTTCATTCCTCAACGGAAGTTGTTGCATGAAGAAGCCCCGACAGCTGCATGCCCCGACAGCAGCATGCCTCGACAGCAGCATGCCCCGACGGGAGCATACCCTGCGAGGGCCCGATCATCACTGCTTGCAGTTTTAATTAGGGCCCGAGCAGGGAACCTGCAAGGACCCTATTGTAATTGTAATGATTATTATTATTAGGGCCCGAGCAGGGAACCTGCGAGGACCCTATTGTAATTGTAATGATTATTATTTTTTGTTATTTTTCTTCTGCCAAAATGATCGCATTTTTCACTGCCTGAACATACCCCAAAACTCACCAAACTTGGAATATAGATCAGACCTGGCGAAAAATTTTATAATCTGTTGTCATTGTGAATTTTCACCAGTAGGTGGCGCTATAATCAAGGAAAGTGCGTTTTGGCTAATAACTCCCACATACTTTGTCGCACATTCAAAAACCTTATATCCACGCATTCAGGGAATTGTGCTGAATCTCCTGATATAGGCCACGCCCATATCCGCCTACCGTTTTTTTTCACTAGCTCGCGAAATGTCGTGAACCTACTTTTTCGAACTCCTCCCAGGCAATTTCTCCAATTTGCACCAAACTTTGCACACAGCATCTGTGGACCCTCCTGACTAAAAGTTATTAAAAGAATTTTGATATTCCAAAGTGATTTCAAACTCAGGATCCTACTTCCCCATGAGCCTCTAAGGCTCTGTGCAAAGTTTTGGCCCATGACCACTAGGTGGCGCTCTTTAAATTGGACTACTTTATATCTCCACATCCGTTTGGCGGATTGACATGAAACGTGGTACACTTATTGCCAATGCCCTCCTGACGATAGCTGACGAATGTCTTACCGATCCGACACTAGGTGGCGCTCTGGTGGTAGTTTCATTTTAGATTTGGCACTGTGCCCACACCATAACACTTATATATATGAAACTCATTGGGGTGGTATAGACTGGCCCCTGTAACTCACACACCAAAAATGACCAGCAGGTGGCGCTATTTTCAACACAAAACCATTTTTGATGAATAACTCACACATAATATGGAGCACAGTTTAAAGCCTTATGTCTATATGTTCCCTGCATTCAGCTGAATTGTGTGATGTAGGACACGCCCACTTTCACGCCAGAATTCCATTTGCACATTGGCAAATGTCGCAAACCTGCTTTTTCGAACTCCTCCCAGGCAATTTCTCAAATTTGGACCAAACTTTGCACAGACCATCTGTGGACCCTCCTTACAAAAACTTATCAAAACAATTGTCATAGTCCAAAAAACTGCCTTTTTCCTGAACATTGTCGTCAATACAGACAGTCTTGCATATCATGACGAAATACAAACAGCTTCATTTTCTTCACTTTTGATTTTACCTCCAGCATTGGGAGCATTGGACATTATAGACCTCCAAGCCTACATGGCCTTGTTGATTCTGGATGGAGCACACGTGATAGAATCTGGTTGAAGCCAAAAACAGACACGTGTCTGAAGCAGGATGAAAAGGTTCTTTATTTGAATACAACTGAATTCACAGCTGCTGATAGTTTGAGGTTCATGCTGCTGGAGAGCTGCATGGTGTTTGGCCACTCGGAGGAGCGCAGGGCAGATTGAGTGCTGCAGAGGTGCTGAGGAATCGGTACGCAGGAGCAGAGTCACTCGTTGCTCGGCGCTCAGATGGACACTGTACACAAAGCAAGGTGAAGTTAGTCGTTGTACTGGAAAACACAGGTGCACTAGAGTAAGCATAGAAAACGCTATTGACTATACCGCGCGTTGTTCACAAAATCATCTGGCAGCAACTACAGTGAGGATCAGGACTTTTAAGCGGCCGCTGATTGTCAACCTGCTGCAGGTGCATGTGATCCCGCCCGAGACAACAAACTCCGCCCAGCCTTCCAGTGCACCTCTGCAAGCAAACACAACACACAAGCACAAAAAACACAACACAGACACTGCAGGCATATATCGTGACTATATCATTATTATAATTTTCAGTGTCTATTGTTTGTATTTTCACTAGTTGGAAACACTGTTTACAGTATTAAAAGCTGTTAAATACAATTTGGTCATGAATATGTTTGAATGATGTTTTTTGTGGTAATTTAATGTTGATTTTCTGTTATGAACTTTAGTCACACTTGTTATACATTTAATATAGTAAAATATGGCCTTTCATTGTAAATGCCAAAACAATCAGCAGGACACCGCAGGGAATCGAACCCCATCCCAGTAAACCAGGAGTACCATTACCAGTGCCTTTTGCTTTTTGAGGCTACATGAAAGGTAAAGCAAAACCTGCATTAGCAACAGCATATGACTGGCAGCAATTGGTATTATGTGATTACTGCAGTATAGTAAGTGCTATATATGAGCTTAAACGTTTTCAATAAAATGTGTGACTTATAAAACTCCAAATGTGTATCATTGACATTAGTGATTACAATTAGTATTACTATTTGTCACAAAATGTTGTAGTTTAAAATGCTGTTGTAATGCAGGAAACGAAACCCTTTTTATATCTAAAGTTTTTTTTTTTTGTTTTGTTTTTTTTTGTGGTTTTTTTTTTTTTTTTTATAATAAACACACAATATAGAATAACACAAACCTCCTAAGTAAACATGATGAATGTTATGAAAAACTTTTTTTTTGGTCATTTTAGATATAACACACAACATAGCACACAAAACTCCTAAAAGGAAACATCCATATATAAAGAACTACGATATAAACGTTATCAACAATTATTTTTGGGTCATCTATCAATCTATCTATCTATCTATACAGTACGAGGCAACGATTTACGAGGCACCGATATACGAGGCAACTATATATATATATATATATATATATTTATGTAGACACACACACACACACAATCATTTCTGCTCTTGTCCCTAACTACTCTTCTAGGTCCTAGATGTAAAAGAACACATGATTCCCTCATGGTCACTGAAATAAGTTGGCACCACTAAGGATTCAACAATATAATGTGTTGTTTTCACATACACATGATCAATTAGTGTGCCGTTTTCTGTTGTTTGTTGTTTCACAATTTGAACAAACCCTTTGTTTGTCATGAATTTGGCAATTGACGATGATTTCAAAATGTCGTCATTGAAATCTCCCATGACGGCAACTGTGTCGCTTTGTGGATTCAGCCAATCAAGTAATGTGCTTAAATTTTGTTTAAACAAAGTCATGGGATAAGATGGTGGTCTGTAAATTACTGCTATCAATATGCTGTATGTAGTGCAGTGGTAAACCAAACATTCTAAATTTACATTTGGTACCTGAAGAACATTACATGCCAAATTGTCTGCACTGTAAAGGCCAACTCCACCATGTCATTGACCTTGAATTTCTGTCAATATTGGGTCGCTGCTACTATAGGATAAATTCCTTGGCTGATTATGAAACACATAACCGTCCATCTTTACAGTTTCAAATGAGGAAACTGCAGGCAGCCATGTTTCTGTAACAGCAATGCAGTTAAGCTGCAAATGATGTGTACACAATGCCAAATCGGATACATGTTGGGTCAAATTCTGCACATTCATCAAAAACACAGTAAAGGTCTGCGTATTGAATTTATGCCTTGTAATATTCTCGACCATGAAGGGAGGCATCTGTTCAATTGCATCTTTAATTGTGTCCTTACAATAGATGGCTTTCTCCTTAAAATCCCTGATCACCAACCCTGACAAATCTCTAACCCGACTCAAACCTACATACGCCTGTCCAGCTGCAAAAATCTTTTCAAGGGACACTACCGCTTTATCTACTGTAATGCCTTGTACTTTATGTACTGTACAAGCCCAGGCAAGCTTCAGTGGAAATTGCCTACGCATTCCACCCTTTTTGGTTACCCTATCCTCTTCAGGTCCAATGCCCGTGGAACCCATTTCTACAGCAGAGGCAAATGCACAGCGTTTCCTCTTCTGTACGCCTACCCTATCATCATCGAATTTGACATACACCGTCTGAGGAAACCTCGATTCGTCATCCTCTGGATAAACTATGTGTGTGACAGTGCCACACGCCCCATTGACCAGACCGTCCGCTACATCTAAGTTTTTAAACAGCATTACGCGGGCATCTTTCCCTAAAAGCAGCGTCTCATCCAGACATGTGTCGTATGCTCTGGAATGATGTCCGCTTATCAACTCCAGCTTGCCCGTTTTCTTACTGTTCACGTAATCCTGAGCCTGTATCGCAACATAATCCGGACAAGTTACAAACAACTGCTGTAGGTTATGTACATTTACTTGTCGATTTGTGGGAAATATGTGCAAAGCTGAGCTGACTTCGCCGGTTTCACAACGTTGTAATATTTCAATGTCGCTACCCAACATCGGGGTACCTTTTGAACGAGTTCTAACTCTATTCAACAACTCTGCGAATACCTGATCTTTCTGACGAACGATTGTTTTCAACTCCGCGATCTTAAACAACCGAGACCACAAATCAACACCTACGTCGTCTAAATACAAAGGTTTCCCTTTCACCGGAGGCAACTGATAAAAATCTCCAACTGCAATTACACTAACATTTCCAAACGGGGAATAGTCACCAGATTGCTTAATTTGTCTTAATCTTCCATGGATATAAGCCAATAGTTTGTGATCAACCATGGAGATTTCATCTATTATCAAAAGCTGCAAGCTACTATATTTAGCACGTAAAGAATTCAGCTTCTCCTCACCCAATGGAGTGTAAGGTAAGCGTACATCTTTACCAATGCTAAACGCATTGTGAATAGTAGCCGCATTTAAATTGTGCGCCGCTATCCCCGTAGGAGCCGTTAGTACAACGCAAATGTCGTCCGGATCGCGACACACTCTCGACAACAACCTCATTGCCTCGTACTGTATAGCCCTGATCAAATGGCTCTTACCTGTCCCCGCACCGCCTGTAATAAATACATGTATCGGATCTGGCTTTGCTCCACTTACCCTTTGTAAGCACCACTGCCTAATCTGATAAAAAATACACATCTGTGTCTCATTCAGAGTCCTAACTAAAGCCAAACCGTCACGTCTGCAGAGGACATTGTTCCTCTTTTCTAAATGTGCAACGTCTTTACCGTTTACCGCTAAATCTGGAATGCCATCTACTGGTTCGTCAACTATCTGCTCCGTCTCTCTGCGTTCCTCTATACACTCTAAACGCTCCAACTCCTGCTCTGGGCACAGCTCGCACCAGGCATCTTCTACAACACCGTCACTATCGACTGAATTTTGGATATCGTCTAACTCGTCTGCGTCCCTTTCAAATTTGCATCTGTTCTGATCGACAACCGCTTTGACCGAATGTAGCGATTTATCACCCAATCTCACGCGACCGTGACTATAAAACTGCTCAAACGTCTCAAACCCCGCCGGTTTGAGCTGCCCGTCTTTATGATACGGCAGGAACAACTGCAAAATGCTCTGATGGAACAATTCCGGATTCTTAGTCTCCGAAAAGCGCACGTAACGAACAACGGCGGGCTGCGTACGTGTTCTTTTCACAACAAAACCACAATCGTTGTTTAATTTAACCCTATTGACACACGTTTCATTTTTACTCAAGACGCGATAGTCTGACGCAAATGCTGCCAAACACATGTCATTAAACGTACCATCCTTCGGCCTATTCTTATACCTGTCGACGGTATTCCTCATCCACATATCTTCATCGGTAAGATCATGTGATGATGCCTTTTGTTTTAACACGCTTAAAGGCAAACTCATTCTAACTGTATTCTCCCCTACCGGCACAAACACAACTTTCCTAGAGCACTCCTTCAGATGCATGTTTGTCAACCTATACACTGCCTCCTGAGCACAAACATCCCTATTGTGTAAATACACACTTCCTAATTTTTTCAATGCATCTTTAGCACTACTATTACCCTCTTTAGCCGCTTCCCTCTGCGCATTTCCTAACAACAACCCCATCTCCTTTTCTGCCTTGGAGATGTAAGAAATAATGTACACTACGCAAGCATAGGCATCAACGACATATTGGATGTCAATATTAGCATTCCAGCATTTTAAAAGTGGTTTGCTATACTGATTGATCCAAACCTCGTTCGCCTGCCTCTTCAAAACCACATGCGTCTTCCTGCCAACACGATTATACGCAGCCTCAAAAACGGTTTGATTTAATCCTAAATGGCTAAACAACTGTTCCACACTATCAAAACTGGCATTCTCATCTGAAAGAGCCGTCTTAATTTTTGTCATAATGTTCACTGCAATCTCTTTTTTCATGATCTCTGGTTTTTTCTGCCCCTCATTTTTGCATGCACAGCTGTCCAATTTCTGTGCTTTATCTACCTTACATTTACAAGATTCTTTGCCATCCTCTTCACTGACTGGACGTGAAATAAAAGTTTTTGCGGACGGCGGCTTAGGAAAATTGAAACGACAAACAGTTTTATTCTTTTTACAAGATTTTGAATGTCGTTTTGAATGTTGTTGCACAGATGTTACAACTTCCAATAATGTTTCATCATGTGCTGGTAATTCGCATGTTACATAATGATCAATAAATTGAACTACCTCTTCATCTGTGTTTTTATCAATTATTGGGGCATTCTCTATCCAAAAGAGGCAGTGAACATGTGGTGATCCACGCTGCTGGAATTCCACCCTATAAAAATAATCCTTTATTTTGCCAATAGGATTAGATGGAGACATTAGCACCTCTCTCAAAAAACAATGCCAGCGAAAATCAAACATTGTGGCAGCAGTGACCGGATTGCCACGCAAAAGTTGACACCTATCTGCCCATTCCAACTGTTCAGCTGTCTCTGTTCTACCCGCCTGCTTCAAAATACTATTGAGGAGATTTTTCCAACGCATGTCAGCTGAAGAAAACGAACAAAACCACGTCGGGACACCCAGCTGACGAACACAAGCCAACAAATCACGTTGGGCTCCCTGCCAAAAAGATGGGGTACCTCTAATAGGTTTAAGAAAACGAAACCCTTCATCAAACTGCAACAACTTTTTCAAGGATTCTTCGTCATTCAATACATTTCTGGTAACTTTTTGAGCTCTAGCACCTCCTTTACCCTTCCGCAATGCTATTGATACATTTGACACAACCTGTTCTACCTCAGATAAGTACTGAGCAAAAAAGATGTATTCAACATTTTGTGCAAATCTACCATCGGCATGTAAAATCCTGTTATTAAAATAACGCGACAAAGTCAAACGATGCTGCCTACTATCACGATATGTACCAAGTCCACTAGGAAACAACACTGGGAAGCATTTTGCTTCATTTGTATGATCAGTCAACAACCTGACAGGAGAGTTCCTTTCTGCTGGAGCCAAATTCAAGATATCATCAAAAGATTGATCAAGTGTTTCCTGACCAATATCTACAGGCATAAGACAAGTGTCCTGGAACATACAATGTTGTTGTCTATCATGCAGAAGCTCATCATCCCCAACATCTGCAGACGCTTCACCACCACTGTTACAATCAGTATCCGGTTCCCTACAAAACTGGTTTACCCACGCTTCATTAAACTCTATATCTTTATAATGGACATTTGTCCCTTTTAAATACTGCAAAGCCCGCCTTACGCGCGTACTATCAACAAACTCATACTCATAATGTCCTTTATAAGTTAGCTTCCGCTTCAACTTTACTGGCAACAAAGATCCTTCCATTTCTGTACGTGGCAACAAATTGCTCGTCTGCACAATATTTGCAGGAACACACGTTACAGGTCCATGTACTCCATTTTGCCCACCTTTAGGCAACGCCAACATCTTCATAAACGGAATATGCATCGCGATCAAATGTCGCTCTAAACTATTCAAACACGCCAATTCTGGTGGAATGGGACAAACCGCCAAATTGTTCAATGCACATTCAGGTGGCACTACACCTTTACTAATCTTAGAGTGACACGTGCTACAAATCCACAGCTCTCCTCTAGCTGTATCCAACCATTGACACGGCAATACGCAGTCTTCATTACATTTATGCAAATACTCTTCACTAATACATTTATCTGCAATTACACTTATTTCTTTACTTTTTGTATAATTATCTCTTTTACACTTTAAAACCTGATTCTTAAACAACCCTCTGTGACATACACAGCACACAAAATCTGGCCCATCTTTAACTTTATCCCAAAACTGTTCTCTAACATAATCAAACTGCTCTGCCTTTTCTTTATTTTGTTCCCTCTTCAATTTGTTTCCAGCTATGACCCGCTTCTTATGCTCAAGACTTCCATGATACTTACTTGTACTCATGGCTTTTACATGCTGCCTGTGCACTTCACTTTCCCTATATTTTCTTTTACTCATCTCCTTAGATTTATACTTATATACTACATTTTCCCTATATTTACTTTTACTCATCTCCTTAACTTTATGCTTATACACTACATTTTCCCTATATTTCCTCTTATTCATTTCAATAAGCTTATACTTATGCACTATATTTTCCCTATACCGCCTTTGACTCATCTCCTTAACTTTATGCTTATATACTACATTTTCCCTATATTTCCTTTTAATGATTTCAATGACTTTCATCCTATGCAACACATTTGTCTTATATTTCCCTTTACCAATTTCCTTGACTTTCTCTCTATGCAAATCATTTTCCTGGTATTTTGTTTTTGTTTTTAAGCTCTTTTTACTTTTCAAATACTTAGAATTTACATTAGTTGGCTTAAATGTAAATGAAGTCTGCTCTTGCGTAGACACAGTCCTATCCTGCTGTTCTATAACATTATCTACAACATCAATAACTTTTTCACCTACACAACCTGAAGCAACAACTGGACTCGAAGTGTCAGCACAAACGCTACTGTCTTTACTTTGCCATCTCAAATTGTATACTCCAGAACAAGACGCACTCACTTTGCAGTACCCATAACAACTCTGCCTCTGAGGCTGCTTAACACAAACAACAGTCTCATAATGGTTACCATTACAATTCTCTAAATACACTGCCTGATTGGACAACTGCCTATTCTTGCAACTGTATTCAAGCCAGCGATCACCACAAAACGTGAAAATATTCACTCCTAAACAATCTGCTGCTGCTTGAATCTCTACTTCAGTGGCCCAACTACCAACATAGCGCATTCTTGATCTACTCAGGTAATCAGCCATTGAGGAATACTCGGGACGCAAAATATATGCTAGGGGATTTGCCTGTAATTGCTTAAACACAGCTAATCTCATTTTCCTATGATTCTTCTGTGTACCACACACAGCTTGACTAACCGCTCTAAAGAAACAATTACCATCACCAACTATTTGCTCATTCTTACAAGGAGCACCTAATGCACCAACCTCTGTCGATACCAGATCGAATTTCTCCGACTCTACGTTCAACTGTTTGCACAAAGCTTGTGCAACATCACTACGCAGCGGATTGAACTCAAATCTTTTACTTGTCACATCGCTGACAAAAACAACATCTGAATTAACCACATTAACATCCCTGCATTTCAACTTTTTGGATCCACGACTACCCACTGAAATCTTGCGTTTTACACCTGTCTGACTGCTGCTACTGCCAAGGCTTACCTGTTCAGCCAACACTTTAAGTGGTGGCTGAAGAGGTAAGCTACAACCAAAGTCAACCTCTCTGCTTTCCACAGTTGCACTTTGACTTTTGTGAGTGACACAAACACCTGCAATCTCAAACAGCTTTGGAGTGTTCATTGCGGTGGCAAATTTGCATATGTGATCAAACACACGGTCAAGGCAACTAAAATACACAACAACGCTAAACCCATTCACATCTACCATGCCATCTGCACCGCGTGCATGGGAGTCAACAACTGCATACTGCCCATCTCGACCGACGATAGCACACGTGCTGCCACTCACAGTCAGAAAGCATGTGTCATATTTGCAACACATCTTTCCCAAACCATTCCTGAGTGTGGTGTACACACCTGCATCAACAAGCTGTCCCTCAGCCACATCAACGTCACCAGAAACGTAGTCACCATACTCTAACTGAAATTTCTCTCCATCAATAATGGACTCTTTAGGCAAATCTGGAACGCACAGCAGTTCAGACCTCCCACTGATGGACTTACTTTCCCGCAATGACGTGTAGAGCTCGTCCCCTAACTCTACAACCTTATCCAGATCGCCGGACTGCCACGAAAACACAGTATCAATGCTGTGTTTGGCTATAGCTACCAAACTTACAGCCATACACTGAAGCCCTCCGTGTTGGAACCGAGCGTCCCCTTGGTGAAAAGTTCCCCTGATGGAACTTACATCGGTCTCTGGCCTGACTGAAATGCTATCCTCCAGCTTTGCTCCAACGCCAACGTCAACGGTCTCGCCTGCAAACAATGTAGCGCTCTCCCCGTCGTTATCTACTGGACACTCAATGACAGAAATGCCATGCACGGCATACCACTTTGCGCCTAAAGACTCCTGCAAATGACCGATGTGAAGCATCAAGTCATTAAGGCATGTGTTGAACACAGCCACAGATGTGCCAATACTAGATGCCATCCCACATGCATCACGCGTGCCACAATCAACAACCACAAAATACCCGTTATGGAGAATAACGGCACTGACCGCACCCCCGAGGTTCAACAGACACGCGCCGTGGATAAACAACTGCTCTTGCAGCTTCTCGTACATCGCGGTGTCTCCCTCCAGCCAATTAAAATCGCTACGTACTGGAGGAGGAATAGCTACCTGCCACTGCCTGCCAAACACATTGTGCTGTTCAATCAACTTGCACAACTCCTGTTTATCCTCGCTCTTCTGCCTAGCTTCAATGTAACTGGCCAGTTTGCCACCTTCTACGCCTATGCTATCAACATCTGTCCCTTTCCAAGTACACACTGGAGACATGACATGTTTCATGACTGCTGCAACGCCACATGCCATGGGTGTATTTATGTCGTAAGTGACTGGTGCACTTTTGACATGAATACCAGGAACAACAGACTGCAGGGCCTCTTCACACCTGCAAGGAACGGGGTTAGCGTCACACTTACCTTTGTTGGATCTCGGTGTCGGCGAGACACCGAGATCGACGACAGGCCGAAGGTCCCCGCCCGGCGCAGCGACGACAGGGGTGTCGTCGGCGGCGGTGGCAACGGCGACCTAGAAAACAAGAAAAACATTAAATGATCTATAAATAAACTATACTACTATTTTTATAAAAAGGTACTAGACGCACAAACTGTACTAACCTCCCTCCTGGCGTCCGCTTTCAGATGAGCAGTTGCAGGCGGTGGCACGGGTTTCACCACGGGCAAAGCTCTCGCCGGGACCTAGAGAACATTTTTTTCCAATGATTATCCAATTATTGCCATAATACTGCAGACGTGCACAAAAAAAAAATCCCAATAAGTCAAATATCGAATAAAATCGAGACAAACCTTCTGGCTTGCAGAAGTCCGACGACGATGTTCCACTTTTGGACGCTAAAGGAAGAAAAAAAAAAAAACACTTTCTGAAGCCATATTTGGGCAAATGCCCTTGTGGACAATATTGTGCAGTTTTGCATGTTGTTGTGAGTGTATCAGGAAAAAGGAGATGCTACACAGCCTTCAACAAACCAAGAGATACAACTTGCACGCAGTTTACCTTTGAGCTTCGTGGAACAGCGGCAGAATCAGGGGTAGGAAGATGGGATGGCACAGCAGCATCCATCGCAGCCAACACCGAACTGCTGAACCAAACAGGGTTTGGCTGGATGAGTTGGAGTGCGCTTGCGTCAACCTGTGAAATGCATATAGAGAACGACTCCTCTGTCAAAACGCCATCATCAAATCAACAATCGTATCCAAAACAGGCTAGGTTAAATCAAGTGCAACATACCTGCTGCTGAACCACCCTCTCTGCACCAGAGGACTGCTCACGTTCCTCAGGTGCTCTCCTCTGTAATGACAAAATAAGATACTTTGTATTAAACCACCAGTCGAACATTGCAGAGGTCAGCTGATAAAAAATACATCAACCGCACCATTACAATGCGTAAACAATTACCTTCCCGCCCTTGCCGACGACTGTCCACTCAAAGGGGTTTGAGGGACGAGGTACGGCGACCTGTCCCCTGACAACCACCTTTGGGACGACGTGCCTACGAGGCGGCGACGCTCTGGGAGCAGGCTGTACCTTTGGTGTCGGAGGCTGCAGTTGTTCAAATGCAGCGTTCCACAGCAGCCCGGCTAGAACGGGCATGCCGTCACTATCGCTGAGGTGAACCTGCGAAAATAACGAAAATGAAACAGATTACACGGTGCAATAAACTTGTCATTCGACTACAGACAAGGTGTAGATGACGCTATGTATTCTACTTACACCATCTCTGCACCACAGCTCACGGCGGTTCATCGGGAAATGCTCAGCTGTAGGGAAGTACCTGACACCTAAAAAAGAAAAATAACATACATTATTGTAACATCTCTATGGGTTATATTTAAAGTTTTAACGGAATGATTATGGAAATTGTAATATTCGTTCAAACGGTCTGCCAAACAACATATGATGCATTATACGTGGAAATGTACTTAAACTCTAGTCTTTTTAAAGCTTACCCATACGTGCTGCCACGCGACGGAACTCTTGACGCATGAAGTCTTGCTGAAGGACTTCAACGGTCAAACGAGGTACGAAGTCTGCGACACACACCTGGAGAGTAAAGTGGTTGTTAATGACATAATAATCTCTTTCTGAAAATGCAATAACTAATATCGTATAAATATACATTATTTTGCAACAGTTCATACAACTAAATTAACTGTGGTAATATATCAATGAATACAATAGAAAATAAACCTACGTTAGACCATCGACTGCAAGCGGCTTGCAGGAACTTAGCGAAGTCCGCCCCTGCCTCGTCGATGGTCTTGCTGGTTGTCAGGTTGTTGCTAGGTGCCATGACCAGGACTGCGTCAGGAGTCCGAGGAACAGCAGCATGCAGCAACTCGGTCCTCAGCTCCCTCGCGCAGGCCCCGGGCGTGGACATGATGCCAAAGGAGAGTGAGCCCTCTGGCATCGGAACAATGCCATCTGCGAAAGCGCGCAGATGGGAAGCGCCTATGAGAAGAACAAACTGGAAAAAAAGATTACATTGTTATAGAATGAAAATCACTAATTATTTAAGTCTTGTTATTAATATTATCATTATTGTTATTATTTTACCTTCTCGTCAGGGACTTCCGGCGGAATGACCAACTTGTGTTGTTTTCCCGTCAGCGACGAGATTGGCCATTGTCGCACAGCGTGGCGCTGACCGGTGCCAACTAATACACAGAAGAAAAAGACACCGAGATACACGTAGTTCATAAAATATTATAAATCATCATCACAAATCATGTAAACGCAACACACCTTGCCACTAGCAAAATATACATACACATACAAGGAAAAGATTTACATACGTGCGACAGAGACATTGGCGGGCCGCTGCGGTTCCACGTCAACCGTTCGCCGTTCTGCCATACGCCGTTTGGCTGCCTCCGAACGGCGATAAGACTTGCCCCGTGGCATCTAATGACAAGTAGACAATTGATTAATATTGACATAACAACTCATCTCTAGCCTGCAATAATTGGAAAAATACATCTTATACACACATTTAACAAGCAACCAGTGATGGAAGCAGAAGAATTAAAGTTGTTACTTAAATCAAAGTATTCATACAACACTGACAAATACTAGACTAAAATGCTGATAGTTTACTTTAACCCTTGTATTATGTTTGTTTGTCCCCCTTTACTTTGGTGTTCCCAGTCAAATTTGACCAGTCTGGTTTAACTGCTCTTACATTAACACAAAAAACATCATTTAAACATAATCGGCACCAAGTTCTATTTAAGACCTTTTAATACTGTACATAATGTATCCACCTACCAGTGAACATCAATAACTGCAGTGAATATCCAAACAATAGACAATGAAAATTATAATAATAATAATCAAAACACAGACCAAATTCACAGAACATCAGAAAATCTACATAAATAATCACAACAACCAGATTTTTATGATATTATGATGTTATAAATCAGTCAGATTTTATGTGAACACCACAGGAGGGTTAAAAACACATTTCATTTCCATGTAGCCATGTTACAATGACCTTCTCCCCAATACATAGCTATATTAATGAAAACAATAATTACTGAAAAGCTCTGTACAGCTAGTGGATTGCCGTTTTACAGTTTGATGATATTGCTAAATTAGGAGTATAGTAGAGGGTACAATCAGTAAGTTACATTTCTCTTTTACTCTGTCTGTCTGCAGTGAAGCGCTACAACGCCCGCGAAGTTCAAAAATGTACTCCAGCCAATCATGGCGCAAAACGCCTCGAAGTTGAAAATTTACTCCCGACACCCACCGCGCAACAACCCCAGCGACATTTCAAATATACTCGCGCCAATCGCAGCGCAAAAACGGAGTCGTTTACCAGTGAGCCGATGTGACAGTTGAAATCACTTGATATTAAATTAAATGAATATTGTCTAAAGACTGCCATTGCTAGTAGCTTGTAGCTGCTTTAGCAAACACACCAAAGGCACTCATATGCTACCAAACATGTGGTTATAACCTGTGCTAACAGCCAACCACCTCTCCTATGACTACAGGGAAGCTAGTTACAGTAGCTACTGCAGGAGAAGACTCGGTAACTTTTAGCTCGTTTAGAAAAAAACACCCAAAGGTTTCTGCTGCCGAGCGATGCTAATAATGCTTGCTAACTAGCTTTCTCGTCACAGCAGAGTAGCCAACAGTGTTAATAACAGCATTGATAATACTCATTTACAAACCATGCACACGCAATGTACCTTGCTGAAGTTAGCAGTATTTTACATAAATTCAGAATACATTCACAATTACGGTTCGATGAGGCAGCTAGCATGGATATTAGCTCGTTGTCCGCTGCACTGACAGAGCAGCCTTCTCTGTGCCGCGATGGGAAACAGCGGATTTAATCTAAATTTACTCACCGTGTTGAGCAAGCTGAAGGTCCTTGAAAAGAATGCTGCTGTCTTAATCCGAAAATGTTGGAAATGTCTGCGAGTATCTGTATATATTTGTGTGTATTCGTTGAAAAATCCGTAGAGCCAAGGTAAAGCAGTCTGTACAGGACGAGAGTCAGGTAACAGACAATCGTTCAAACGTTGCAGCGCTGACGTCAAGTTTTTTCTCACGACGTGATTGGTTGATGCGTTCAAATCCACTTAAAAAGCTAAGTGAAATGAAACTCTGCTACTTTTTCACAGCGTTTTCCATAATCAAAAGATATGATACATTGTTAGAAGACTATGTCTGCCAGATGATCATATTACCGCGAGAAAGACACAGATTACCATAAATGCCAGATAATTCTTCAGTCTGAAATATTAAACATTTCACACTGTGCCAATCCCAGAATACTTATGTCAACAAAATTCATCAGTCATATAAACTGGTGACTGCAACTCACACACCAAAAATGACGAGCAGTTGGCAGATGACAGATTTGACATGACATAGTATTGACACACAGCTCACTGCATGCAGTCAAGATAACATGCCAACCCCGTTTTGTTACAATGTGTTGACAGTAATAAATCACACTTTTTCCTACTGACATTGTATTATTTTGTATGATTTTAAGTTAGATACATTAATACAATGTCAAAATGAAATTATTGCTGGAAAAGTAATGTAACACCATAAGCACCTTTCTTATCTTGCACTACTTACCATTTCTACCTCTGCCATCCTGTGCAACTACCCAGTACAATAATACCATTTTCTTTTTCTACATTTATATTTTCTGTATCTTATTTAAATCTTTTTTCTGTTTTGTCAAGTCTACTTCTGTTATCACCTGTACATATTGGATGTCTGTTTACCTGCTCTTGTATTTATTGTATGTATGTCTACCTGCAAAGTAAATTTCCCCAATGTGGGATGAACAAGTCTCAAGTCTAAAATCAAAAGTGAAATTGTGCTTAAAACAATGACACCAAACAAGTCAACATAAACAGCTTTTAAGGAAAAATATAAACTTAACTTTATACTTCAAATAATGCTTACTTGCCTCCATCAATAATCTTAAGTTTTTGATTACAAAACAAACCGACTCTCACATGCTACAGTCAGACATCACAAAAATTGACTTCCATCTTTTACACACACAAAGATAACTAATAGCTAACAATAACACATCTGGAAGACTTCAAATACTGTGAAATTATGATTGTTTCCTGTGTCAAAACTTAAGACAATTTCAAAGACCCTCAACAGCATACAAAATGTGTACAAAAGAAAACAAACACACATCTAAATTCCGAACAATAACTTTATTAATAACTTCAAACAAAGACGACCATGAACAAACAACAACAAGAAGAATGTTGAAAGGTCGCCAGGAGGATTTGCAGGACTGCCACGTTCTGCTGCTAAACCTCTGCTCCTACACCTTCTGCTCCTACAACAAACAACATAAACAACACAGTTAAATAAGTTATTACACTTCAATTACACGCTGATATAAAGGCAGGGATCAAATGTAACTGACTAACACATTTCAAACTTACCATCCCTGCAGGCCTCCACAATATCAGCATCACTGATCTCTGCAGTGTAATAATAACCACAATCACCATCCTGTTACATTCCATATACATATACTGCTGGCTTACACAATGACTCTACTTACCAGTTGGAACAGGCTGTGCCGCTTTTTGAAGCTGCTCCAGGTCTGCCTGCAGCTGAAGCACCCTCTTGTCCCTCTTGGAAACCTCATTGCGCAGTGACACAACCTGTTTGGACACAGCCTGGGCTTTCCTCTTATGCCGTAGGGCAAGCTGAATGCTGTCTTCAGCAAGAAGAATCGCCTCCCTATAGCGGTCATCAGGTGGGATAGCCACATCTCGACAACGATACTAAAACATACAGAAGATACACAAATGTATCTAACATTACTCACAAGTAAAACAACTTGCACACTAACACACATTACATGCAGTGTTGACCAAGTTACTTTACAAACATAATGCATTATTTATTTATTAGTTGTTACTGTCATTTCTAAGTAATTCATTACATTATAATATTACTGTCTTTGAATTGTAACACATTACACTACTATTGCATTACTTTTAAGTTACTTTCACCAAAATAACTGGAAATATGGATTTGGCGTTCTAAATATAATATATATAAAACGCCAAATCCATATTATCTTATTGCATTCAATACAGTAGCGTTCAAATACAGGTCTTTGCTCAATACCAAGTATTCATATCAATAAAAGTGTGTGTGTCATTAAAAACAAGTCCTGACACCATAATTTATGAAGACAATAGTCAAATGTCTTCATCATGTTTTCATTAGGACACTTTCCTAGTGTTTTCCAATGCAAAAAAGCCAGATCTTTGTGACCTGAAAATGCTAAAGACAACACTACACACAGCCATTTGAAAACTACAGTAAAAGTAACGCATTTAAAGACAAATTAAAGTTACACACAAATTATGCTTCTTAAATAGTTATCACTTCAGTAAGCAATAAATAAATTTAAAAATTACAATAAATTCAATGGTAAATATTGCTAATTAAACTTATTATTTCCTATAGGTTTACTTGTATTTTGTGCTAAAATGCAAAGTATCTCAGCTTGATTCTGCATCTCTATTTACAGCTCATCAGTCAACGTGAATGTTTACTGTTGCTGTGGCAACAAGAGACCGCTGACGTTAGCATCTGTTAGCCAGCTTAGCTAAATCATCTGAACAATAATAACCCATAATATCACAATTCGGGGTATTTGAAGAAAATCAACCGCAACTACCAACAGTCACAGCCCTCCAACTCTGAGCTAATATGTTGTCACATGTTAGATTGTCAAAGTTACTAAAATAACGGCTTCAATCCCTGAGGAGCTACGTTAGCATTAGCAGCAGCTGCATTCATCAGTAGGCCTATGCAGTTAGTTAGCTCACAACACATTCAGTGAGACGGTCCTGCAGTCGAGACGGTCCTGCAGGCTAGACCGTGCAATTTTACAACGGTTGACGCGACCGACGAAGGATTGTCCGAAGGACCCGGCCTTCGAAGTCCACAAAGGCTGTGCACTTTCAAGGGATGCAACCCCTGAATTTGGACACAGATATATTCTCAATCGGTAGTTCTCTAGCACTAACAGGAAGTAAACATTTACGAAGATTTTTCTCTCCTCTGCTAATCTCGCGGTGTTGGCGAATTTGTATATGACAACTCAGAACTTAATTTCGGGTTTAAAATGCATTGTAACGCGCGTTACTGAAATTTGTACCGAGTAAAATTTGTAACTTCGGTTTTTGTAATGCCTTACATTACCGCGTTACAGCGAAAAATAATGCATTACAGTAATTGCATCACTTTTGTAACGCGTTACTCCCAACACTGATTACATGACACCACTCTCACCAAATGCAACATTAAATACGTCTACTTACACAAAACAGAGTAAACCTCGCTCTCAGTGCGTCGACCTCTGGGTCCTGACTCTCAGGGAATTTGGTGGGCGACGGTAGACCAGCCATTTTCTGTAGAAACATACAACCCATCCACAATTATTACATATCACTTAATCACAGCACTAACGACAACAATATTAATATTACTTGTAAAATGCACGTTTTCATTTGTGTGTTCAACCAACGCTAACGTTGCCACTTTGTAGCTGACGTTAGTCAGATAGCTAGCTAACCCGCCAAAATAATAATAAGGGGTCCGCCTGCTATTCCGACATCAAGCTATTCCGACATGTCTCTATTTAGACATGCCGCTATTCCGACATGTCTCCGACAATGGCAAAGAACAATGTCGAAATAGTGGGACGCTTGAAAAATAACTTAATGCCGCTATTCCGACAATTAGAGGTCACTGTCTAAATAGCAGCATGTCGGAATAGCAGCACGTAACCCCGCAATAACTTGCAACATCAGTACACACTTCCAACACAATGTCTGAATGGTAAAACAACCTAGCTTGACTATTATCAGTGTTGCTAATAGCTATGTTCCATTATTGACGTTTAATATCGTCATATTAGCTGTCGTCTTACAGGTGAATGAGACGTGAGGTAGTTACCTTTCATTCCGCGGAGAAAAAGACCGGCAAAGCACAAGTACCGCTGACTTTATAGCCTGCTGATTTATGGGAGGAGAAGTGTTTGAAACAACCTATGAGAAAACTCTGGAAACCATGGAGACAACGTTGACTGACAATCACGTCACACTTGACGTAACAGCAACATGCAGCCTCACGCAGCCGAATTGTTTTCTTTCAAAACTTGTGTCGAAACTGACAACTTCTGACTATGTAGGCTAGCACTTTTCCGATTTGCTGATAGGCAAACTAAAACCACACTTATGAAAAACACACACGTCATCGTCATGACGTGTACCGTGACGCATCTTTTGGAGGAGAAGCGCCAGCTTGGTTGCTTGGTTATGCCGGAGATGCTTGAGTATTTGTGTACAAAACAATGGTGGAGAATCGCCTAACACGCAACTGCGGCGAAAATGCACAGTCTCTAAAGGGGCGACTGTGTGTCTAGTGTAGTGTCTTTAGTGTATTGTGTAGTGTAGTGATTTTTTTGTTTGCAGTGTCATAACAATGTGACAAAAGCCACAGACACGCACACACAAGCACACAAACACACGCGCGCGCACACACACACACACTCATAGACTTTCTGTCACACATAACACAGAAATGAATTTGAGTAGCCTAACTCCTCTTACAGATTTCACATGAAAACTACCACTGTTGTGTTTTGGGTGACATGCCACCACCCACTCAAAATAAAAACTCGGCCTCACATCCATCAATCAGACTTTATTTAGATAGCACATTTTATACAAACAACATGTAGACTTAGCTACAAAACTATATGTTCACATTCAAACAGAAGCATCACCATTAAAGAGGAGGCAACACAGATGACAACCTACTGATAAACATGGCCACAGCTTTTTCTGATAACAAAAATAATCATTTGGACTTTTTAAAACAAAGACAAATTATGTGTATTCTTTAATCTGCCATTATATAAAAATTAAAATGTTTATATTTTCTATGATGTCACAATAAATGTACTCTTAATAACGACTACATTTTACAATTACAATCACTAAATAAAAAACTGATGACAATCCCAGCCAAGATTAACACTTAGTAAACTGGATTGCTGCCAGTTTTACATCCAAACCCATTATATCCTGTTTCAAGCAGAGAGACAAATGTCAAAGCCTTTTCAGAGGAGATTTAAATGCAACAGTAATGCAGAGGAAGCAGAAGTGTTTCCAATACAAACTGCTGTCCTCTGCTAAATCTTTTCCACCTTTATTGACATACATAAGTAAAAAAAAACAGCATTACATCACATTAAATCGCTGTAGAGTAGTTACAGTACAGTAACATAATCAGCCAGTAGACTACAGTTATTGGATGTATTTGTGATACATTAATAAAAGCTTGAAGTGTATCCGATGGCTGTCTTTTCTGTTGGATGACAGAGCGAGTTTGTGTTTCACAAACGCTCTGATCTTGGTTATACTGTGAAAATAAAGCAGAAAAAAAATTCAGTAACTGTTGGAAATTAGAAAAGTTGTTGTGGATTACAGGATTCTGACAATACTACTTTTAAGACTCTTTAAGCTTTGCTCAAACATTTTGCCGAACATCTATTCACAGCTCAAATGATATTTGTCTTAAATTTTCTAAAAGAAGGATGTGTCCGCCCAACAGCAGCAGGCTGCAACACCGGCATGTCCTGACAGTAGCATGCCCCGACAGCAGCACGCCCCAACGCGCGTGGACTGCGAGGGCCCGTTCATCGCTGCTCGCAGCTTTAATTATTAGGGCCCGAGCACGAATCTCGTGCGAGGCCCTATTGGATCCGCTCGGATTATTATTATTCTTCCATCCCCAAAATCGCATTTTTCACTGCCTGAACATACCCCAAAACTCACCAAACTTGGAATATAGATCAGACCTGGCGAAAAATTTCATAATCTATTGTTGTTGTGAATTTTCACCACTAGGTGGCGCTATAGTCAAGGAAAGTGCGTTTTGGCTAATAACTCCCGCATAAATTATCACACATTCAAAAACCTTATATCCCCGCCTTCAGTGAATTGTGCTGAATCTCCTGATATAGGCCACGCCCACTTCCGCCCAGCGTTTTTTTTCGCTAGCTCGCCAAATGTCCCAAACCTACTTTTTCGAACTCCTCCCAGGCATTTTCAGCGATTTGCACCAAATTTTGCACACAGCATCTGTGGACCCTCGTGACTAAAAGTTATTAAAAGAATTTTGATATACCAAAGAATACTCGAGTTATTAAATTATAACTTCCTGCAGATTTCGCTCCAGAGAGGAAGTGTTGCATATCTCCACGTCGGTGTGTCCGAATGACTTCAAACTCAGGATCCTACTTCCACATGAGGCCCTAAGGCTCTGTTCAAAATTTGGGATGATGACCACCAGGTGGCGCTGTTTAAATTCAACTATTTTATATCTCAACATCGGTTGGTCGGATTAACACAAAACTTGGTACAATCATTGCCAATGCCCTCCTGAGGATACCTGACGAATGTGTTACCGATCTGACACTAGGTGGCGCTCTGGACGCAGTTTCATCTTAGATTTGGCACTGTGCCCACACCATAACACTTATGGATATGAAACTCATTGGGGTGGTATAGACTGGCCCCTGTAACTCACACACCAAAAATGACCAGCAGGTGGCGCTGTTATCAAGACAAAACCGTTTTTGGCTAATAACTCCCACATAATATGTCGCACAGTTTAAAACCCTATGTCTACGTGTTCCCTGAATCCAGATGAATTGATTGATGTAGGCCGTGCCCACTTTCGCGCCAGAATTTCATTCGCAAATTCGCTAAATACCGCTAACCCATTTTTTCGAACTCCTCCTAGGCAATTTATCCCATTTCCACAAAACTTTGCACACAGCATCTATGGACCCTCCTGACAAAAAGTTATTAAAAGAATTGTGATAGTCCAAAGAACGCCCAAAATATAAAACAACAATTTCCTGCACATTGTGGCCAAACACACAGTCTTGCCTATCTTGATGAAATACAGTCCAATTAACACTAAACTTTTTGTAATTGTGTTGGATGTTCTGATGAGGGTTTGTACAAAATTTGGTGCAAATCAACCAATAGGTGGCGCTTTTATTGCTAAATGATGAAAGAACAGCTAGTTTGAAGGATTTTTAGCTCCTCTTCTGGGTTTATAATGGGTGTGTATTGCGTGAGCTAGAGTGGGTGACATCATCGCTAGAGTGGAGAGCAGCTGCAAAAACTTTAGAAAAAACTCTCTTCCGCTTGATTTGGGTCCCACAGCTTTTACTTCACATAGACAATATATACATAGAAATGTAGGAAATCTTGTTGGCTTTCATATGATCATCTTATTTCAGATGTGCGACTTAAAGTTTTGGCTGTGGAAGCCCTAGAGTGACAAGAACTCCAGCAACTCCGCCATAAGCCGCAGTGTTAACTTTGAGCCTAAATCTCTGGAGTGGAGCAGACGGTACCGGTTTTGTCTCTTGCTCTTGTGCCCTCATTTTTCACTCTACAGAAATAAAAAATACATCACATGGTTCAGCAATGTCTCCTGTTACTCAATGTATACATATTTTGGCCATAACCATTACACTTTTTTCTAAACCTGCAGGTGTTTGGGAGGTGTTTTCCCATTCATTCTTATGGGGACATTTTCACCTTTGGTTCTGCTACTGCTCCAGCATATGTGCAGCTACAGAAACTGGCTGTCAAACTGTTCAGCTTTTTAAGCTCTTTCAGCTTTTTCAAAAATTCTGCTTTATGTTCAGCTATAGAAACCATTCAACTATCAAAACATTCAGCTTCATGTTCAGCTAGAGAAACCGTTCAACTATCAAAATGTTCAGCTTTTTAAGCTCTTTCAACCTATTACTTTTCAGCCTTTCTTCCTTTTCAGCTTTGAAAAAATCTGCTTTTTCTCCAAATTCTTCACGCAAAATACGTCTCTGCATCAATACTACGTCGTATCTATAGTGCCACCCACTGGACACAGGAAGTCACTGAAGGTGTCACTGTTGTGTTTTGTGTGACACGAATCCCATTTAGGTAGGACATTTCCACAGGCAAGGGGCAAGCACACATCTGGGCGTGCGGCTTCTGACGGCGCCACAGCCCAACGTACGTGGGGGGGCGAGGGCCCGTTCATCACTGCTTGCAGTTTTAATTAGGGCCCGAGCAGGAAACCTGCGAGGTCCCTATTGTAATTGTAATGATTATTATTATTATTTTCCTTTGTCCCAAATGATCGCATTTTTCACTGCCTGAACATGGATGAAAACGCGATTTTATTTGGTAAATACATCAGGCCTCGCGAAAAATTTTATAATCTGTCGTCGTTGTGAATTTTCACCACTAGGTGGCGCTGTTATCAAGGAAAGTGCGTTTTGCCTAATAACTCCCACATACTTTGTCGCACATTCAAAAACCTTATATCCACGCGTTCAGTGAATCCTCCTGAATCTCTGGGTATAGGCCACGCCCATATCCGCCTACCGTTTTTTTTCGCTAGCTCGCAAAATGTCGCAAACCTACTTTTTCGAACTCCTCCCAGGCAATTTCACCAATTTGCACAAAACTTTGCACACACCATCTGTGGACCCTCCTGACAAAAAGTTATTAAAAGAATTTTGATATACCAAAGAATACTCGAGTTATTAAATTATAACTTCCTGCAGATTTCGCTCCAGACAGGAAGTGTTGCATATCTCCACATTGGTGTGTCCGAATGACTTCAAACTCAGGATCCTACTTCCCTATGAGGCCCTAAGGCTCTCTTCAAAATTTGGGATGATGACCACCAGGTGGCGCTGTTTAAATTGAACTATTTTATATCTCAACATCGGTTGGTCAGATTATCACAAAACTTGGTACACTTATTCCCAATGCCCTCCTGAGGATAGCTGACAAATGTGTTCCAGATCCGACACTAGGTGGTGCTCTGGTGGCCGTCTAATTTTATATTTGGCACTGTGCCCACACCATAACACTTATGGATATGAAATTGATAGGGGTGGTATAGACTGGCCCCTGTAACTCACACACCAAATTTGACCAGCAGGTGGCGCTATTATCAACATAAAAGCATTTTTGCCTAATAACTCCCACATAATATGGCGCACATTGTTAAACCTTATATCTATGTGTTCCCTGCATTCATCTGAATTGTGTGATGTAGGCCAACCCCACTTTTGCGACAGAATTCCATTTGCAGATTCCGGAATGTCTCAAACCTACTTTTTCGAACTCCTCCCAGGCAATTTCTCCAATTTGCACAAAACTTTGCACACAGCATCTGTGGACCCTCCTGACAAAAAGTTATTAAAACATTTATGATAGTCCAAAGAACGGCCAAAATATGAAACAACAACTTCCTGCACATTGTGGTAACACAGACAATCTTCCATATCTTGATGAAATACACTCCCATTAACACTAAAGTTTTTTTAATTGTGTTCCATGGCCCGATGACCATTTGTCAAAAATTTGGTGCAAAGCGGCCAATAGGGGGCGCTTTTATTGCTAAATTACCAAACAACAGCTTGACTGCCTCCACTTTTGACTCCTCAACGGAAGTTGTTGCATGAGCAAGCCCCGACAGCAGCATGCCCCGACAGCAGCATGTAGCGACAGCAGCATGCCGCGACGGCAGCATGCCCCGACACGCGTGGACTGCGAGGGCCCGTTCATCGCTGCTTGCAGCTTTAATTAGGGCCCGAGCAGGGAACCTGCGAGGTCCCTATTGTAATTGTAATGATTATTATTATTTTAGTTTTTTTTCTTCCGAAATGATCGCATTTTTCACTGCCTGAACATACCCCAAAACTCACCAAACTTGGAATATACGTCACACCTGGCGAAAAATTTTATAATCTGTTGTCGTTGTGAATTTTCACCACTAGGTGGCGCTATTATCAAGGAAAGTGCGTTTTGCCTAATAACTCCCACATACTTTGTCGCACATTCAAAAACCTTATATCCACACGTTCAGTGAATCTTCCTGAATCTCTGGGTATAGGCCACGCCCATATCCGCCTACCGTTTTTTTTCGCTAGCTCGCAAAATGTCGCAAACCTACTTTTTCGAACTCCTCCCAGGCAATTTCACCGATTTGCACCAAACTTTGCACACAGCATCTGTGGACTCTTCTGACAAAAAGTTATTAAAATAATTTTGATATTCCAAACAATACTCAAGTTATTAAATTATAACTTCCTGCAGATTTCGCTCCAGACAGGAAGTGTTGCATATCTCCACATCAGTGTGTCCGAATGACTTCAAACTCAGGATCCTACTTCCACATGAGGCCCTAAGGCTCTGTTTAAAATTTGGGATGATGACCACCAGGTGGCGCTGTTTAAATTCAACTATTTTATATCTCAACATCGGTTGGTCGGATTAACACAAAACTTGGTACACTCATTGCCAATGCCCTCTTGAGGATACCTGACGAAGGTCATACCAATCCGACACTAGGTGGCGCTCTGGTGGCAGTTTCATCTTAGATTTGGCACTGTGCCCACACCATAACACTTATGGATATGAAACTCATTGGGGTGGTATAGACTGGCCCCTGTAACTCACACACCAAAAATGACGAGCAGGTGGCGCTAAATGGCTCCATAGCGCCCCCCGGAATATTTCAAAATTGAAGCCCTGCCTACTACATGCACGTACATGAACAAAATTCGGTAGGATTATGTATCATCACCAGACGCACAAAAAACCCTCTTGGACTCATACCCTCAGTCCAACAGGAAGTCCGCCATTTTCCTTCTAATTCAATCCTTCGCCATCAAGCAACAACTCCTGATAACTTCAACATACAATTTCCCATCGGCATCAAATTGCTCACACATGTAGACGGGCTCGCCCTGAACACGTCTCTGCATCATTACTGTGTCATATCTATAGCGCCACCCTCTGGACACAGCAAGTCACTGAAGATGTCACTGTTGTGTTTTGTGTGACACGGATCCCATTTACATTAGGTAGGACATTTCCACAGGCAACAGGCAAGCACACAACTGGGCGCACAGGCCTCCGACGGCGCCACAGCCCAACGTACGTGGGACTGCGAGGGCCCGTTCATCGCTGCTTGCAGCTTTAATTCTTATTTTATTCCTTCTTCCAAAATGATCGCATTTTTCACTGCCTGAACATACCCCAAAACTCGCCAAACTTGGAATATAGATCACACCTGGCGAAAAATTTTATAATCTGTTGTCATTGTCAAATTTCGCCACTAGGTGGCGCTATTATGAAGGACAGTGCGTTTTGGCTAATAACTCACACATACTTTGTCGCACATTCTAAATCCTTATATCCACGCGTTCAGTGAATCCTCCTGAATCTCTGGGTATAGGCCACGCCCATATCCGCCTACCGTTTTTTTTCGCTAGCTCGCAAAATGTCGCAAACCTACTTTTTCGAACTCCTCCCAGGCAATTTCACCAATTTGCACCAAACTTTGCACACAGCATCTGTGGACCCTCCTGACAGAAAGTTATTAAAAGAATTTTGATATGCCAAAAAATACTCAAGTTATTAAATTATAACTTCCTGCAGATTTCGCTCCAGACAGGAAGTGTTGCATATCTCCACGTCGGTGTGTCCGAATGACTTCAAACTCAGGATCCTACTTCCACGTGAGGCCCTAAGGCTCTGTTCAAAATTTGGGATGATGACCACCAGGTGGCGCTGTTTAAATTCAACTATTTTATATCTCAACATCTGTTATTCGGATTAACACAAAACTTGGTAGACTCATTGCCAATGCCCTCCTGAGGATACCTCACGAATGTGTTACCGATCCGACACTAGGTGGCGCTCTGGTGGCAGTTACATCTTAGATTTGGCACTGTGCCAAAACCATAACACTTATGGATATGAAACTCATTGGGGTGGTATAGACTGGCCCCTGTAACTCACACACCAAAAATGACCAGCAGGTGGCGCTGTTATGAAGACAAAGGCGTTTTTGCCTTGACTGCCTTCACTTTTGATTCCTCAACGGAAGTTGGTGCGTGAACAAGCCACAACGGCAGCATGCCCCGACAGCAGCACGCCCCGACACGCGTGGACTGCGAGGGCCCGTACATCACTGCTCGCAGTTTTAATTAGGGCCCGAGCACGAATCTCGTGCGAGGACCTATTGGATTCGCTCGAATTATTAGGGCCCGAGCAGGGAACCTGCAAGGACCCTATTGTAATTGTAATGATTATTATTATTAGGGCCCGAGCAGGGAACCTGCAAGGACCCTATTGTTTTTGTAGTGATTATTATTATTTTTTTTTTTATTATTTTTAGGCCAAAATGATCGCATTTTTCACTGCCTGAACATACCCCAAAACTCACCAAACTTGGAATATACGTCACACCTGGCGAAAAATTTTATAATCTGTTGTCGTTGTGAATTTTCACCACTAGGTGGCGCTATTATCAAGGAAAGTGCGTTTCGCCTTATAACTCCCACATACTTTGTCGCACATTCAAAAACCTTATATCCACACGTTCAGTGAATCCTCCTGAATCTCTGGGTATAGGCCACGCCCATATCCGCCTACCGTTTTTTTTCGCTAGCTCGCAAAATGTCGCAAACCTACTTTTTCGAACTCCTCCCAGGCAGTTCGACCGATTTGCACGAAACTTTGCACACAGCATCTGTGGACCCTCCTGACAAAAAGTTATTAAAAGAATTTTGATATTCCAAAGAATACTCAAGTTATTAAATAACAATTTCCTGCAGATTTCGGTCAAAACAGGAAGTGTTGCATATCTCCACATTGGTGTGTCCGAATGACATGAAACTCAGGATAATACTTCCCCATGAGCCCCTAAGGCTCTGTGCCAAATTTTGGACGACCACCACTAGGTGGCGCTCTTTAAATTGAAGTAATTTATATCTCCACATCCGTTTGTCTGATTGACATGAAACTTGGTACACTTATTGCAAATGCCCTCCTGAGGATGGCTGACCAAGGTCTTACCGCTCCGACACTAGGTGGCGCTCTGGCGGCAGATTCATTTTGTTTTTGGCACTGTGCCCACACCACAATACTTATGGATATGAAATTCATTGGGGTGGTACACACTGGCCCCTGTACCTCACACACCAAAAATTACCACTAGGTGGCGCTGTTATCAAGACAAAACCGTTTTTCCCTTGACTGCCTTCACTTTTCATTACTCAACGGAAGTTGTTGCATGAACAAGCCCCGACGGCAGCATGCCCCGACACGCGTGGACTGCGAGGGCCCGTACATCACTGCTCGCAGTTTTAATTATTATTATTTTCCTTTGTCCCAAATGATCGCATTTTTCACTGCCTGAACATGGATGAAAACGCGATTTTATTTGGTAAATAGATCAGGCCTCGCGAAAAATTTTATAATCTGTTGTCATTGTGAATTTTCGCCACTAGGTGGCGCTATTATCAAGGAAAGTGCGTTTTGGCTAATAACTCCCACATACTTTCTCGCACATTCAAAAACCTCATATCCACGCGTTCAGTGAATTCTGCTGAATCTCCTGATATAGGCCACGCCCATATCCGCCTACCGTTTTTTTTCGCTAGCTCGCAAAATGTCGTAAACCTACTTTTTCAAACTCCTCCCAGGCAGTTTCACCGATTTGCACCAAACTTTGCACACAGCATCTGTGGACCCTCCTGACTCAAAGTTATTAAAAGAATTTTGATATTCCAAAGGATACTCAAGTTATTAAATAACAACTTCCTGCAGATTTCGGTCAAAACAGGAAGTGTTGCATATCTCCACATTGGTGTGTCCGAATTACATGAAACTCAGGATAATACTTCCCCATGAGCCCCTAAGGCTCTGTGCCAAATTGTGGCCGACCACCACTAGGTGGCGCTCTTTAAATTGAAGTAATTTATATCTCCACATCCGTTTGTCTGATTGACATGAAACTTGGTACACTTATTGCAAATGCCCTCCTGAGGATGGCTGACGAAGGTCTTACCGCTCCGACACTAGGTGGCGCTCTGGCGGCAGTTTCATTTTGTTTTTGGCACTGTGCCCACACCATAACACTTATGGATATGAAATTCATTGGGGTGGTACACACTGGCCCCTGTAACTCACACACCAAAAATTACCACTAGGTGGCGCTGTTATCAAGACAAAACCGTTTTTCCCTTGACTGCCTTCACTTTTCATTACTCAACGGAAGTTGTTGCATGAACAAGCCCCGACGGCAGCATGCCCCGACACGCGTGGACTGCGAGGGCCCGTACATCACTGCTCGCAGTTTTAATTATTATTATTATTATTATTATTATTGTTCCATCCCCAAAATCGCATTTTTCACTGCCTGAACATACCCCAAAACTCGCCAAACTTGGAATATAGATCAGACCTGGCGAAAAATTTTATAATCTATTGTTGTTGTGAATTTTCACCACTAGGTGGCGCTATACTCAAGGAAAGTGCGTTTTGGCTAATAACTCCCGCATAATTTATCACACATTCAAAAACCTTATATCCCCGCCTTCAGTGAATTGTGCTGAATCTCCTGATATAGGCCACGCCCACTTCCGCCTAACGTTTTTTTTCGCTAGCTCGCCAAATGTCGCAAACCTACTTTTTCGAACTCCTCCCAGGCATTTTCACCGATGTGCACCAAATTTTGCACACAGCATCTGTGGACCCTCCTGACAAAAAGTTATTAAAAGAATTTTGATATACCAAAGAATACTCGAGTTATTAAATTATAACTTCCTGCAGATTTCGCTCCAGACAGGAAGTGTTGCATATCTCCACGTCGGTGTGTCCGAATGACTTCAAACTCAGGATCCTACTTCCACATGAGGCCCTAAGGCTCTGGTCAAAATTTGGGATGATGACCACCAGGTGGCGCTGTTTAAATTCAACTATTTTATATCTCAACATCGGTTGGTCGGATTAACACAAAACTTGGTACACTCATTCCCAATGCCCTCGTGAGGATAGCTGACGAATGTGTTACCAATCCAACACTAGGTGGCGCTCTGGTGGCAGTTTCATCTTAGATTTGGCACTGTGCCAACACCATAACACTTATGGATATGAAACTCATTGGGGTGGTATAGACTGGCCCCTGTAACTCACACACCAAAAATGACCAGCAGGTGGCGCTGTTATCAAGACAAAACCGTTTTTGGCTAATAACTCCCACATACTTTGTCGCACATTCTAAATCCTTATATCCACGCGTTCAGTGAATCCTCCTGAATCTCTGGGTATAGGCCACGCCCATATCCGCCTACCGTTTTTTTTCGCTAGCTCGCAAAATGTCGCAAACCTACTTTTTCGAACTCCTCCCAGGCAATTTCACCAATTTGCACCAAACTTTGCACACAGCATCTGTGGACCCTCCTGACAAAAAGTTATTAAAAGAATTTTAATATTCCAAAGAATACTCAAGTTATTAAATTACAACTTCCTGCAGATTTCGTTCCAAACAGGAAGTGTTGCATATCTCCACATTGGTGTGTCCGAATGACATCAAACTCAGGATATTACTTCCCCATGAGCCCCTAAGGCTCTGTGCAAAATTTCGGGACATCACCACTAGGTGGCGCTCTTTAAATTTAAGTAATTTATATCTCCACATCCGTTTGTTGGATTAACATGAAACTTGGTACACTCATTGCCAGTGCCCTCCAGAGGATACCTGACGAATGTGTTACCGATCCGACACTAGGTGGCGCTCTGGTGGCAGTTTCATCTTAGATTTGGCACTGTGCCAACACCATAACACTTATGGATATGAAACTCATTGGGGTGGTAAAGACTGGCCCCTGTAACTCACACACCAAAAATGACAAGCAGGTGGCGCTGTTATCAAGAGAAAAGCGTTTTCCGTGAATAACTCCCACATAATATGTCGCACAGTTCAAAGCCTTATATCTACGTGTTCCCTGAATCCAGATGAAGTGATTGATGTAGGCCACGCCCACGTTCACCCCAAATTTCCATTCGCAAAATCGCGCGAACTGAAAAACCTACTTTTTCGAACTCCTCCCAGGCAATTTCACCGATTTGCACCAAACTTTGCACACAGCATCTGTACATGCTCACGACAAAAACTTATTAAAACAATTTTGAGACTCCAATAAACACCCAAAATATAGAATTACAATTTCCTGCAAATTCTGTTCAAACAGACAGTCTTCCATATCTTGACCAAATGCAGTCCCAGTAACACACGGACAGTTAAGACATACATACACAATAATCGGGCAATGCGGCCGGGTAACTGGCAGGCCCCGACCGCAGCACACCCCGACACGCGTGGACTGCGAGGGCCCGTTCATCACTGCTTGCAGTTTTAATTATTATTGTTCCATCCCCAAAATCGCATTTTTCACTGCCTGAACATACCCCAAAACTCGCCAAACTTGGAATATAGATCAGACCTGGCGAAAAATTTTATAATCTATTGTTGTTGTGAATTTTCACCACTAGGTGGCGCTATACTCAAGGAAAGTGCCTTTTGGCTAATAACTCCCGCATAATTTATCACACATTCAAAAACCTTATATCCCCGCCTTCAGTGAATTGTGCTGAATCACCTGATATAGGCCACGCCCACTTCCGCCTAACGTTTTTTTTCGCTAGCTCGCCAAATGTCGCAAACCTACTTTTTCGAACTCCTCCCAGGCATTTTGACCGACGTGCACCAAATTTTGCACACAGCATCTGTGGACCCTCCTGACAAAAAGTTATTAAAAGAATTTTGATATACCAAAGAATACTCGAGTTATTAAATTATAACTTCCTGCAGATTTCGCTCCAGACAGGAAGTGTTGCATATCTCCACGTCGGTGTGTCCGAATGACTTCAACCTCAGGATCCTACTTCCACATGAGGCCCTAAGGCTCTGGTAAAAATTTGGGATGATGACCACCAGGTGGCGCTGTTTAAATTCAACTATTTTATATCTCAACATCGGTTGGTCGGATTAACACAAAACTTGGTACACTCGTTGCCAATGGCCTCCTGAGGATACCTGACGAATGTGTTACCGATCTGACACTAGGTGGCGCTCTGGTGGCAGTTTCATCTTAGATTTGGCACTGTGCCAACACCATAACACTTATGGATATGAAACTCATTGGGGTGGTATAGACTGGCCCCTGTAACTCACACACCAAAAATGACCAGCAGGTGGCGCTGTTATCAAGACAAAACCGTTTTTGGCTAATAACTCCCACATAATATGTCGCACAGTTTTAAACCCTATGTCTACGTGTTCCCTGAATCCAGATGAATTGATTGATGTAGGCCGTGCCCACTTTCGCGCCAGAATTCCATTCGCAAATTCGCTAAATACCGCTAACCTATTTTTTCGAACTCCTCCTAGGCAATTTATCCCATTTCCACAAAACTTTGCACACAGCATCTATGGACCCTCCTGACAAAAAGTTATTAAAAGAATTGTGATAGTCCAAAGAACGCCCAAAATATAAAACAACAATTTCCTGCACATTGTGGCCAAACACACAGTCTTGCCTATCTTGATGAAATACAGTCCAATTAACACTAAACTTTTTGTAATTGTGTTGGATGGCCTGATGAGGGTTTGTACAAAATTTGGTGCAAATCAACCAATAGGTGGCGCTTTTATTGCTAAATGATGAAAGAACAGCTAGTTTGAAGGATTTTTAGCTCCTCTTCTGGGTTTATAATGGGTGTGTATTGCGTGAGCTAGAGTGGGTGACATCATCGCTAGAGTGCAGAGCAGCTGCAAAAACTTTAGAAAAAACTCTCTTCCGCTTGATTTGGGTCCCACAGCTTTTACTTCACATAGACAATATATACATAGAAATGTAGGAAATCTTGTTGGCTTTCATATGATCATCTTATTTCAGATGTGCGACTTAAAGTTTTGGCTGTGGAAGCCCTAGAGTGACAAGAACTCCAGCAACTCCGCCATAAGCCGCAGTGTTAACTTTGAGCCTAAATCTCTGGAGTGGAGCAGACGGTACCGGTTTTGTCTCTTGCTCTTGTGCCCTCATTTTTCACTCTACAGAAATAAAAAATACATCACATGGTTCAGCAATGTCTCCTGTTACTCAATGTATACATATTTTGGCCATAACCATTACACTTTTTTCTAAACCTGCAGGTGTTTGGGAGGTGTTTTCCCATTCATTCTTATGGGGACATTTTCACCTTTGGTTCTGCTACTGCTCCAGCATCTGTGCAGCTACAGAAACTGTCTGGCTGTCAAACTGTTCAGCTTTTTAAGCTCTTTCAGTCTATTACTTTCAGCTTTTCAACCTTTTCAGCTTTTTCAAAAATTCTGCTTTATGTTCAGCTATAGAAACCATTCAACTATCAAAACATTCAGCTTCATGTTCAGCTAGAGAAACCGTTCAACTATCAAAATGTTCAGCTTTTTAAGCTCTTTCAACCTATTACTTTTCAGCCTTTCTTCCTTTTCAGCTTTTGAAAAAATCTGCTTTTTCTCCAAATTCTTCACGCAAAATACGTCTCTGCATCAATACTACGTCGTATCTATAGTGCCACCCACTGGACACAGGAAGTCACTGAAGGTGTCACTGTTGTGTTTTGTGTGACACGAATCCCATTTAGGTAGGACATTTCCACAGGCAAGGGGCAAGCACACATCTGGGCGTGCGGCTTCTGACGGCGCCACAGCCCAACGTACGTGGGGGGGCGAGGGCCCGTTCATCACTGCTTGCAGTTCCAATTATTATTATTTTCCTTTGTCCCAAATGATCGCATTTTTCACTGCCTGAACATGGATGAAAACGCGATTTTATTTGGTAAATACATCAGGCCTCGCGAAAAATTTTATAATCTGTTGTTGTTGTGAATTTTCACCACTAGGTGGCGCTATTATCAAGGAAAGTGCGTTTTGGCTAATAACTCCCACGTACTTTGTCGCACATTCAAAAACCTTACATCCACGCGTTCAGTGAATTGTGCTGAATCTCCTGATATAGGCCACGCCCACATCCGCCTACCTTTTTTTTTTCGCTAGCTCGCGAAATGTTGAAAACCTACTTTTTCGAACTCCTCCCAGACAATTTCACCGATTTGCACCAAACTTTGCACACAGCATCTGTGGACCCTTCTGACAAAAAGTTATTAAAAGAATTTTGATATTCCAAAGAATACTCAAGTTATTACATTACAACTTCCTGCAGATTTCGTTCCAAACAGGAAGTGTTGCATATCTCCACATTGGTGTGTCCGAATGACATCAAACTCAGGATATTACTTCCCCATGAGCCCCTAAGGCTCTGTGCAAAATTTCGGGACATCACCACTAGGTGGCGCTCTTTAAATTGAAGTAATTTATATCTCCACATCCGTTTGTCGGATTAACATGAAACTTGGTACACTCATTGCCAGTGCCCTCCAGAGGATAGCTGACGAATGTGTTACCGATCCGACACTAGGTGGCGCTCTGGTGGCAGTTTCATCTTAGATTTGGCACTGTGCCAACACCATAACACTTATGGATATGAAACTCATTGGGGTGGTATAGACTGGCCCCTGTAACTCACACACCAAAAATGACCAGCAGGTGGCGCTGTTATCAAGACAAAATCGTTTTTGATGAATAACTCCCACATAATATGTCGCACAGTTCAAAGCCTTATATCTACGTGTTCCCTGAATCTAGATGAATTGATCGATGTAGGCCACGCCCACGTTCACCCCAAATTTCCATTCGCAAAATCGCGCAAACTGAAAAACCTACTTTTTCGAACTCCTCCCAGGCAATTTCACCGATTTGCACCAAACTTTGCACACAGCATCTGTACATGCTCACGACAAAAAGTTATTAAAACAATTCTGATACTCCAATAAACACCCAAAAAATATAGAATTACAATTTCCTGCAAATTCTGTTCAAACAGACAGTCTTCCATATCTTGACCAAATGCAGTCCCATTAACACACGGACAGTTAAGACATACATACACAATAATCGGGCAATGCGGCCGGGTAACTGGCAGGCCCCGACGGCAGCACACCCCGACACGCGTGGACTGCGAGGGCCCGTTCATCACTGCTTGCAGTTTTAATTGTTTATTTTTTTTTTTTTCCTTTCCCGAGATCGCATATTTGGCGGCCTGAACATACCCCAAAACTCACCAAACTTGGAATATAGATCACACCTGGCGAAAATTTTTATAATCTGTTGTCGTTGTGAATTTTCACCACTAGGTGGCGCTATAATCAAGCAAAGTGCGTTTTGGCTCATAACTCCCACATACTTTGTCGCACATTCAAAAACCTTATATCCACGCGTTCAGTGAATTGTGCTGAATCTTGTGATATAGGCCACGCCCATTTCCGGTTACCTAATTTTTTCGCAAATTAGCAAAATGTCGCAAACGTACTTTTGCTAACTCCTCACCGCCAATTTCTCCGATTTGCACCAAACTTTGCACACGGCATCTGTGGACCCTCCTGACAAAAAACACTTAAAAGAATGTTGATATTCCAAAGAATACTCAAGTTATTAAATGACAACTTCCTGCACATTTCGTACTAAACAGGAAGTGTGGCATATCTCCACATTGGTCTGTCCGAATGACATGAAACTCAGGATACTACTTCCACATGAGCCCCTAAGGCTCTGTGCAAAATTTTGGCTGATGACCACTAGGTGGCGCTCTTTAAATTAAAGTAATTTATATCTCAACATCCGTTGGTTGGATTATCACACAATTTGGTACACTCATTGCCACTGCCCTCCTCACAATAGCTGAAAAAGGGGTTACCGATCTGCCACTAGGTGGCGCTCTGGTGGCAGTTTAATTTTATATTTGGTACTGTGCCCACACCATAACACTCATGGATATGAAATTGATAGGGGTGGTATAGACTGGCCCCTGGAACTGACACACCAAAAATGACCAGCAGGGGGCGCTAAATGGCTCCATAGCGCCCCCTGGAATATTTCAAACTTTAAGCCCCGCCTCCTACATTCACAAACATGAACAAAATTCGGTACACTTATGTATCATGACCAGACGCACAAAAAACCCTCTTGGACCTATAACCTCAGTCCAACGGGTAGTCTGCCATATTGGTTCAAAGTTGAGATTTCGCCGCCATTGTCACCCATTTCTATGCCTCGTACATTGTTTAACTTGGCCTACAGCTTTAACATCACAGACTTCCCAGTCACTACGCCTTTTCCACATGCCTTGATGATGACAAGTTGTGAAAAGCTTTTGCCTACGTAATTCCTAGTGGGCGTGACAGTGCAGTCAATTTTGATGACCCCCTTGTGGCTGTTCCCATTCTGTAGGAACCCATTCCTAAGCATTGTATGTTAATTAACTCGTCCTACAGATTTAACACCACAGACTTCACATTTGCTCAGTAGCATCCTCATACCTTGATGATGAAAAGTTGTGCTAAGCTTTAGCCTACATCATTTCTGGTGGGCGTGGTGATACGGTTTATTTCAATGACCCCCTTATGGCTTTTCCCACTCTGCAGGAAACCCATTTCCAGGGGTCGTACATTAACTAACTCGTCCTACAGATTTTACACCACAGACTTCACATTCGCTCAGTAGCATCCTCATACCTTGATGATGAAAAGTTGTGCTAAGCTTTTGCCTACGTCATTCCTGTTGGGCGTGGTTATGCGGTTTATTTCAATGACCCCCTTATGGCTTTTCCCATTCTGTACGTTCCCAAGTTCTATGGCTTGTAGTTTCACTATCTTTTCCTACAGATTTAACACCACAGACTTCACATTCACTCAGCAGCATCCTCATACCTTTAACAGCCTGCGTTGTGCCTGGTGGGCGTGGCCGTGTGGTCAATTTTGATCCTTCGCCATCACGCAGGAAGTCCTTCTAACTTCAACATACAATTTCCCATCTGCATCAAATTGGTCACACATGTAGAGGGGCTCATCCTGAATACGTCTCTGCATCAATACTGTGTCTTATCTATAGCGCCACCCACTGGACACAGGAAGTCACTGAATATTCCACTGTTGTGTTTTGTGTGACACGGATCCCATTTAGGTAGGAAATTTCCAAAGGCAAAGGGCGAGCACACATCTGGGCGTGCGGCCTCCGACGGCGCCACAGCCCAACGTACGTAGGGGGGCGAGGGCCCGTTCATCACTGCTTGCAGTTTTAATTATTGTTATTAATAGTAGTAGAAGTAGTGTTATTATTATTATTGCTGTTGTTATCATTATTATTATTATCATTGTTGTTGTTGGTATTCATCATATTTCAGTAATTATTATGATAACTTATTATCGTTTTTATTGTCATTATTGTTATCATTGTTGTGGCTTCTGTACATCTCCATGCCCAGCTACTTTCATTTTCTATTTTTCCAAGGTGGATATTGGATGTTTAATGTGTTGCCATGCCTGAATGTCTACCTGTTGGGTGGATTGAATATAAATCCATTCATTTAATGTTTTATTTAAGTTAAAATCAATAATTTGGCATTAAAATTCTGATATTTCACAAAACTGTGGAAATCAGCTGTTAAATCTTGGGCTGCTGTCTCAACTAGGATTCAGTGACTTTGAGCTTATAATAGTTCAATTATAAGAATGTTTGATTTGATATTATTCCTTTGTAGATAACCGTATTTTCCGAAATGCTTTCTTTTGTTTCTCTACTTTAGTTATTTCCCCTCACCTTAAGTGTATTGGGTTTACACTATACCGTCTAACCAGAGTAATATCTGAAAGGTTACCCTGCTGACCATATTACAGTTTTTCTCCATTGGTTTGGCTCATTTCTTGAAACAGAAATTACATTCTCAAAACTCTAAGATCATTTGGCAAAACAGTCTTACAGTTCAGAACCATAGTTCACTTGCAAAAGCTCATATCTCTCCCAAAACTGTTCACTCATGCTTCAAAACTAAATTCCCTTCCCATATAAATAGTCAGTGCCACCAAAAAACAAAAGATCCTTCTCAATTGCTTTGGCTCATTTCTCGAAACAGACCGGACGTTCTCAACACTCTTGGTGCTTTTGCCAAAATAACCTGGATGGGTCAGCACAACACCATGGTTCACCTGCAAAAGCTCATATCTCTCCCAAAACAGTTCGCTCATGTGTCAAAACTAAATTCCTTTCTCATATAAATAGTCAGTGCCCCCGAAATGCATTGTCCCTTTGGCATTGTGTAAGCACTGCAAGTCAAAATGTTTAGATGTTTTGTCACTATGGCAGAGGACAATTGAAATATCCCTCATGTCCACCTCTCAGTCTTAGCCCAGTCCTTCATTGACAATGGTTACTGTACTAGTTTTTTTTGTCTAGCTAACAGAATACAATTGTGTAGAAAACTGGAAAAAAAAAAATAGGGTTTTACGGTAATAGTACCCTCCAAGGTTTGACATCACACATTGCACTCATACTGCCAAGGAAATTGTAACAAACAAAAAACAAGGAAAATTATATGTAGCTTACAGTGCTGTAAATAAAGCTGGAGATTCAAAACCAACATTTCTTTACTGGTCACTGTCCTCACCCTCCCTCTCCTGGCCACCATCCTCGCCCTCCTGGCCGTCCTCCTCACCCTCCTGGCCATCCACACGCTGCTGTCTGTTTGGCCACAGATTCTCGTCCACATCACAGCGTATATTTTCCGTTGCGATGCAACGAGGGAAGAAACGGCGTGCATGTCGCAACCATCCCCTGCACTGATCTCCTGTAATATCATCACACGCAGCGTCCATTGCATGGAGCAGGGACCTCTGATTTTGAGCCTGATGCTCATACACTCTCCACCTCCAAGCGTAGAAAAACTCCTCAATAGGATTGAGGAAAGGAGAGAAAGGTGGTAGGAACACCATGACCATCCTTGGATGAGTAGTGAACCAGGCCCTGATGAGCGGGCCACGGTGGAAATTCACATTGTCCCACACAATTACATAGTTTGGTAGGTGAGGCCCTATGAGACCTCTCTCATTTTCAGGGATCAAATCAGAATGAAGGCGGTCCAAGAAGATGAGGAGCTTCTGTGTATTGTATGGGCCCAGACTGGGGATGTGAGTGGCCACACCATTCTCAGAAATGGCAGCACACATAGTTATATTGCCCCCACGCTGGCCTGGGACATCCACCGTGGCCCGGTGGCCAATAATATTACGGCCACATCTTCAGCCCTTAGCCAGGTTGAAGCCAGCTTCATCCACAAACACAAGGATGTGAGGGGTCTCGTTTCCTTCCAATGCCATTATTCTCTACAATAGCGTTAAAAAAAAAATCATCAAATCAGTCATACAGAAGAGTCATACACTTGAGTAACAGAAAATTACATAGGAATGTTCTATGTTCTCCTCCACAAGTTCAATGTACTACTGGCCACTACTCCAGTGATTCCAAACCTGGGGTACATGTACCCCTAGGGATAGGCCTACGCAGAGGTACTACAGAGGGTATTTGAGAGAAAGGGGAGGGGGAAATCATCAATGACTAGACATACTGAAATGTTACAGTAATACCCACAGTATTAGATAGATCTGCTTGGGAGGCACTAGTTGCAGCTCCTTGACCCCTTTTCTTACCGTATGTTATATTCTTCAAAATAAGGATTATAATGATAAGCTGCAGTTTTCTGTTGCAGTTTTTAGGCAAAATGTTGAAGTCAGATAAAGCAAATACTTGGATTCAGACATCAGGTAAAGGGGGTACTGGAAAAAAAAAAGAGTTTGGGAACCACTGCTTAATTGTAAAAAGGTTATAATGATAGACAACCAGTAACTGACTTACATGTACATACTGGTACCGCAGCTCTTTCACTCTATCAGAGTTCCTCTCAAATGGTACCCTGTAAAGTTGCTTCATGGTCATCTGATGCCTGTTCAATATCCGGTCTATTGTGGAGATGCTTATAGAGTTGACATTTTGGAATATGGCATTGTCTTCTATGATTGCAGTGCGGATCTGTCTCAGTGTGATGGCATTATTTGCCCTCACCATGTTACAGATGTCTTGTTCTTGTTGGTCACTGAGAAGTTTTCTTCTGCCACCCGTTCGAGGTTGTCGTCCAATCCTAGACATACAATTCAAAGGACAACACTGCATTACCATTCGTAATGTATGCCTTATGTATTTCTTACAGAATGAGTTACCAATGTAGTTGTATTGTTGTTTTACTTACAGTAACTTTACCACAATTCTAATGCATCACTGCACAGTGACTAATACTACTGTAAACTGTATCATCAATAATTCGATATAATATTCGATCCAATATTTTTCTTGTCATTTTTAGTGTCATAACATCCCATTGAGGTAAGATATTACTGTAGGCCTATATAATACACACACACACACACACACACACACACACACTAAAGGAATAGGTAAATGAGTAAATAAATCCATCTCTTGCTTTATGCACAGTGTCCTGTCCTATTCAACATATAATTTTCCATCATTGACTGAGTACAGACCTGTTTTCCCTGCGAAAGGTTTGGATGATGGAGGAGACTGTAGAGTGGGGCACATTAGGCTGCACTCGGCGACCTGCCTCTGCCATTGTGAGGCGATGGTTGATAACATGGTCTGTAAGTGTGGCCTGAATTTCATCCGGGACAGCATGGTGTCTTCGTGCTCCTCGGTCTCTTCCCCCTATTCTACCACCATGCACCCTTACTCCTCCTCCTCTTCTTCCTCTTCCTCGAGCAGGCAGTTGCCTGTGGTGTTTCTGCCTGAACGCTAGAGGCGCTATGAGTAGAGAGGAGACAGAGCAGGTGTAGAGAGAAGAAGGAGAGAAGTGACTGCCTGTAAGCGACATGCTATGCTACATACTACGTCCTCCTGACTTGATTATTTTGAATCAATAAAGTGAGTAAAGTAAAGACACCGCTGCTTCTTATTACGATACCACATATTGGCGACGAGGATGACAGCCCTGAACCTGAGCCAGCCTACGCCCTTTCTGCAAAGCGTCGGGGAACCACCGGTCCCGTTCAAGGCATGGATCCGGACTTTTGAAAACTACCTGCTAGCAATGTCAGAGTCAGATCTGCCGGAGGCACGTAAGCGTGCGCTGCTCATTCATTGCTTGGGCGCAGAAGGTCAGAGACTATTTTACACATTGACGGTCGCTGATGACAAGTACGCCACAGCGCTGGAGGCTCTGACAAACTTTTTCACACCGAAAGTGAACGTGGTCGCTGAACGTTACCGTTTCAGGCAACGGAGCCAGCGCCCAGGTGAGACGACAGACCAGTTCGTTGCTGCTTTGAAAGAACTGGTCACAACATGTCAGTTCGGGAATATGGAAGAGGAGATGATAAGGGACCAAGTCGTTGAAAAGACTAATTCAGCACGCATCAGAGAGCGTTTACTGCTGGAGATACCCCTCACACTCTCCAAAGCTTTGACGATAGCCCGCCAAATTGAAACTGCTGTGTCGGAGGCGAAAGCTATGTGCAAGGGAGAGACAGACAGCGCTGTACACGCTGTTCACCAAGGACCACAACAATACAGAAGGTTCATGAAAGGAAAACATAAAGCACATTCACCTCCACAGACGTTACAAAGGAAAACGTGTTACAGATGTGGTTCAACTCAGCACACTGCTAACTTCCAAGGATGTCCTGCAAAGGAGGCGCACTGCAATGCCTGCAAAAAGAAGGGACACTTTGCAAAAGTCTGTAGAGGAAGCAAAAACGTAAGTGAGGTTGAAGCTGTCCCAGAAGTGACTATTTTGAATGTGAACACTTGTGGCTCTGAAAGTATAATGTGTACAGTGAAAGTCAGTAGTCCAGGGTCAGTGATTCAGGATATTGAGCTAATGCTAGACACAGGTTCGGCAGTGTCAATCTTGCCAGAGCAAATGGTCACTGAGTTTTTCCCTGAGGCTTCCCTTATGGAACCAAAACTCAAGCTGAGGGATTATGGTGGGAATCCTATAGCCGTGAAGGGTTGCTTACAAGCTAATGTAACATTTGGGGACCTCAGTACTACTACAGTGTTTTACATCGTAAAGAACGGGTCAGCAGTCCTAGGTAGGGACTTATTCTACTCACTACAGATGCAAGTGAAAGACGGTCAAGTCACTACAGTTTCTAGTAACCGGTCAAAAGCTTCTGTAGCAAGTATTGCAGGGGACAAATTAGGATGTGCTAAAGGATTTGTCCATAGAGTTAATGTACGCCCAGATGCCAAACCAATACAACAGAAACTGCGTAGATTACCTTTCTCAGTTAGAGAAGCAGTGTCTAAGGAGTTAAAGAAACTAGTAGAGCAGGATGTCATAGAGCCGGTAGAGTCATCTGAATGGATTTCACCTATAGTAGTCACCACAAGAAAAGACAGACCAGAACCAAGACTCTGTGTAGATCTAAGAGAACCTAACAAGTCAGATGTAGTCGACGGCTTTCCACTACCTCACATGGAGGAAATGTTCACAGAGTTGAGAGGAGCAACACTGTTTTCCACATTAGACCTCCAGAGCGCTTATCATCAGATGCCGCTACATGAGGACAGCCGCAGCTTAACTACCTTCATTACCCATGATGGCTTGTTCCGCTTCAAGCGGGTGCCATTCGGACTGGCATCGGCGCCCAGCTGTTTCCAGCGGATGATGTCAACAATCCTCAAAGGTTTGCCGGGGGTCCAGTGTTACCTCGATGACATTATTGTCTCAGGTGCAACAGCTGAGGAACATGACAAAAGACTGACAGCTGTGCTTCGGCGTATACATGATGCTGGGCTGAAGCTGAATCACTCAAAATGCAACTTCAGACAAACAGAACTGTCTTTCTTGGGGCACACAGTGTCAGGGAAAGGACTGCAGCCTGATGCCTCACATGTGACTGCTGTTTCTCAAGCACCTCCACCTACAGACCTGCCCAAATTGAGGTCATTTCTAGGGCTCACATCATGGTATTCCAAATTCATACCAGACTATGCTGCTGTTGTTCAGCCCCTGAGAGCACTTCTGCGTGGAGCAGAGATGTTCACATGGACTTCTGAGGCTCAAAGGAGCTTTGAGGCTGTTAAAAGACTTATAGTGAACAGCCCTGCACTCTCTCTGTTCAACCCAGAACTGTCCACTGTTGTCACAACGGACGCGTCTGACTATGGACTAGGAGCAGTCCTCACTCAGGTACATCAAGATGGTTCTGAAAGAACTGTTGCTTTTGCATCACGCACACTCACCCAGGCAGAGAGGAAGTACTCCACTGTCGAAAAGGAGGCCCTGGGGTGTGTGTGGGCAACAGAAAGGTGGAGAACGTACTTGTGGGGGAGACATTTCACATTACGTACTGATCACAGCCCTCTCACCACACTTCTAGCCTCAAAAGGCCAAGGACGAGCAGGTATGCGGATAGCCAGGTGGTCATCTAGGTTGTTATCATTCAACTATGACATTCAGTACAAACCAGGTCGAGAGAATGTAACTGCGGACTGCTTGTCTCGACTCCCACTGCCAAGCTCAGAACCTAGCTTGGAGGATGACACAGAGGTGGCACTTACCTCTGCACTTACTGCCATCACTGAAACTGACTTTAAAGCTGCCTGTGCTTCATGTCCTGTACAGACTCAACTACGTGAACTGCTCACTTCAAGATGGCCGAAGTCAGCAAAAAGCTTGTTGCCAAACTTACAGCCATTTTTTAAACTTCGGCACGAGCTCTCTCTACAAGATGACTTAGTGGTGCGTGGCACACACAGACTCTTGGTACCGGACAGTCTCCAACCAAAGCTGATCTCCCTGGCACATGCCACACACCAGGGAATTGTGAGAACAAAGCAGAGACTCAGAGAAGCATATTGGTGGCCAGGCATGGATGCCCAGGTCGAGGCAGCCATAAAAGCATGCATTACATGCCAGTCACATGACAAGTCTGCAGTCATCCACACTCCTCCACTACAGCCTGTGCCGCATCCAGAAGGAGCATGGGAAAAAGTAGCTATTGATGTGGTAGGGCCCTTTGATAAGGCACCTATAGACTGTCGTTTTGCAATCACACTTATTGACTATCATAGCAAGTGGCCAGAGCTAACCTTTGTTCCACATGTCACTTCACGGACTGTTATTCAGTTTTTATCTGCAGTCTTCAGCAGAGAAGGTGACCCCAAGGAGCTGGTTTCTGACAACGGCTCTCAATTCGTGTCACAGGAGTTTGAAACATTCCTCTGTGACAGAGGCATTGTGCACAGGAAGTCTTCAGTCTACTATCCAAGGGCAAATGGAGAGATTGAACGTTTTAATCGCAGCCTGAAGGATAGTTTACAGACTGCCACACTGGAAGGAAAGCCATGGAAAGAGTTCACAAGGGAATTCCAACACCCCACTCTACAACTCAGCGCTCACCAGCTGAACTGTTGCATGGTCGACCCATGCGCACCAAACTTCATGTGGCCGGACGTCCACTTCCAGCGAACAAAACACTGTCATCAAGACAGGTTGCTCTCAGAGTGAGAGAAATGCAGAAGAAAAGCAAGGCTTACACAGACCAAAAGCGAGGGGCTACAGCTGTGTTCTTCAGATGTGGGTCATATGTCCGGGTGAAGAAACCTGGCATTCTTCCTAAAACCCAGTGTAAGTTTTCCAAACCACTCAGAGTGATGGAGAAAAGAGGACAGTATACCTACCTGCTGTCAGATGGAAGATGTTGGAACGCATCTTACCTCGCACCTGTTTCTCTTCAGGAACAGGAGGGTGACAGTGAGCTGTTACCTCTGGACTTTGTGAATACACCACCAGATTCACCACAACTAGAGACATCCACACCACAGGCCAGACCAGCCAGGCTCAGAAGAGTGCCTGAGTGGACTAAGGACTTTGTGTGTTGAATAAAGTCTGGAAATATCTAAATGCACTTGATAATGTTCTGATTTCAATGAGTACAAATGTAAAGGTTACTAATTAATACTTTGTTACTTATGCAGGAGTTGAAAATGGTTAACACACTGTTAATTTTGTGTGTAAAGGAGTGTAAAGTAAGTCAGAGTGTAATGTAAGTTAAGTTCTTTATGAAAATAATTTACAGACAGTGTCAGGCATGTCATGTTACAAGTTAGAGTAGGAAAGAAAACATTTTCATTTGAAATGTGAAAGCTAGTGTTCAAATAGACAAGGTTTGCTTATTAAGGGGGATATGTGGTGTTTCTGCCTGAACGCTAGAGGCGCTATGAGTAGAGAGGAGACAGAGCAGGTGTAGAGAGAAGAAGGAGAGAAGTGACTGCCTGTAAGCGACATGCTATGCTACATACCCTGCCTCCTGACTTGATTATTTTGAATCAATAAAGTGAGTAAAGTAAAGACACCGCTGCTTCTTATTACGATACCACATTGCCCTTGTTCATTTACTTGGCCAGGTGCCTCCATGTTCAGAAATTGTACTAGTCCTGGTCAAACTCTATACATAAATGTTTGGCAGCATTCACAATCATGGACAGCACCTGTCAGGTAACCAAACATGTTGTTTGATTGGTCAGCTGAGATGTGTGAAACTCCTCCTTCGTTAGTCAAGTTCTATTTTCACCTGACTGTCAATTAATCAATTTATCAAATGTTCCAAGACATTCATATATGGTATTCATGGTATTAGGTTCTTGACTAATTTTGACAATTGAACAGACTATTGTGCATGTGATTACTTATACAATGAAATGATGCTGACATGTTTTGGAGAGAACAACCATTAGACTGAGAATCAACAATCAGTTTAGATAAACAAGATCTATTCACTTGGAAATTGTGCTAAATGTAGGCTAACTGTGCTTAATCATTTGCAAAGATGTACAAAGACATTTGCAATTTGATGGAATGAATGAGAAATTCAATTCTGTTGTGAACAGTTGCCAAGTGGTTTGGAGGTTTGTCCATGTAATTTTGAGAATGTAATTTCTGTTTCAAGAAATAAGCCAAACCAATGGAGAAAAACTGTAATATCTAAGAGGTAACCTGCCCTCCATAAAGAATATTAATGATTATAGCGCTAGTCTTTCGGTGGATCTAGCCTACAGTAGGCTATGTAGCCAAGTTATGCTGATGTGCATGTATTTTTGTATATAAACAAAAAGAATAAAGGAATTGTGCAGTCTCAGTTGTGTCCAAGTGTGTAACATAATGCTTCTAAGTGACAGTTTACATAAAGTTGAACACTTCAAGTCTTCATAAATGAAAAGAAGCATTACATCACCAAAATTTACCATTTAACATAGTTTTTTGTGAACCTTGTAAATTTGCAATCACACATGTACTTAACATTTCATGATTCGTTCGAAATTCAAAAGTAAAAGCAATTATTTTATTTGCAACATTTATTTCATTTGAAATTAAAAACAAAAAAGTGATTTACCAATTACTTATGGCTGATTATGGTTAGGTAATGCTTCTTCATTTATGATGTGTTTTTTTTGTATGGAGCTGTTATCTGTTAACATACAAATCTGTTGTCTTATTCTTTAGTGAAAAAATATCCACCATCAGCTATTTCCTCATCTCTGTTCTTCATTTAGTCTCTCCCACTGTAGTGATCAAATAAATACTACAGTACTTAAGTACTTATTGTAAAAATGACTTGAATCACGAGTAACTTCAGAAATTAAAAAGAAAAAACACCAAGCACAAAGATGTCTTTTATTTGATGTGGATCTAACTGGTCTGATTATTTCAACTATAGATGTTGCAGTCAAACGATGTGGGCTTTGTTGATAATTGGCGGACTCTCTGGGGAAAACCTGGTCTGATTAGGAGAGACGGCATCCATCCCACTTTGGACGGAGCGGCTCTCATCTCCAGAAATCTAACCCATTTTATTAGCCAACCACCAGCCTGACAACCCAGAGTTGAGACCAGGAGACAGAGCTGCAGTCTTACACGCTTCTCTGAGCTTCCATTAGATCAGTTGCACACCCAAAACTATATTGAGACTGTGTCTGCCCCCCGACCACCTAAATTAATTAAATTAATCAAATCAAAAGTCAGCAGAAGAGGAGTTGTGCATGAAAATCTACTAAAAATTGTGCTTTCTAGTCCTACAGGCTCCCATGGATCCTGGCCGCGCCCGGGTCGAGGATCGTGGATGCGCCTACTGCCATGGCCCTGCCTGATCGTGGATGCGCCTACTGCCGTGGCCCTGCCTGACACCCACCACTACTGTTGCTAATATTAGTCATATCTCTGTTACATACGTTCCACTACTATTATTGTAATGCATTACTACATACTATCCTTACCGTTAACCACTACTACTGTTATTACTAGTAATCAGATTTCCATTATGTGCATTTCATTATTATTGCTGTAATACCTCTTTATGTACTTTCATTCCTGTCAACCATCCATTATAATTGTATCCATTGTGATCTCGTTGATCTGCTCTGTACATGCGACATCTATTGCACGTCTGTCCGTCCTGGGAGAGGGATCCCTCCTCTGTGACTCTTCCCGTATCGTTCTTCCGCATTTTTTTTTCCCTGTTAAAAGGGCTTTTTTTTGGGGCAAGGTTTTCCTCACTCGAATCGAGGGTCGAAGGACAGAGGGTGTCGTCTCTGTACAGATTGTAAAGCACTCTGAGGCAAACTGTGATTTGTGAATTTGGGCTATATAAATAAAATTTGATTTGATTTGATTTGATTCTTTGGGAAAAGATTAAAGGCCGAACAGACACCTGGATTTATTTGTGAATCATCATCTCCTGATTAGATACAATGCCACATATAAACCACACTGTAGAAAAACCCTGTTGTTTTTATGAAAAAAAAGCTTTTCTTTATTCTACTGCTTGCTCTCTGCAGTCTCTCTAAGGGACAGTCATTTCAGATTCCATTTGATGCAACTATAAGCATCCTGGATTGCCGGTCTCTTTTCTGAAGGAACTTCGTATTTGTCAGACGCATCAGCACAATGCTTTCGTTTTCTGATTTTTGAAGTCGTAGATCGCTTCACATTCTCAATCCTATTTTGCAGTTGCTTAATGAGAGGGTATATAATAGAATAATGTCTCCCTCTATTATGTCTTGCAGAGATTTGGGCTATTTTGCCACCATCCTTTTGGCAATGTCAGTAGCGTTCCTTTTACTTATACACTCCCGCTCCACGGCTTGGAGGGGCTCAAATCAGCTCGTAATGAGCGAAAAGGGAAAGCAAACAACATGTTCTACCACGTAAAACGAACAGCAATAAAAAGAGGGACACGGCGGTCCACAAACTCACAGAGAACAATGTAGCTCACATGCATACAGTACACGCTAACTTCTAGTATCTGCCCAGACACTAATTAAGCCTCACTTGTAGTCCTGTCTTCCTTAATCCAGCTCGTTTCCTCGCATGGATTAAAGGCGGGTTGCAGTTTCTGCAATTAAGGTAAAGAGAGGCTGGTTGCACAGCATCTTTCAGGATCCAGAGCGTGCTCGGTGAACACGTCCAGTGAGATGAAAGACTGCGGCCTAGGTGGGAAAAATAAGTCCAGACATCTGTAGGCCCCCTTCTGAGTAATAGTTGCGTAGCGAAAGCCGATGCTTCCTGCAACACGTAACTCTGGGACTACTTAGACTGATAAGACTGAGTTGAAAAGGGTCTGCCGCTGTATTTATCTCCTCCGGTGTCGGTGGATGTGACTCGTCAGGTGCGCGCACAGACAATGGGAGATGGGAGTTTCCAACCTGGGGGCTGTGACAGGCGCCACCTACAGGACATAAGGGTCGTTGCACTTCCCTTTGTTTACCAGCCTTTTATAGTGCAAGGAAGGCAGCGTTTAAGCACTGAGCTGCACGCAGGCCAATCCGATGTCAGAACCATGTGGACGGTCCCAACAGTTGCTAAGATCATGTTTACTTTTATGAAATGCTGCGTTTCAGTGGAATAACTTGGTGCCCATCAGTAATGTATGATGGTAACGGATACAAATCTAGCAAGTCATTAAAGCAAAAACACTGCATCCTTGTAGTCTGCTTTGTTACTGAGTACAGGTGGTATTCAATATGATGGTCAGATTTATGTGTATCCATCACAAAATACAACTATTTTGAATTCAAATAATGACATGCTCTCTGAACTCCATGGACTCATAATTTTTTGATACAAGGAAATGGCCTTTTTTATATGATGTACCTTACCTTACTGTATTTCTGTGGAAACACTGGTATCGTTTTCTGAAAAGCCAAAATCACAAACTACATGTTTAATTGTGTCACTGTAAAGGTTGGTTGGAAAATGTACAACTGTCTTTGACTAGCAGAAGCTGACTGCATCCTGGCCCAGCCGAAAGATCTGCCTGAAACATCTAATGTCTTTCGGATCAAGTTAGGCAGACACTTTCTTGAATCCAAATAATCTTTGATTATAATATCAAGATAGGCTACATGTGACAACAAAATCTTTCATGTACAAATCACATTGACATCAAATCTTTAAGCTGGAGAGTTAACTGCCACACATCATTTTCTGAATTTTACACTTTATCACCAATTAATACAGGCAGCAACATCAAGAAATTCTTGACCCGAGAATTTGGAAACCTTAGAGTTGACAGCACATGGCTTTGTGAGAGCATCGGATCCTTTGTACTTGAATTGCTTGATGCACCGAGTCAAAAGTGAATATGTAAGCCATTTCTTTTTCTTAATGAAATACTTCAAGTACAGTGCAATATCATAGCATAAAACACCCTTAAATATGTCATGACCTTAAAAGTTGGGAGGCATACATGAAAAGATTTCAAAGCATTGAAGACAGAGTTTACCTTTATCCTTTTGATGTTTTGATTGTTTCCAGCTTATAAGATCAGTAACAGCAGAATTGAAACTGTCAGGGGTGCACCATGGACCACAAACATTTGGATCATCCCTCTGAAACTCACTTCGAGTGACTTCACAGTACCTGCAAAAGTACTGAGAATAGCTGAAGTTTTCAGTAAACCCACAAATGCTGTGCAAGCCCAAATTATCACCAGCAACACAATAAAAGCCCTTTTGTTTCACCACCTATAGTCTTCAGAATCTTTCAAATCCAGTAACATCACAGAAAATGTACAGAAAGATAGACTGCAACAACGTTGTGTTTTTTCTTTGCAGAGCCGATTCTATTGACAAAAAGCATCCTGTTACAGAATTAGCTTCAGGCATCCTGGATTTCCAATGAAGAACTGGTTAGACTAGCTTTGTCCATCACTTATGTCACCAAAACCATCTGAGTCTGTTTCACAAGATTGTTGGGACTAAGAATTCTTCCACAATTCTGATTCTTATATGCTATTGAATGTTTGCTTCACAGGTATGTAGTAAGCAAACCTTTGTGTCATATTTTCATCATTTCCTAATGTGATGGTTTTAGGCTTTACATTTTTGAACATACTTTTGATTGTCTGAGCTCTTGAATATATTGTTCTCAGTGGTCCCTGATTACAGGTAGGAATCAGATCTGAATCCTTCACACAATCGCAGATTTTAGCAATAGCATTGTCTGTTAGACTCATCTAATTTTTTTTAACGTGAATGCAGTTTACTTAAAGTGTAATCCTGCCCCAACTCACACACATTTTGCATTTCTTTGAAGGAGGAGCTGCCCTTGCAATTTTAGGTAGAATAAACATACATTCCTAAGAAAGGTTTCATTGAAATTATGTGGCAATTCAGTGCTTACATTTGTTGCACTATCTGAGCTGTGAGAAACATTTCAGTGACAGAAGACTGCGAAATAATTTCTCTGTACATGTCACTTATGCTATTCTCCAAACATTCTCTATGTTTCCTGGACATGTGAGCAGTAAATGATGATTTCAAAGTGAATGTATTTTTACAACCAGTTACTGGACATGCCACAGGCCAGCCAAATGATCTTTAAAGTTCTTTCACAGTCTAAAAATTAGCATTCACACAGCGTATATTATATTATGATCCGCAAAATTAATTAGCAAATTGTGTGTATGTGCATAATAAACCATGTCAAAAAGTAAATATAAGGAGTATCAACATGTTACAGTTTCCTTAAGCTTGGCTAAATCCAGTATAGATGTCCCAAGTCACGATTCTTATCTTAGATGACCTTAGATCAGGTCTGTCCAATCACATGAAGACAATAAGTTTAGAGATGCTGCCAAATCTTTATCTTTCTGAAAATGTCTCATATCAGATGACTCATCCAACTTCATGTCTTCACTTTTACCTGAAGACTCTCTGTGGTTGAAACATTACATCAGTAGTTTGTGTGACTAATTAACTGCACACGTTAGCTGGAATATTTCGCTACATTATGGCAGAAAGCAGGAGTGATAGTAGTTTAAAGCATGTATGATGCCTACATCTTAAACTTATAAGTAACGTATAACTCACTGCTGTCTGTCAGCGGGTTCTCTGCAGTCTGCTGCACTGGTAACCCGCCTGTAAATATGAGCGGTCAGCATCATTTGAAAACCATATACTCCTGCTAGAGCTTCTGCCATTATGCCGCTTTGAACAGTCATGTGGAGGTGTGGCTGTAGTAGAACTGAGCTCCATCAGCCCTGGGACCAGCTGACCAACAGTCTCATAACATGACGTGCGGGAATTTATAAGATAATAGATTAATAAAAGTAGTGCTGCCACACAGACACTTAGAGGATTGACCAGACATTTCAGTTTTTTTATTGTAAAGTTTCAATGTTATGCTAATTTTATGTTAATTAACAAGACAGCATTTATCAATCATAATTAACTGTTTGTTAATACAAACGGTTAATTATTTATGAAGAGTTACTTAAGGAGTACATGTTTTTTGACTTTACAACAAGGGTCACAAGGAGCATTAATAAATGGGTGATTACAGTTAATAAATGATTATTTAGCACTCTTGCAACTCTAAAAAGTCGTACTTAACGGATAAATGTTTTTCATCTTACAATAAGGCTCACAAAGAGCATAAGGTTAATTACTGTTAAGTAATGTTGAGTAGTTGTGGATCTGATGACATGCATGTTAACAAACTTCTTTATCAAAAATGTAAGTTAAGAATTAACATTTCTATTTTATAAACTGTTCATAGAAGCTTTATAAACTATAATTGAATGTATGAATTAACACCTAAATTAAAATGGACACCATTAAAACATTAGTTAACCTTTAATTGGCTATTAGTAAAAGGTTATTACTCCATTAACTAATATTAAGTAATGTATTGTTACTATTGTCATAACTGTAAATACAATCATCATAAACTATCAAATAATTTATGAATTGACATGTTAAATCACCATTAGTTAATTCAAAATGATTCAAATTTTAAAAGTGCATTCAAAATCCTACTTGAGTAAAAGTACAGAAGTATTGTCAATGAAATCTGCTGAAAGTATCCGTAGTAAACGTGTTTCTGCAGAAAACTGGCCCTTGACTAACATATTTTTCTACACTGACATTATCAGATTTTCAGTATAATTAATGCCAAAGCGAAGTTTACCTCTGAAGGTGCCGGAGGTGGAGTTTATATACTTTATATACAGTTGGGTGGTCTAACCCTCCAAATGGTCACCAGATGTAGTAAATCAGAGGGGTCTGAGATGACTGATGGGAGAAGAGAGAAGAAATAAAGTTCTGCCTTTTTGTTAAATATTAGTTCAGCTAACCTCTTTGAGCCTCTGTTATTTAAATGTATCTCTGCTAACAACTATGACAAGGGCCCCCAACTAGAGTTGCGAACAAAATTTAATCTTGATCACTATATTGTATTTTATGACATTACATGTGTTTTGTAAAATAAATAAATAAATAAAAAATCTTAATCTGAGAAGTAAGTCGTAGCTGAAGTATAAAGTAGCATCAATTAGAAATATTCAAGTAAAAAACAAAGGACAAGCGCATCAAAATATACTTAAGCACAGTACTTCAGTAAATGTATTTAGCTACTTTCCAACGATGGAAATAAATAAACCATAGCTACCCTGATTAGTTGATTGGCCTTTACTTCTAGAGGACGCACCGCTGATGTGCCGCTTTTCCGCCCCCTTCCTTTTGGTTTCGCCCAAACCGGCCTGAGCAGCAAGCTTCTCGGCCTTTATCCCTCTGCTGCTGCTGCTGCTGCTGCTGATAATGATGATGAGGAGGAGGAGGAGGAGGAGGAAGAGGAGGAGGAGGAGGAGGAGGATGATGATGCGCTGCAGCTCTGAATGAAGCTACAGTCAATGGCTTGCTGCTGGACGTCTGCGTGATGAACGCATTTGTTTTTTACAGTCAAATGTCTGGAATAACTGTGATTATGGATATCTTCTATTTTCTATGGATACTGCCAGCGGTGTGGGCTGTCGAAGGTAAGCCGCTGTTTCACTCTCGTTTCGATGTGAATGGTCGAATGTGTCGCGTGCAGAGAGCAACAGGGACATACAGCTCCATAATTAATGTCTTTCCATGTTCTTACCGTGTTTCCAACAGAGAAGACTGCTGTGTAATACTATGCTAGGGTTCCGATGGAGCTCTGTTAAAGCCTAGTGCACTGTGAAGTGCTGAGGCTGCCAACATGTTTGTAGGCTATGCTGGAATTAATATGCCTCTCTGGCTTTTACTATGTATGTGACATCATTAAGGGCCACCGGGAAAATGATGCACTATTATTCTTGTGAGTTGTTATATGTTCGCGCTGTTATTGCTTACTTTGGGCTGGTCATGATCCGTCAGCAGCCTACACGGGATGCCTCTGCAACATGTGTGTTAATATAGCCTACTGTACGATATAACATAGGCCTATGCAAAACGTGCATTCAATACGTGTATATAAATAACAGCCAAGTTATAGGAAACACCACATAAAGTCAGTTTATGCTGATCTGTAACTGAGTCTTGTACAATGGAGGACTGGTGAACCTCCAGGATCCAAGTACACTGAAGATAATATAGGCACAAAACAGGTAGAGCATATAGAATCTATGAATATTTAACGTGGATCAATAGTAATCTACCCATGTTACACATCCCCCCATGCATAATCTTTTTTTTTTTTAAATACAATTTTATTTGTATGTGCATTACATGAAAACACATTAGAAGCTATTTAAGGAACAATATACCCAAAAATGAAAATGGAGTCATTATATCCTCAACCCCATGCTTATAAAAAGTCAGGTGAAGTTTTGTACCCCACAAAACATCTCATCAAAACAGCGTTGCAGCATTTTCTTAAACAACTGAAGTAGATGGGGACTTGTTTTAAAATGTAAAAAAAAAACATTATTATTTCTTTTTTTAATATTGATAGGACATTTTTACACCGATGATGTAGACTCAAGCTTGTGCACCCACTTCAGGGTGCACACTGATGCTTTTAGCTTAGCAGCTACAGTGAAGATTTCGGCTTAAAAGGGGTATAAATAATGTCTTTTCAAATCCGTTTGGGGTCGCAAACTACCAGAGACTATGATTATGCCAGACCCATGATGGGTATGATATTCCACTTGAATGCATGTACTTTAAAACAATCACACTTACAATAGTCAGCTAAATATTGGCCTTTGGCTAATGATAATACAGTTGTATCAGTGAAAACACAATTTGTCTGGATATCTGCTCCATTATTCTCATTTTCATTCTCATCTCAAATTCATAGAAGAACTGAGTGACCACACACAGTCGTGTATCTGTACTGAACAACCTGTAGGTCAGGAAATCAGCGTCTGCCAATGTGACTGAGTTCACATGTTGAGTTACAGAAAACCAATGTAACCACCACTGGCTTACACGGTTTTCTGTAACTGAACATGCAGATGAGTCTAACTGGGCAGGTTAATAAGAAAAGATAAACTGTACATGGAGACACTGAGCAGCAACACACTTTTTCCATTTCCTTTCCCACATCACAAACACCAACAACTCCTGCCTTACAGCAACTCTGACAACTATTTTGCACTCTCTTGTTTTTTAAATCACAATATTGTGATGGTATGGGGCTCAGCACTTATTATCAGCAATCAGCGATCAACACTACCCCCAACTCATTTTTCCCCAAAATTGTGTTAGGATTACATCTTTATATAAATAAAGATTATTTTTTGGGGAGTAAGAATATCTTCAGGTGTGACCAGGGTTCTTGGCCTCTCGCTTAAATTCAGACCACGATTTTTAATTCCGCTTCTTTAAGTCCATGGCTCCAAGCTCACAGCATTCACCGTTTCTGTCACTTTCTGCTGTTTCACTTGCTTCATTATTTGCCTGAACTTCAGCCTCCAAATAATATGCGTTATTGACAGTCAATTTAATCAATCGTTACTTCAAGTTCACAGTCCGTAAAATTACGCTGCTTCTTCTTCAGCTACTTCTTAGTTACTTTCACCACTTCTCCTCAAAACTAAACAAAACTCTGGCCCTTTATATGCAAACCAGGTAATTGGTGGTGTGTTTAGAGCCATTTATAGTAAATTGTGGGGACAGTCAGATGGCTCATGGACGTGCATACAATTTCAGGATGATTGAGATGTATGAAGAAAAGACGCGTGTGAACAGATGTACGTGGGGTTGAATAAATCTGACAAAAAGACTGCTTATGCATGTTTCCTTTCCTACACCTGATAATACACAGAATTTTACACATTTGGCCCCTGGTTGGCTGTGAGCTATTTTGTAGTTAGTGATGAAATACACATTTGTTTGAGGATATGTACCACGTGAGCATAATATCCAGTGAAATATTAAAATAAAACTAAAAGAAATAAGACTTTGACACCAGGCCCCTCTATAAGACACGGTCTGCCCATGCCGATTTTTCTTGGTTTGTATACAAGCTGCTGTTACTGCTGGGAGAGAAGGCATGTTGGATCAGTGTCCTCTCAGCACAGCGCTTCATTTACAGTCTGTCACTTATTTATTTTTTTAGTGGTCAATTAATATTAAAGTGATTGCATCTAATTTATCTGTGTGTTTTCTCTGCATGATGAGTATCACATGGATTACAATAGACCTAATAGGGGAAAACGAGATTTACATTACACTTGAAATGTGGTATCTCTGATTTCAGTGTACTCCACACCTCCACATGTATCCCCAAATCTAAGATTTCTTCTGGTCCATGCCTAAAGTGACCTTTAGGAAACTATAACTTAAAGCTATGGTCTACGATTTGAAAGATTGGTCATTATTATTAACGTTATTTAGATGGTGGTTATGGCCCAATAGTACGACCTACACAATGTGTAGAGCAAAAGGAACCAAATAAATCCATTCTCTCTAGCGCCTGCAAAACTGCAAAGAAATTGACCAATAGCAGCCATCTGGTCCGAATGGGAGTTTCCCCATGCTCAAATTTGCACTCTCTCTCTCGGACCCTCCATCCAATCCCCTCGCTAACTCCCCTGCTCATGGTCACGTCTCGTCCCAACCCACTTCCGCATTTGAAACTACAAGCGGGCAAGAGGTTTGTTTGGCCCTGAGCAGGTAATCTTTCGTGTTTATTGTGGATGTTGTGACACAGATAACTTTCATGCCGATGCTGGCTTATGACTGTGAAAGCTGCCGTTAGTTTTTTTCTGTGTTATTAGACGGTGTCGAAACAGTTTCTGGCTGTGTCCAAATTCAGGGGCTGCAGCCCACGAAGGGGCTTACATCACAACGCTGCGCGAAGGCTGTCCAAATTTGAAGGCTCCTTCAAACGCAGCCCACAAATGCAGCCTGCACTTCCCTCTTTTTGGAGGACGCACCGCTACTATCCTTCGCGGCCTGCTATATCCCAAGATCGCAAGATTGCGCACCGCTGCTCAGTCCCGAAACAGAAGAGGAAGCAAGAGAAAATGGCGACATCAAGTGGCGCAGACATGACATTCAAATTTAAGTAATGGGTTTATACTCAGTTTTTAGTCATTTGAACATCCAACGCCAGATATGTTAAACTTCAAGGGACTATAAAACCTCCAAATTTCAACTTTCAGTTAAAATACATGACGCTGGTAATGCTATGGTAAATATAGTTGTTATTCACCAATGGGTTAATGTTTATTTTGTAATGTTGATAATTCAATTTAGATTTGACACATTGTACACACGCAAATGAATGTACACGTTTGATAGATTTGAACCAAAACAGACTTTAATGCATGAACACCTGGTGACACAACCAGGAAATACTCCGAAGGCTAGACCGTCCCATTTAACAACGGTGGACGCGGCCTTCAAGGTCTCTCCGAAGGACCCGGCCTCCGTGGGCCGCAAAGGCCGCGTCCTTGAAGGCTGCAGCCCTTGTTCGACGGAGACATTAGCCTCTATGTTAGCATTGTAAGCTAAAATTGCTATCATGTTTACACTAAATCAGCCTATTTATTTGCTCGTGGCAGCTAAATGAAGCAGCAAGTAATACAAGTAAGATGAATGAATGGATGAATGAAACCCTTCTGCTTCGCATTGGGGTTTCATTCATCCTGTCCGGATTTATTTCTCCATAACAACCTCTTGCCCAGTCACTACTCAGCTGTTTTGCTAACCCTCCTCCTGGTCTTGTCCATTTGTTTTCAATGAAGCCTTTGCTAAATCAATATGATGGATTTTCATATACGCGTTACGATGTGTGTATTTGTGTGTCTTATCTTTCATAAACAAGAGATTACGGTTTACGGGGAACGTTTGTGTTGCAGTCGTGGTGCTACTCAGACAACAGCTGGGACAAAGCTGGGTCCGAGGCTACCACCATCTGCTTGCTATGCACGTGTAGCATACGCGTCCACCGGCAACAAGACAAATATGGCAGGACATCTCCAAAGGCATCATAAAGAAGTAGACTTAACTGAGAAAAACAACACCACATTTTTACAGTATATAGACGATACTAGGGGTGTGAATCTTTGGGTGTCTCACGATTCGATTCCCATTCCGATTCTTAGGGTCACGGTTCGATTCTCGATTCAAACGATTCTCGATTCAAACGATTCTCGATTCAAAAATTGATACAGTGCATAGTGTGTTAAGGCAAATTATGGCATCAAAACAATACAGTTTGTATAAGATAATGTGATTTTTAAACAAACTGATTCCAATGATGTAAACACACAAAGGCAAACATTTTAAAAGGTAACATTTATTCATGCTTAACAAATAAAAACTTACTTACTGTACAAGAAATAACTTGCATAAATAAAATTGCCTAAATAAATACAAATAGTTAGCTGTACAGTAAACAATACAAAAGTTAGCTGTACACAAATAACACAACAAATTGGTGTTTTGTGTGATTTTTCAAAATAGATTTTTTTTTTTTTTTTTTTTTTTAAATCGATTTTTGAAGTTTATTAATCGATTCAGAATCGTGGATGATTAGAATCGCGATTCTTATGTGAATCGATCCCCCCCCCCTACATGTTACCACATATTGGATGTTTTGTTGTGAACTTGAATGACATCTGCTGTGAAGAGTGCACACTGCAGTTGCACAAAAATAAAACCAATGATCCTAGACTAGACTAGTCTAAAAATGCCATAGCCATCTGTGCTAAAAGAAAAAAACAAAAAATTAATCAAATTGAAAATCAAATTGAATCTAGGATTTGGAGAATCGTGACACCCATAGCATAAAGAAACTACACGATCACAAGGATCTAGTCTAAATAATATACACTGATAGGAACTACTTCTCCTTCTGCCTGTCATAGTCAAATGCAAACTATGGCTCTATCTTGGACAATGGCTGCCATTCACTCCATGACATGGTGGTCAGCCACAGGAGTACATTCAGTACTAGAATCATCCCACCAAGATGCACCACAGAGCGTCACAGGAAATCATTCCTGCCTGTGGCCATCAAACTGTTCAACTCCTCGCTCTGAGTGTCAGACACTCCGAGTCAATAGGAGGACTCTAGACGCTTTGTTTCTCTAATGTGCAATAATTACGACAAATAATGTGCAATAACCCATATTTCAACTCTAGCATTATTTATTACACTGTATATATAGATATATTTCTAGTAGAATGTACATTTCTTATATTTTTATTCTATTTGTATTATTATTGCTTATATATAGTTTTTATTTTTCTGCATATTTTCTAAGACTTTTGAATGGGAGCAGCTGTAACACAAGCAATTTCCCCTTGGGGATCAATAAAGTATTTCTGATTCTGACTCTGATTCTGATTATAAATGCTTAAGACGCCACTGATAGGGAGTAGATATTTATGATGGCTCATGTGTGGAGCTTTTTCAGTTCTCAGAACCGTGCTGAATGTGATGTACGTGGGACTGTGAGGCACTGTAGCAACACCACAAACATTGTTAAGCATCTGAGATTTAATCTCAATACAGGATCTTATAAAAGTTAAGTGGTCTGAAGAGGAGACCTCAGGCACTGGCAGGCATATTCCAGGTACAGACAGAAAGAGAGAAAGTGTAACTGACTGTTGAGAAGTGATTCCCGTCTGTCTAGGCTTCAGTTTGTCTGTGATGTTCAAACAACAGGAGTTCCGCACATTCTTGAAACTATAGTGGCAATTTCATTAAGGCTTTGAACAAAGTATCGGTATCAAATTGGTATCAGCGATACAAATCTGGGTTTTACTTGGTATCAGATTGGAAAGGTAATCAATGGTATTGCACATGACTACCGACAAACATTAAACTGAATTACTGTCATTCACAGACATACAGCACTAGCATTGAGGATAGGAGGAAATCCCTGCAACACTGACAAGATGCCACTCATTGCCATAGAACCAGTAGCTTTGTCATTCATGTTGTCAAGTTGTCTTCCCTAACCAGGTATATACTTCATAGGGGGCAAAGTTTGACGCTGTAGCCAAGGAGTGTATTAAATGTGGAATATTGAAAGTGATAGTATTCAAATTGAACAATTGGAATATAATGCATGTCCCTGCTGTTGTAAACAGCTAACCAGTTTTACTTGACAGGGCACATTTGCAGCAATGGAGCACACATGTTACCCTAGTGATCATCCAGCAGAGAGTTAGGCCTCCTTACAGCTCCTCTCAGCTCTAGCAGTATTGCACATTATCATGATGTCTTTTATCATCTGGTGTCGATGCTGCCATTCACACTTTCTCACACATTTTCTCTCCTTGAGACATTTGCACCGAAACAGTGCTGTGATTGTGTGATAATTGTTTCCTTTCCAGCAGGAAGACTTGTGATTTGATACAGTGTGTGGTGCTGAGAGGAAACACTCATCAGCCTCCAGGAGGAATATTAGAGGTTGAATAATGTATGCCTCTTTTCATTGTAACCCTATTGTGGGTACTGTTGTGTAAACAGTCCAAGTCCATCTGAAATTACAATTAATGACTTGTGAACTTAAGTTAGACTGACAAAAGTCAAATCATATTTACATTTTTTACTTCTTCATTTATATGCAGCACCCACGTGTTGCAGTTTTTCATTGGATGTAAACTGTAGGAACCATCTGATGAACTCAGTATTGTTATTTGATGGTTGTAAAATCCATAGTGGTTGGCACTGCAATAGCAGGCAGTTGTGAGAACTCCACTGTATACATTTCAACCAAGTGGCAACCTCCATGGCTCAAAAATTAAAGCTGCTGTAAGTGATAAAATAAGTTTTACATAGCTTTAGCTAGTTCAAGATTCAAGATTAATTTATTTGTCCCGTGGGAGATTTGTCTTGGACAAAAGGCTGCCACATAATAATACATATAATACAGTACATACATCAACAGACTACATAACACAAGTGCAAACAATACAGTGAGTGCCAAATACATTCCACCCCTCGCCCTCATCATACCCCCACATTATGGCCTAAGTTTTGGAGATCCACTGATATGGGGAGAGTGTAGGACATGTGAGGGGTTGGCAGTAATCTTCCTTGCCTGTCTGACTACTATCTCCTCAAAGAGCTGTTGGAGGGTTGGATGCTCCCTCACCCCCATCACTTTTAATGCTGTGTGGACCAGTCTGTTTAATTGTGCTTTCAGCTTCACTGTAAGATTCCCAAACCAACCATCCATTCCATATCTGAGTATACTCTCTATCACAGCATGATAAAACACCAACATCATCTTCTGTTTGACTCCGAATTTGCTAACTGCAAAAAGTTTGCTAAAACAACGCTCACAGTCTTAAGCCTATGCATAAGTACTAAGAACTAAGTTCCTCGAATTGGCTAATTGAGTTTGGCTCCGAAAGCAAGTCAATCCGCAAAAGATCCCATATTAAATTGCTCAACTATCCAGCAAACAGAAATGTGATACAAAAAACGTGATACAAAAAACAGTTCTGGTTACTATAGCTAATTTACCTGCTCATGACAGCTGTACAGGGGTAAACTTATATATAACTCACTTGTTTGAATTATATTAAGGCATTAAAAATGTGTAAGCAGCATTTTACAGTTGTGGTAATGGAGCTGAGGAGCTACTTTTAATCACTTCATAGAGCGGTCTGTATTTTAGCCAATGGCTCCCAGTCATCTGGTTTAACCCCCAGGGTCACAAAATAAATTTGAGGTCGTGAGATAGTTTAATGGTAGGAAAGCAGAAAAAAACTACAAGCTCTGTATCACAAATTTGTATTCCTCTTCTGGACATGTCTTTTCTAGTTCTTATGTTAAATATTGGATAATTTGTTTACGCTCGGTAGCATTTTGTAGGACCCAGAAGCGGACACGAGGCAGGATGAGATGTGCAAGGTATTTTATTTACAGAACCAGGAGACTGCTGGTGGAGGTGTAAGGCTACACAGGTGTGAGAAAATCCAAAGAAAATCCAAGATGGCAGCCACCTCAGCTCTTTGTTTGTGAGGTCTGAATGTGAGGTCTAAATTTTAATGTTTTACGTCGTCATATATCATCTATTTTATGAAATTGGGTTTGAATCTGGGATATTTAGCAAGTTCTGTTTGTTTTTCCACTCTGACAATCTCTGGAACTATAAAAATGGAGTCTGGAGCCTGGGGTTTTTCTGGAGTCAACCTGGTACTGCATAGCCCAACACTAAACTGTTTGACCTGTCTGGACTGTTTAGGCCCTGAGCCTCTCTGCAAGTTTTTCTGTGTGCTAGCAGCAGCTTGCCTCCACCAGCCCTGCAGCAGCTAGCCTCCACCAGCCCTGCAGCAGAGCCTCCACAAGCCCTGCAGCAGCTAGCCTCCAGCAGCCCTGCAGCAGCTAGCCTCCACCAGCCCTGCAGCAGAGCCTCCACAAGCCCTGCAGCAGCTAGCCTCCACAAGCCCTGCAGCAGCTAGCCTCCAGCAGCCCTGCAGCAGCTAGCCTCCACCAGCCCTGCAGCAGAGCCTCCACCAGCCCTGCAGCAGCTAGCCTCCAGCAGCCCTGCAGCAGCTAGCTTCCAGCAGCCCTGTAGCAGCTAGCTTCCAGCAGCCCTGCAGCAGCTAGCCTCCACCAGCCCTGCAGCAGCAAGCCTCCACCAGCCCTGCAGCAGCTAGCATCAACCAGCCCTGCAGCAGCTAGCCTCCACTAGCCCTGCAGCAGCTAGCCTCAACCAGCCCTGCAGCAGCAAGCCTCCACCAGCCCTGCAGCAGCTAGCCTCCAGCTAGCCTCCACTAGCCCTGCAGCAGCTAGCATCAACCACCCCTGCAGCAGCTAGCCTCCACTAGCCCTGCAGCAGCTAGCCTTCACTAGCCCTGCAGCAGCTCGCTTCCAGCAGCCCTGCAGCAGCTGGCCTCCACCAGCCCTGTGGCAGCTAGCCTCAACCGGCCCTGCAGCAGCTAGCCTCCACTAGCCCTGCAGCAGCTAGCCTCCGCCGGCCCTGCGGCGGACAGCCTCCAGCAGCCCTGCAGTAGCCAGCTTCCAGCAGCCCTGCAACAGCTAGCTGCACTTGACTAGTGATTTTCATCATGGCAAATGTAGTGTTTGCTCTTCTGGCTTTTTTGTCTCTGCCTACCATCAGCGAACTTGAAGTGGTTGGGAATAGTTGGCATCCCATTGAATATGGGGAAGACTGTTTTATTCTTACTTATTATTGGTTTCCCATAAAAAGCACAGGCTGGGATACTATTTTTTTCAAGTTCTGTCCCACCCAGACCATGCATTGTACTGATGATACCATTTTGCCTCACTTTGTTGTATTATTTAGTGCATATTACTGGTTTCTATCGTTTCATTCTTATCCACCAAGTCCTATTAGTCAAAGGAATAGGCATAATTCTACTCAACCAGTACCTACATTCTCAGTGAAGAAAAAATGTCTTATATTTCTTTTGCTTTTACTGTCTGGGAATATTGAACTCAACCCTGGCCCAGATATAAATTGTCTAAGTACTCCAACTGATTTTAAATCCAGATTAGGGCTTGGTGTTTTACACCTAAATGTTAGAAGTCTATTGCCAAAACTTGACCTAATTAAAATCTGGGTTAAATCTACTGATACTGACATTCTTGTCCTATCTGAAACTTGGCTAAAGAAATCCATCACAGACAAAGACATTGCTATTAAGGATACAATGTTTATCGCTGTGACCGCCCCAGAAAAGGTGGTGGCATAGCAATATATGTCAAACAGAAATTTCATGTTGCTGTTCAATCATGTCTTTCTCTCAGCAGTCAATTTGAATTTCTTGCTCTGAAGTTGGAGCTTCAAAATGGCCACAATCACCATTGTAGGCTGCTATAGACCACCCTCTGCTAGTAGTGAGACTTTATCATCATTGAATAAACAGCTTTTGACTTTAGATTTCAATGAGATACTTTTCACAGGGGATTTGAACTGGGATTGGTTATCCTCTGCTTCTGATAGTTTTAAATCTATGTGTGATTCTTTTAACTTAACACAATTTGTTAACGGGTCAACCCGCCCAAACCTCAAATGTCCCGAGAATTCCTCTCTTCTTGATTTATTCTTAACTAATTCTCCTCATAAATATTCAGACATTGGTATTTTTGCAAACGATATGAGTGATCATTGTGTTATAGCCACTATTAGACGAGCTAAGCTCCCAAAAATAAGGCCTCGTATTATCTTTAAACGTGATTATAAACATTTCTGTGAGCAGGGTTTTCATCATGATCTATGGCACTTTAATTGGTCCAGGATCTCACTTTTTAATGATGTAGAGCTGGCCTGGAAGTACTTTTATGATGCTTTTAGTATTATTATTAATAAACATGCCCCTCTCCGTAAATTTAGAGTGAAAGGTAGGAACAACCCTTGGTTCTCCCCTGAGCTGTCCGGTCTCCTTAAAGCAAGGGATGATGCCTGGGCTAAGGCCAGAAAATCGAAATCCCAGGAGGACTGGCTGATATTTAAACAGCTCAGAAATCGCTTTACTTTCCTTGTTAAAAAGGCTAAGTCTGATTTCTATGTTGATAAAACTACCCGTACCCTAAATGATCCTAAGAAGTTTTGGAAAACAGTTAAATCTTCATTTGGGGATGAAACCACAGACAATTTACCTGCTTGCATTGTAAAAGATGCACATATTTTAGCTGACAAAGCAGCTATTCTTAATTATTTTAACAAACATTTTGTTTCTTCGGGGTCTCTGTTTGAGTCCTCACATCAATCTGATGCGCAAGGGGTTTTCCTGCAATCACCACCCATAAATGTTTTGGCTCCAGGATTTGATCTGACTCCTTTTGATGTAGTTGAGGTCCATAGAGCATTACTGCACTTGGATCTAAGTAAATCTGCCGGACCTGACAATCTCGAGCCTTTCTTTTTGAGATCAGCTGCAGACTTTATAGCAGAACCTCTGTGTCATATTTAGGGTCCAGGCAGCTAAGCTGCCAGGACACTATTGTATTCCTAGGAATTCTTTCTTTCTTTCTTTCTTTCTTTCTTTCTTCTTCTTCTTCCAAGGAAGTCATACTTCCCATGGGCGAAAACTCACCAAACTTTACAGAAATGTCTGAACTCAATATTGAAGAAACTTTTGTACATTTAAACCTATTAAAAATCATGAAGTACATCACTCAGTTTTTTTTCAAAAACTGTAAAACTTCTTAAACCTATTTCCTCTCTCCTCCTTTGATTTATGAAAAATTGAGCCTCAAAAACTGAATTTTTCACAGCATTTTACATTTTTCTTTCATGTGAACAATTGGAGTCAATGCAGTAATGACATAGCTAAACATCAGTTATTCACTTATGGAGCAAATCAATCATTTTTAAAAACAAATTACCAACATCTCCATGCTGTCTAGATGCAATATGTGTATTTTCAGATTTTTTTCCTAATAACTGAATTTTTTATTACTTTGTGTTTGTTTTGTGGTGATGTAATTCCAGTCCAAACATAGGTGGCGGTAATGTGCTTTAATGCTGATTGACACCCTCCATTTAAACTGAAGAAGGAGAATCACTTAAAGTTGATCCAGCTGAGAGTAGGAGACAGGATCAGTGATCTAGTTCAGTGAGTGGGAAACATATATATAAAAAAATCACAGCAAAACAAAGATTAAATCAAGAGAGCAGTATTTCAAACCAATCTTTTTGGGGGGCATTTTTGCCTATATGGATAATACAGTGAGAGACAGGAAATGTGGAGGCAGAGATTTATTTTTATTTTTACAGTGGTTACAAATATGCCTGCATGACAGTGTATAGCTTACTCACTTTGTGAAGCCTCACATGATCTGTCACTAGCCAGTTAACTAAGTGAGATAGAAGATGGACTTAGGTGTCAAAGGTTGTAAGTTCAAGCCTCAACTAATGCAAAATGAACATTATGATGTCAACTGTCTGTCTTCCTGTTCTACACTTTGTTGCTCAGCCTCAGAGTTGCCTAAATTTGCCAAAAATAGCCCGGACCCGACCCATCGCTGCGCAGCAGCTATAATTTTAATTTAACTCTTTTTTAAAATAAGATCCCGAGAATATGGAAGTCTGCCTATGTTCTTCCCCTGCTGAAAGGTGGTGATTCCTCTTTAGTTAACAACTATAGACCGATCTCTAAATTGTGTGTTCTCTCCAAAATTTTAGAAAAATTGGTCAGTGAACAACTTAAAAATGTTTTGGATGCTAATGGTCTCCTCTCACAATATCAGTCTGGTTTTCGTAAACAGCACAGTACAATAACTGCTTGTCTGATGCTGTGTCCCATTTCTATGCTGATGATACAGTAATTTACTGTTCAGCTTTTTCAGCTTTAAAATCTCTTGAGTTGTTGCAGTCAGCCTTTGACACTGTTCAGTCCCGTTTGACTCAGCTCAAGTTAGTGCTGAATGCAGATAAATCAAAGACCATGCTATTTTCAAATGGCAAGCAGCTTCCATCTGACCTTCCTAGCTTGTCAACTGTTCATGGGGTTGAAATTGAAATGGTCACATCTTATAAATACCTAGGCATTTTAATTGATGAGAACCTGTCCTTTAAACTGCACATTGATAAACTCGTTTCTAAACTGAAATTGAAACTAGGTTTCCTTTTTAGGAATAAATCATGTTTTTCATTGCAAGTCAGAAAACGCTTGATCAGCACAACTTTTTTACCCTTGTTGGACTATGGAGACCTGCTTTTTATGAACGCTCCTAGTCAATTTTTAAAGAAATTGGATACTGTATACCACTGTGCTTTGCGTTTTATTACTGGTTGCCACTACCGTGTACATCACTGTTCCTTATATGCCGTCGCACATTGTCCATCTTTGTATGTCCGTAGACTCTCTCATTGGCTGACTTTCATTTATAAATCTATTCTTGGACTTTTGCCTACATATTTGTGTTTACACATGTGTAGACACTACAGCCGATATGGCCTGCGTTCTCAGGACATTATACAGATGCAGGTCCCGAAAGTGAGAACTGAACTGGGCAAAAAGGCTTTTAAATTTTCTGCCCCATCTACCTGGAACGATGTGCAGAAGGATATGAAACTGACACATCTTGTAACTCCGGGGGAATTCAAGTCAATTATAATAGACAGAGAATTGAGCTCAATCGGATCGTGTGATTGCATTGTTTAATCATGTTTTCCTGAAATGTGTGATTGTATTTTATTTATGTCTTGTGTGTTGTGCAACTGATCTGCTTGTGTGCTGCCGTCTTGGCCAGGTCACTCTTGGAAAAGAGGTTTTAAATCTCAATGAGTTTTTTACCTGGTTAAATAAAGGATATTGATTGTGAGCCTTTGTCCAAGAGATGGAAGGAGGAGATGAGGTAGCTCACGTCGGCGCTGGTTGCTGTGTGGTGTGTGGTAAGGCAGGTGCGAGCTGGGCAGGCAGGCTGCTCGTGAGGTGTGGAGAGAGCTGGGTTGCGGGAAAGAAGGGTCACAGGCAGAGCTAGATCGCAGGTGGACACTGGAGGCAGAACAACGTAGTGTTAACTCTTGAAACACACAAAACACTAGTAAATCGCTAGAAGGCTATTCGGGCTGAGCCATATACCACGTCTGGTTGACATAATCATCTGGCAGCAGGTAGCGTGGAGAGTGGGGCTTATCAACAAGCGCTGATTGCCAACCTGCTGCAGGTGCGTGTGTAATCAAAACACAAAAATCTACCACAGAATATGGGATTGTGACAGAATTTTGCCATTTCAGGCATCAAACGGTTCTTTGATGGAACTGCTAAACCCAATCAGCAGAATAAATGTTGCCAATGTTTGTTTCTGCAGACAATGCCTACATTTTATCCTGATGGCTTTATGCTACTAACTCATGCATCTGAAATGTTGATGCTTTTTACTCAAGGGTCACAAACCAAACAGATTGGGAACTCCTGGTCTAACTATGCTTTGTATTTTATAGCTAATCATCTCTTTTAATATCAAACACCAATCTTACAGATAACTTGTAACTGTAAAATAAACAAAGTGTAGCTGTATCTGAGAATAGTGCTTGAGTAAACATGCTTACTTTACTTTTCATCACTGCAAATATGCAACATCAAACTGAACCCATCCTTTTGTTTATGGGACCTTAAAAAAACACTGGTAAAATAAAATGTTGTTGGGTACCACAATTGATGCCTGTAGCATGTTTTTGTTAGCTTTGATGCTGCTTTTGTTCTTTGCATGTGATGTCTGTAAATTATTTTTAAGAGGACATGGAAGCACAGTGTCTTTGCTAATATGAGGCATGAGTTGTTGCCTAGGCACCCTACTAACACAGCATCAAAACAGGTTTTCTAGATTCAAGGCTTTACTGTCCCTGAGGGAAGACTGGCCTGCATCAAAAAGCATAATATTAAATAAGTTTAATATCCTTTTAGTGATTGAGAAAATATTTTTTTTAGCTTACTTCTCCACAGTCTTACTTGGCTTCCAGTATATCATGACATTAACTTGGAACATTGGAGCTAGTGAGGATCCCAAAACTGCAGAATCCACTCCTCCTTCCTGCGATCAGGAAATTAATGTTGGTGTCACTGTGCTGCTCCAAATAGTGGAGGAGGGAAAATAAACTTCTTGAAGTCTCTGGCAGAGGATGCACAGACATGTCCTTCCCAGACATCTTTACAGTCCTGGCAGAGTTACCTTGCTGGAACCACGGCCAGAACATGACATCATCATCGAAACCTGAGCAAACATAGCAGCCGGTTATATCTTTAGTTCAGGTCTGCATTATTCGTTAGAGCATAAGCTATCTTTACCTTTAGTCTCAAACAGCTACGGAGAATTCCTACATTGTCTGTATCAGCAACATCACCATGAGTGAGAGGGTGATAAAGAACCAAAGAGAGAAAAAGAGATGTAGAAAGAGAAAGAAAAAGAGACCAGTAGTGTGATGCTGCTACAGGAAGAAAACATATGAAGAGGAACAGATGATGGGAGGGGAATTTCTGCTTTTTCCACAAGTTGTTTAGTGCTTACACTCAATATCATTATTAACACATCCTTCTACCTATATTTCTGTTTCTTTAAGTTAAATTCGACAATTCATTAAAACAATCCTTTAATCATTCTCAAAGAAACCTGCCATGGATCAGATCCAGTCAGTCACTGTCCCTCAGGCTGTCATGAAATTTTATTTCATCCATAAAAAAGCCAGACTGAAGACATGCCAAGGGAAAGATGTTAATTTGTGGAGACGTTAATGCAGGCAATCTGCCTGACTTCAGGATGAAATAGAGAGTCTTCATATATTGGACTGTATTCAGTCACGCACAACTCTGGTTGAAAAGTAATTTTAATTTCAACACTCATGTTTAGATCTAGGCACAGAGTAACAGAACAGTGCTGGAAGTGGCTGGTAAATAAAAAGCAGACAGAGAGATAGAGGCTATGTACTGCCCGGCTAGATTACCAAGACAGACAAAGAAGCTAGAAGCTAGCACACAAAGTTACCTGACAGCTGTTCCTGTAAGTCCTTATTATGTTTGTTTCTTATATTAAAGACATAGCTAGTTCCACCTCACTGAAGTTGTTGACACAACTTTGATAGGATGGTGAGGCAGCATAATTTGCGGGCGACTGGAGTGTCTGTATGTTCGCACGTGTGTCTGAGTGAGACAGAGCATGTGTACGCATATATGTATATATATTAGGGGTGGGGGAAAAAATCGATTCACATAAGAATCGCGATTCTAATCAACCACGATTCTGAATCAATTAATAAACTTCAAAAATCGATTTAAAAAAAATAAATAAATAAAAAATAAAAAATGTTCTATTTTGAAAAATCACACAAAACACCAATTTGTGTTGAACCGTGACCCTAAGAATCGGAATCGAATCGAATCGTGAGACACCCAAAGATTCACACCCCTAATATGTATATATATATATATATATATATATATATATATACATATATATGTATATGTATACAGTTGCAATCAAAATTATTCAACCCTCACTTCAAATTAGGTTTATTGGCAAAATGTACAAACTAGCAGCTGTTTGCAATAAACAAATAAAAAAAGAGCAATTTAAATAGCTCAACACAAATATTACAAGTGGTTTCTCCAAATTCACCACAAAATCTCAAAATTATTCAACCATGACAAGCATCTTTAGTACTTAGTAGAGCACCCTTTTGCTGTTATGATGCATAGCCAGACACCAGCTTCTGGCAGCGTTCCTGAGGAATCTTAGCCCATTCCTCATGGGCAAAGGCCTTCAGTTCACTAATATTCTTGGGTTTGCGTGCTGCAACCATCTTTTTCAAATCCCACCAGAGATTTTCAATGGAGTTCAAGTCAAGCGACAGTGATGGCCACTCTAGTATCATCCAGGACTTCTTCTGAAACCAAGCCTTGGTAGACTTTGAGGTATGCTTGGAATCATTGTCCTGTTAGAAGGTACAATGACGCCCAAGCTTCAGCTTCCTCACAGATGGCATGACATTTTCTCCCAGGATTTCCTGATACTTGATTGAATCCATCTTGCCCTCCACACGCTGCAGGTTTCCAGTACCAGAGGAAGCAAAGCAGCCCCAGAGCATCACTTAGCCACCGCCATGCTTCAGTGTAGGCAGGGTGTTCTTTTCAGCGTATGCTTCATTCTTCCTCCTCCAGACATACCGCTGATCCATAGGAGCGAAAAGTTCCAGTTTTGTTTCATCGCTCCACAGAGCAGAATCCCAAAACCTCTTTGGCTTATTTATATAGTTTTGAGCAAATTGGAACCGACTTTTCTTGTGCTTTTGGGTCAGTAGTGGTGTAAGTCTTGGAGTTTGGGCATGGAGCCCTTCAGTGTTTAGTATGCGCCTTACTGTGGAAACTGAAACCTCAGTGCCTGCTGCCACCAAGTCTTGCTGCAGGTCTTTTGCAGTCAGTCGCAGGTTTTTGACCACCTGCCTCCTCAGGACTCTGGTGGCAGCCGTTGATAGCTTCCTCTTTCTGCCATGTCCAGGTAGTGTAGCCACTGTTCCTTTAACTTTAAACTTTCGAACTATGCTTCCAACTGTATCTCTAGGAACATGCAATGAAATGTCACCGTCAATGGTCCAGGTATTTGAGGTGTTATATCTCAAGTACACCTGATGCAACTAATGAAGCCCTTGATTGGTTGCATCAGGTATGCTTGAGAACACACCTGATGTGTGCTCTTATGAGGAATTCTATTCAGGGGGTTGAATATTTTTGAGACTGCAGTAGTCATTGAAAGTAGGATTTCATGTTGAATTTGGATAAAATCCTTGTAATATTAGTTTTATTTAACTATTTAAACTGTTCTTGTGTAATCTGTTTATTGCAAACACCTGAAAAATGTTCAATTTTGCCAATAACCTAAAATGCAATGGGGGTTGAATAATTTTGATTGCAACTGTATATACATATATATATATACTGTATATATATATGTATGTATATATATATATGTATATGTATATATGTGTGTGTGTGTGTATATATATATATATACATAGAGAGAGAGAGATGTATCTCTATATAGAGATATACTATATCTCTCTATATAGAGATGTATAGAGATATACATATATAGAGATATATATCTATATATAGAGATATATATCTATATAAAGAGAGAGATATACATCTCTATATATAATTATTACTCTATCTCTCTATCTATCTATCTATCTATCTATCTGTCTATCTGTCTATCTGTCTGTCTATCTAGATAATGTTGACACAACTTTGATACGATGGGGAGGCAGCGTAATTTGTGGGCCTCGGACTGGAGTGTGTGTGTGTGTACGCATGTGTGTTTGAGTAAGTCACAGAGCACAGAAGGGGGCGGGGCCATAGACTGAATGGGAGTGAAAGATGCTTTACGTCATGAAACGTTAGAGATATATCTCTCTCTCTATATATATATCTTTATAGAGATACAGTATATCTGTATCTCTCTCTCTCTATATATATATATATATATATATATATATACACTAGGGTGTGAATCTTTGGGTGTCTCACGATTCGATTCGATTCCGATTCTTAGGGTCACGATTCGCTTCAGAATCGATTCTCGATTCAAACGATTCTCGATTCAAAAATTGATACAGTGCATAGTGTGTTAAGGCAAATTATGGCATCAAAACAATACAGTTTGTATAAGATAATTGACAGGTGATGTGAATAACATTGATCATCTCATCACAATGCAACGTTCTGCTGGGAAACCTTGGGTGCTGGCATTCATGTGAATGCCACTTGACACACACCACCCATCCAAACACTGTTGTGGACCAAGTACACCCCCTCATCACAACAACACTACCCGATGGCAGTGGCCCCCCGGCAGGACAATGTGCCGTGACACACCACATACACTGCTCAGAAACAGCTCAAGGAACACAATAAAGGGCCCAAGGTGTTGACCAGGCCTCCAAATTCCCCAGATCCCAATCTGATCGAGCATCTGTAAGACGTGCTGGAGCAGGTCGGATCCATGGAGGCCTCACCCCCCAGGACCCTGAGGATCCACTATAAAATGCCCTGGTGCCAGACACCACAGGACACACTCAGAGGTCTAAGTCCATGTCTTGACAGGTCAGAGCTGTTTTGGCTGCACAAGGGGAACCTTCACAATATTAGGCAGGTGGTCATAATGTTATGCCTGATTGGTGTATATATAGATAGAGAGATGTATCTCTCTCTCTCTCTCTGGCCGAGCACACAGCTGATGCAGAGAGCCCTTCTGCCCCTCCCAAAGGTAGACCAAGCCGTATAGTTTGCAATGGAGACGCTTGGACAACATGAGACAAACTTTCAACAGCAATAGCTAAATGGGTGGCTACAGCTTGCAGGCTCATTGTTTAGTTAACCTTTATAAGTGTTAAGTTGGACACTACATTGTGTTAGTATTACTAAGGAATGTCACATTCAGGTCAATGCCTATCTGTTGTTCCTTGTTGGGCTTGAGTTTGCTATTTTATGCTTTCAGCATATTTTTGAGCATGCAGTTATTCTGGAGAATATTCTGGACAGTATTTGTCATTGTTTTGGATTGTTGCAATAATAATAAACATACATTTGCATAAAGCAAGCATATTTGTCCATACCCATGTTGATAAGAGTATTAAAAACGTATAAATATCCCTTTAAGGTACATTATGACAGATAAAAAATGTGTGATTAATTTGAGATTAATCGCGAGTTAAAGCTCTGGTCTACGATATGAGAAAGGTTTGAAAAAAGCACCCCCCCACACACACACACCCCTCCCCTCTGTGCTCCTTAATCCCTCCCCTCCGAGCTCGTATCGCTCTCCCCTCGGAGCCTCCCACGACACACCCCCTCCCGCAACAAGCAACAAGAGCAACAAGCCGGCCGGCAGAAACCTAATACAGCCCAGCTTTGAATGCGGAGTAACGATGTCGGATTCACAGGTAAAGTTATTAAAATGCACGTGGAAACTCACATAAATCTTGTAAGTCATTACAATGTCCACAGCTAAGCTCCACAGCCAAGCAAGCGTAACGTCATTAGCATGCTACAGCTGCGTTACCTTACAGCTACGTAATAAGTTACAACAGCTAAGTTAGCCACTTCTAAAAGTTATTGAGGGCCAAGAGACTAACATGCTGCCGTCAGCTTTCATCACAACAATCGCTTCCACATTGTGGCTGAAAAACAAACCTGTGTGAGTCTCGGACCAGCTGTGTCCCAGCTGTTGTCTGAGTAGCACCAGACCGCGACACAAACGTGCCCGTAAACCATAATCTCTTGTTTATGACAGATAAGACACACAAATACACACATCGTAACGCCTATATGATAATCCATCATATTGATTTAGCAAAGGCTTCGTTGAAAACAAACGGACAAGACCGGGAGGAGGGTTAGCAAAAAAGTTGAGTAGTGACCGGGCGAGAGGTTGTTATGGAGAAATAAATCCGGACAAATAAAATAAAAATCCGAAAAATAAATCCGAAACCCCTTCGCTTCGCGTTGGGGTTTCATTCATCCCTTCATTCATCATACTTGCTGCTTCATTTAGCTGCCATGAGCAAATAAATAGGCTAATTTGGTGTAAACATGATAGCAATGTTAGCTTGTTGTTAGCTTACAATGCTAGCATAGAGGCTAACGTCTCCGTCGACGGGTAAACAAGTGTTGACAATACTGCAGAGACAGACACCGTCTAATAACACAGAAACAAACTAACGGCAGCTTTCACAGTCATAAGCCAGCATCGGCATGAAAGTTATCTGTGTCACAACATCCACAATAAAGACGAGAGATTACCTGCTCAACAGAAACTCCGCTGTATCAGCATCGGGTCCACATCGTCACGGACCTTTCGCCACCGTTCAAATGATGACGATGTTTATTCGGTTTGAGCCCTCTTTGTTTCACATCTCCGGTTTGTGTCTTTTCAGTGACAGACTTTCTTTCTTTGACTCTTTGTCAGTGGGGCAAGCAGAGGCAGCTGAACTGCTCAGGGCAAAACAAACCTCTCGTCCGCTTGTAGTTTCAAATGCGGAAGTGGGTCGGGACCAGACGTGAGCAGGAGTAGGAGAGTGAGCCAGGATTGGATCGGAAAATTGATCCAATAGGAGCCATCCGGGCCGGATGGTTCCTATTGGTCAATTTCTTTCCAGTTTTACAGGCACTAGAGAGAATGGTTTTGGTTCCTTTTACTCTTCACATTGTGTAGGTGGTACTATTGGGTCATAACCACCATCTAAATGATGTTAATAATAATAACAAATCTTTCAAATCATAGACCATAGCTTTAACTATGGACAAACATGCGATTAATCGCGATTAAATATGTTAATCGATTGACAGCCCTAATATATATACATATATGGTAATACACAAACCCGGGGAAGTCTGGGTATCATCGCATAATCCGTAATTAAATTGAGAATCATTGGATAATCTGTAATTCAATTGAGAATCCAAAATCAGAAAATGTATAGAAAAAACGTGATAAAAAATTATGATTTGTTTTTCATCCTTTTGATTTTATGTTCTGAACAAAAATAGGGAATTTAAATATTGGGGCCACTGGTACAGTGGACAGGCCAGATGGGGGTGCAGCGGCAGGTCAGCCCACCTCCATCTAACTGGCTCATTATCCACTTCACCAGCTCTGCCACTGGCTGATGAGAAAAACACAAGCACAACCCATTAACACCAGACAACACTGAACATACAGTTAGGAAATAATAATAATAATAATAATAATAACAGTGATTTTTTCGCGGCCTTGGTAACTTTAGTCCGCTGGACAGCAAGGGAGATTGGTGGGACCCGTGCCAACGGCTGAGGGCCCATTCTCAGTTGTCCTCCAGTGCCACACACTCCTGGTGCCCTGGTAATCCCGATGGAAGTGGGCCAAGAGGAATTTAAAGTTTAATCAGACCACAAAAGAGACAACCTACACTACCTATCTAGTGTGCTATTTGCTAACTGTATGTTCAGTGGTTGTCTGGGGTTAATGGCGGTGTTTTTCTCACTGGTAAACACATCCTCCAGAGTAGCTCTCCCCAGCAAGCCCAGAGACATTGCAGCTCCGACAGCCTATGTGGTCAGTGTGTTTACAAGCAAGAAAAACATTTATCAACTGTATTGTTCAACGGTTGTCTGGTGTTTATGGATTGCGCTTGTGTTTTTCTTGTGGTTTGTTTATAAAAACAACCAGCCTGCAGCAGATCTGGGGAAGAGGATTATGAGCCAGTTCTGAACAGCCACCAAAGCAGACAAGCCGGGTGGCAGAGGTGGGCTGCCCTGCTTTTACACCGCAATTGGCCTGTCCGCTCTACCTAACGAGCCCAGAGACACTACAGTTGCAGCGAAGAGCGGCTCTGGAGGATGAGTGACCTAGAGCGGAGCAGCAGAAGACCAGGATTAGGGCCTAAGAGATCGGCGTGTTTACCCGCAAAGCTACAGCTCATAAACCGCTGTGAACAGAGCAGTTTATGTGCCAGACTAACTGTGTGAGTAAACAAAGCACTAAGAAAGTTATGGTTAGTTTTTATTTATTCCCCATTTTTAGTCTGAGTACAAAATCAAAAGTACGAAAAAACTAAGCGTTAATTTTTTTGTATCACACACAAATAATGAAATAACAAATATTTGTTTTTGGATTCTCTATTGAATATCAAATGAACGACTGATACACAGACCTTGGTTCAATGACCTGCCAAGTATTTTTGCCTGCCCTTTTCAAAGACAATTTCTAGAACACTCACAAGTAATACTTAAATTAAACAGAATGATGTTCTCCAGAAATCAGCCTGTCCAGAGAAGATGACAGCTTGTTTTCAAGAAGTGCTTAGTTGTCAGTCATACCCACTCAGCGGCTATATGCCCAATGAGGTTTTATACTCTTTTTAAATTAGAAAATTCTGCACAATAGCTGTAGTATCATTATAACTCATATTGCCTTACACAAAATTGAGAATACCAATTATAGTTTTTAAAATATATTTTGAATGTTCTTGCTAATATTTGTTCTCAGTCCTTAATGGCAACACTGTTTGTTCTTGGAACGAAGCCAGCCTGGCCTCAGTGCCCTTTGCTGACATTTCTCAGTGTGAGTTGGTTATCTAAACCAATCAATATTCAGTGTGGGGAGCAGCACAGTGCTCTTTAGCCTCTGGGAGCAGTGATAGAAAACACTGAGTATTAAAACTCCCCGTGACCCAGTTCTTCACTGGGCTATGGTCGCTTCACCAAACATTTGAATTTGAACTTGACAACAAAATGTGTGTTAACATAAGAGCCACTGCAGCGTTACATTAATGTCCACTGTGGAACAACTCCATGGTAGGTCTCTTAACATGTCTAGTTACATGTTACATGGAATCAATGACACGCTATGCTGCAATGCAAGCTGCATTTTCCTCCAGAGCTTCTCTCAGTATGCATTACCTCTCTGCTGCTCCTTTCTAACTGCCCTTTACCACAACTTATTACCATGGACAAATCCTAATTAAATATAACAAAATGAACTGGCAAGAAAAGATTAGAATGACATTACAATAATGTAATATTAATTTACATTAATGCATTTCATGTTATTTTTCTCCTATGTTTTTTAACATTTAAAGTCCATTCAAATTCTAATATATTACTATTCCTTGTTGTTTTCAAATGTGTGATTCTTGCATGAGGCTATGTGTTGAGTACAGAGCCACCATAACAAAGGCCCATCATTGGATAAATACTTTACTGATCACTCAATTCAACATGTCAAAATCTAATAAGAATGTTCTGTTTAATTTTCTGTTAAATTTGCAGTGCACATTTATGCTGACAGAGAATCAACCTTTTGATGTTCACTTCAGCATCACTGTATTTGGGAGAAAATTCTATAAACCACCCAGCTTTTGTCTCACTATGTCCTGTTTTTGTCATTTCCTGGTACCTAAAGGAGTGGTGTTATCAAGGAGTGCTGTGTCATCATGTCTTCATCTGATCTTAGCTGGAATACTCACTCAATTTGACAAAAGAATCCCAACTCAAGGTTGACTTACACCGCGTTCCAAATTATTATGCAAATTGGATTTAAAGCTGGAGTTTGTAGAATATGTGAAAACGCATGAGACTGGAATGGAAACAACTGCGCTCCCCCCTCCCTTCCCTGTTTCAACTCCGTAGCTCCACACCGTTCTCGCGGACGTGCGCGACTGTAGCTCTTGGAATATTCACGTCGGAACTTTCTCTGTCACATAGCTGCCAACCTTCATGCTTTCATGTCCTCTGTATGTCGTGTATATATAACGGTATTGACAATACATTTGACGTTGACTTTGGCTCTGACTTGCTTGCTGTCTTGAGCCTTTGGCTACGGTTAGCATAAAGCTAATCAACTCACAACATTACTCGTGTGACCACGAGTAATGTGTGACCACAAACCGCCTGCTTTATTAGATTCACGGTCATTTCAACTACACAGCCAATTACTACTGCACATTTAGATTATCTGCTACGTAAAACTTACATTGGAGGCTCACCTGTCCAGGAGAAGAACAGCAAGCTCAGTATCCAACTTCAGCCCGATGCTATAGCTAAGCTCTCTCCACCTCGGATATGCTTGTCCAATGTTTACACGCAATTTATTTCATCTATTGTCACTCCCCCTCTTAGACGTCACGGCACTGATTTTTTAAAGCCTGAATACAGAGCCAAGAGGAGACACAGAAGTCCAGTGTTCTGTCTTAACACTATGAATTACAATATGCTAAAAGGTTATTATTGATTTTTGACCAAATGACGCCAGAAATAACTTACACACTCTAGCTTTAAGTGTCATAAACATTTAATTTCTTGTTTTTCAATTAAACTCATCGATGGTACTCTTTGGATCACTGAACTCAATCTCAGACATCTGTGATAATTAGTTTGCCAGGTGAGCCTAATTAAAGGAAAACTACTTAAGAAGGATGTTCCACATTATTAAGCAGGCCACAGGCTTCAAGCAATATGGGAAAGAAAAAGGATCTCTCTGCCGCCGAAAAGCTTCAAATAGTGCAATGCCTTCGACAAGGTATGAAAACATTAGATATTTCACAAAAACTTAAGCATGATCATCGTACTGTGAAGAGATTCGTGGCTGATTCAGAGCACAGATGGGTTCATGCAGATAAAGGCATAATGAGGAAGGTTTCTGCCAGACAAATTCATCGGATTAAGAGAGCAACTGGTAAAATGCCATTACAAAGCAGCAAACAGGTATTTGAAGCTGCTGGTGCCTCTGGAGTCCCGCGAACCTCAAGGTGTAGGATCCTCCAGAGGCTTGCAGTTGTGCATAAACCTACTATTCGGCCACCCCTAACCAATGCTCACAAGCAGAAACAGTTGCAGTGGGCCCAGAAATACTTGAAGACTAATTTTCAAACAGTCTTGTTTACTGATGAGTGCCGTGCAGCCCTGGATGGTCCAGATGGATGGAGTAGTGGGTGGTTGGTGGATGGCCACCATGTCCCAACAAGGCTACGAAATCAGCAAGGAGGTGGCGGAGTCATGTTTTGGGCCAGAATCATGGGGAGACAGCTGGTAGGCCCCATTAGGGTCCCTGAAGGTGTGAAAATGACCTCGGCAAAGTATATAGAGTTTCTGACTGACCACTTTCTTCCATGGTACAACAAGAAGAAGCAGAATCATCATGACAATGCACCATCTCATGCTGCAAAGAATACCTCTTTGAGCATAAAAGGAGAGAAACTCATGGTGTGGCCCCCATCCTCCCTTGACCTCAACCCTAATTGAGAACCTTTTGAGCATCCTCAAGCAAAAGATCTATGAGGATGGGAGGCAGTTTGCATCAATACAGCATCTCTGGTAGGCTATTCTGACATCCTGCAAAGAAATTCCAAGAAAAATATAATTTGCATAATAATTTGGAACGCGGTGTAATAGCTTTTTCTTCATCAGTATCAGTTTGACTTGGAGGTAGATGTGTTCACATGCAAGCTCACAAGCTGTTGTGATTTCAACCACAGTGCTTTGTAGACATCTCACCCCTATTGACTCAGAAGTTAGGCCTTATGGGGGCGCTAGTGAGCAGCGCATGGAGTAGACGTGCTTTCGGGGGCTCTTCCCTGCCAATATGTAAAACTATTACTTTGACAGTCTCCTACATAACTCTATCAGCCTCGGGAACAACTGTACGCATTAGGGGCCTCACCAGTTAAGTCTATGCAACGGCATGCCGAGGAAGCCGTCAAAAAACGTCGAGTGGCCTCGACCACCCTCTGCTTCTGCTGACGCTAATGCTAACAGTGCTAGCGCTAGCCAGCCAGATCATGACTCCAGCGACAGCGACATGGAGACGTTGCTGTTAATTTGGGAGAAGGTTTCCGACAAGATCCTGGGACACATGAACGGCAGGTCTGATAAATTAGAGCAAACTCTCCAGGTGGTGCAGAGCTCTCAAAGGGAACTACTAGAGAAGGTTGAAACAGTGGAAGAACGAGTTCTGGACCATGAGAGCCGCATAACCTGCTTGGAGAAGACGGTCTCTGGCCTGAAAGATGAGAACAACGCGCTCAAGCTAAAAGTGGATGACCTCGAAGGCCGGTCGCGTCGCAATAATATTAAGATTATCGGCATTCCTGAGCAGGAAGAGGGCGGAAAACCAACAGAATTCATCGAGGCATTAATCCCGAAGCTTTTCGGCAAAGACAGTTTTCAGTCACCGGTGGTTATCGACCGGGCGCACCGGACCCTGCGACCGCCGCCCACAGCTGGAGCTAAGCCTTGCCCCATCATCGCCAGGGTCCACTTCTATCGAGAGAAGGAGCTCATACCTCGCCTACGGAGGGAACGACAACTAGAGTACAAAGGCAATAAGGTGCTTATCTTCCCGGATTACACGCCTGAGGTGATGCGGCAGTGGCGTGAGTACACCGAAGCCCAGCGGATGCTACGGGAGCTGAAGGTGGAGCACAGCCTACTTTTCCCAACGAGGCTATGGAAAAAACACAAGGAGCGGTTCGAGGTCTTCAGTACAACGAATGAGGCAATGACTTTTATCAACACTGACTTAAAGAACTTATCTTCAGACGATGATACATTTCTCATTCAGGTAACTGTGTTCAACACACTGAGAGACTGTCAATCTAATTCTTCTGACTAAGGTCAATTATGTTTGGCAGCGGAACTGGGTTAACTTAGCTATCACAGCTTTAATAGCGAGTTAGGTTTGAAAGCGGGTTTCAGGCCGTGCGTGTAGCGGCTCCGAGCATGAAGGGATGTCTGTGCTTCGTTTGGGGAAGTGCTTGCGGGCGGGTAGGGGACATGTTCAGGTCCATGGGTTTGTTTGAGTGTGTTACCTCAGGTTACAATGGATGTTCTTTATGTGTCTTGTTTTGTTACATTTTGTGCACTTTTGAGAGGATACCACACTGCTTTTATTGCAGGGATAGTGTCAGTATCAGATAACGTAACACGTAGCAGCATAAATGATGCATTTACATTGGTCTCATGGAATGTAAAGGGATTGGGTCATGTGGTTAAAAGGGGTCGCTTCTTCTCGCATCTCAAGTCATTAAAACCAGACGTAATTTTTCTTCAGGAAACGCACATTGGTGTAAATGAGCAGCGCAGGTTGAGAGCAAATTGGATCTCCCAAGTTTACCAAGCACCTTTTACCCACAAGTCTAGGGGGGTTGCTATTCTTTTCCGAAAAAATATACCATTTAGTCTTGATTGTATGACAGCAGACCCATATGGCAGGTATTTGATGATATCTGGACACATAAACTCCCTTCCAATAACAATGCTTAACATTTATGGTCCAAATATTGATAATCCTGATTTCTTCCGCAAAGCATTTGATTTGATACCGGACTCCACCCCGAATGTTATTATTGGGGGTGACTTTAATTGTTACCTTGATCCGGTCCTAGATAGGTTCTCTACAAAACCACCTCCTACCATAGCTTATGATTTAATTAAAACAAGGAATATGGTTGAAATATGGCGACTGCAGCATCCTACAGATAAGGAGTTTTCTTTTTATTCTCATGTCCATAAGTCTTACACTAGGATCGACTACTTTCTGATAGCTTCTGAATTACTGCCTAGTGTTACTAATTCTACGTATCATAATATTTTAATATCTGACCACAGTCCAGTCTCTCTTAACTTCAGAAATATCCTATCTAGTCCAAAATACAGCTGGCGCTTCAACCCTCTTCTTCTTGAGGACCAGTCTTTTATCGAGCATATGACTGCACGTATAGACGAATTTCTTGTTACAAATGATAATGGGGAAGTCTCGGATTCTGTTTTGTGGGAGACCTTCAAAGTAGTTATAAGGGGCCACATTATTTCATTTGAATCAGCCAAGAAAAGAGAATTTAACAACCGCCTTAAAGACATTGAAAAAATGCTTCCAGGACTGGAAGAGGCTTATAAATCTTCCCTCTCATCCGCTGATTACAATAAGATCTTGAAATTGAAATATGAATATAACACCATTCTTAATAAACGTGTTGGTAGTCTTCTATTAAAAATTAAACAGAAATATTTTGAACTTGGAGATAAACCAGAGAAACTGCTAGCTAGCCAACTTAAAGGCGAAAGGGTAAAGGATAAAATCCAAATCAGGCAGACTCCTAATCAATCCGAGAGAGATAAATGCTTGCTTCAGGGATTTCTATAAGGAACTGTATTCTAGTAAAGTAAAGGCCACTGAAGCAGATTTCTGTAACTTTTTTGCTAATTTAAATGTTCCCCAATTAGATAGTGCATTTAGTACTTAGATGCCCCATTTTCTGAAACTGACCTCTTGAATGCCATTTGAGCCTTCCCCTCTGGAAAAACATCTGACCCAGATGGCTTTGGCTGTGAATTTTACAAATCATTTCATGACAAAATAGTTCCACTCATGCTGAGAATGGCGAACGATTTTATGAGAAATAAGACGCTCCCCAGTTCATTATATGAGGCAAATATCTGCTTGCTTTTGAAAGGGGGAAGAGAAGCGGTGGATCCTGCAAGTTACAGACCGGTTGCTCTCCTAAATTGTGATCTAAAAATAATAACTAAAGTTTTGGCTACAAAATTAGGTAGGCATATTTCCACAATTATACACCCTAATCAGACTGGATTTATCCCAGGTCGGTTTTCTTTTAGTAATGTCCGTTTGCTTTTAAATACAATATACTCAGTGCATGGGAAAAATACACAGGCTGCTATTTTATCTCTTGACGCCCAGAAGGCATTCGATCAGATCGAATGGCCTTACATGCTGAACACTTTAAAGCAATTTGGATTTGGGTAAAGTTTCATTGAATGGGTGAAAATAATTTATCTTAAACCAGTATCCTCTATTCTCACTAATTCAGATCAGTCCCAACCCTTTGAGTTACAGCGGGGTGTAAGGCAGGGAGACCCTCTTTCTCCTCTTCTCTTTGATATTACCTTGGAACCACTTGCAATAGGTATAAGGGGTCACCCAGATATTCATGGTGTAAAGTTTGGTAATGTTGAAAGCCTTGTTAATTTGTATGCTGATGATTTATTGATCTGTTTATCAGACCCAGTGGTCTCAGTTCCCAACCTCCTGAATTATATAAAATCATTTGGTAGATTGTCTGGGTACACAATTAACTGGGATAAATGTGAGTTCATGCCATTGACTAACATGTGCCCTATTTTCTTGAAATCTTTGCCATTTAAATTAGTTTCTACCCATATTAATTACCTTGACCTTAAGATCTCCAGAAACCCCAAAGTTTTACTGAAATTGAATTTTTTGGATATGATGGATAAACTAAAAGCTAATATTAAGAACTGGAAGTTGCTCCCTCTCTCAATGATTGGCCGCATTAATGCCATTAAAATGGTTGCACTTCCAAGGTTCTTGTATCTTTTTCAAAACCTCCCTATTTATTTGCCGTTACATTTTTTTAAACAACTAGATTCAGTTGTCCTGTCATTTGTTTGGGCAGATAAACCCCCTCGCATTTCTAAAGCCCATCTGCAGAAGAATGTAAAAAGTGGGGGTCTCGGCCTCCCGGTTTTTAGGCATTACTACTGGGCTGCAAATGCAAGGGCTCTCATTTTCTGGCAGGGGGGTTCTCCTCATGATGACTGTTCCTCTCCGCTCTGGCTAAAGATTGAATCCATGTCTGTATTACAAACTTCGCTCCCAGCGTTGCTCTTTTCAATTGCACAACCATCCCACAAGTTATTTGGCTACAATTTTGTTCTTAGTAATTCTTTGAAGATATTGAACCAAATAAGAAGCCATTGGATTACCAAATGTTTCAATAAATGCCCCAATAACAGGTAATCATTTGTTTAAGGCCGGCTTGACGGATGGGGTGTTTTTGGACTGGAGAAAGAGAGGCCTACGTTGCATTTCAGATTTTTACATAGATAACAATTTTGCTTCTTTCCCTCTGCTCCAGGCTAGATATCACCTCCCTCAGTCACATTTTTATCGGTATTTACAGGTCAGACATTTTGTAAGAGACCATGTTTCTGATTTTCCATTAAGACCACATAATTATAATTTTTTTAAATGTATAAAATATGTTATTTTATACATTTCTCTTACAACCAAACTCTAAACATTTGATTTCCCGCTTTGTCACTGCTTTTGAGACGCCAGTGAGTACCAGTCATCTCAGGGATAAATGGTCAGAAGAACTGGGAGTTCCACTGTCAGAGGAACTATGGGAGGAGGGCCTGTCCAATATACAGAAGTGCTCTATAAATTCTAGATATCGGTTAATTCAGTTTAAAGTCATACATAGGCTGCATTATTCCAAAACTAAACTTAACAGAATATTTGAATCAGTGTCTCCCATGTGTGATAGATGTAACAGAGCCGAAGGTTCACTCTCACATTTATTCTGGTATTGCCCAGTACTGGACAGCTTTTGGAGCGACATATTCAATTGGTTCTCTAAGCAATATAAAGTAAATATTCAACCAGACTGTAACCTGGCTATTTTTGGTTCCTCTGAAAGGACATCGACCCTCCCTTCCTACTGTAAGCAGGCTCTCAAAACAGGCATGGTAGCAGCCAAAAAATAAATTTTACTTAACTGGAAGTCCCCAGCATCCCCTTGCTTTAAGAGGTGGCTTAACGAAATGGTTTTTGTTTCGAGGATGGAACAGATTCGCCTTAGCAGAGGGAATGCACCCAAATATTATGAGAAAACATGGAAACCATTTTTGGCCTTACTTGATGAGACCTAAATGACTAATATATGAATCAGGCTGCTATGTGGTATTCATAATGTATTCATTTTCCTGTATTGTCTCTGTACTGACCAAGCTTTGATATTCCTCTCAGGGTTTTTTTTTGTTTTGTTGTTGTTGTTGTTGTTGTTGTTGTTGTGTGTGTTTGTGTTTTGTTTTGTTTTGTTTTTTATTCATACCCCTGATGGTATCATGAGACAGAAGGCACTGGGCTACTTTGCTTATTGTATATATCCTCATATAGCCTCTGTCTTTCCTTTTCTTACTTCATTTAACAAGGTCAGGTGCTGTATGCCCATTTTGTGTGTATTTTTTTTTTTCTTGTCTTCTGTTTTTTTGTAAAAGAAAGTTTAAAAAGGCCTTATATGTTTTTCCTGATCCTAGAGAGCTGTTGGGTAGATTTGATTTAAAATCATAAAAAATATTGCGTAGGAAAGGGACCAATAGACCAAGTCGCAAACTCCTGCACATGATCTAACTTGCAAAAAAGTAACATTTATTTGAAATGTTTCAGTACTAGACCTTCATCAGGTGTTTACATCAAATGTGGCTTGCAACTTCTGGGCAGACTTGGTGTATCAGTACATACAATAAGCACAGCCGAAACACCAGATAGGTCAGACTGTACTTACCGACCAAACTTAACTTGACTTTAACTTTAACATTACATTTATGGCTGAAAATGACTGCCAGCTTCACATATCCCAAAAATGCAAATGAATCCTCCGGGGTCTACCCAGGAATATGACTGTGACGTTGCAGTGATTTGTCTGTTCATGGAAGTCATACTCTCAGTTGTATCGCAATGAACAATGTCATGTTGTACAGATGCTTGTTTGAACTTTTCTATTCAACAAAGTGAGTCAAAAACAAACTTTTGAATTGTCCATCTTGATGTGAAAAGTTATATGTGGACATTGGGGGCTAGTTTCAAAAACTGGGTGTGCGACCACGCAGCACAATGACTTGCAGAGCCTTCATGCAGGATACAAGAATGCAATGACATCACTTTTGGCATGCAAATTCTCATACATGGGACACAGTGCTGAGCATAAAACAAAACTTCAGACAAGTCAAGTAGGATAATTAATATGGAGAGGAAGAATAATGATTACAGCAACTTTAAAATGCTAACTGGGTTTAAATAGATTTGGAAAAATCACAACCAATGCTTTTTTCAAATGAGTTCACTATGTCACTTCACTGTACACGCGCTGATTCAACTTAATGCTCATTTTTGAGGATGTAGATTATATTTAGCTGTGTGTTTTTCTCCATTATTCTTGTTATGTATACATTTACAATTGTTCCAAACTCAATCCAAGAAGATGGATGGACAGAAATAGATTTAGACGATTTTCGTCATGGAGAGTAGCAGGGCAGTAATTTTAGCTCTTGCTTCCTTCTTAATCATGCCACATAGTAGACTGCATATTAATCTGTGGAACAGCTGATTGTGTCAAGGCCAGCAGGAAGCTTGAGACACATGCTTGAATGTACAGGAGAAGAAAGTATACCATGCTCCGAGGCACTGACCATCATACCATTTTCTTAGAGCTCACTGTCATCTGGAGAAATTATCACCGAAAATAGCCAAAGTCTTCTTTCAATATAGTCTAGGTCTCAAGTGGTTATAAATGGGACAGTCACGAAAAATTGTGTTCAAATTGGACAATTCTGAAGTTTACAACTTACATGGATACAATGTTCAGCACTAATGCATTAACCCTTACCATAATCAACTCTCTTCAGAATCGCTTGCACTACCTTTATCCAAATATTAGTTGCCAAACCCCAACCATTGGGGGGGTCACCAGCTCAGTCACCAAAGCATGGTGACTGAGCTCTCAGTTACCATGCTTTAGTATTGCATTAGCTTTAGCAGAATGGATGGGGACATGATCGAAAGACAATAGGAGTCCACTGAAACTTTATTGTAACTAAGCACATATGTGGATCTGCTTGACCTCTGTTGACCCCTGTCACCATCGACCTGTGTGCTTTGTGTATGACAAGACTCTAGTCCTTGAGTTTGGTCTCAGTCTCAAGTCTGGTGTCTATAACTATATTTTCAGACTTGTCAGACTTCAGTCTCCTCTGTCACTGAGCTCTCAGTTCCCAGCACCACATTCTTATTTAAAAGTGCAGATCATTCTTTTTTCCACAGTGTGTCCTTACCTTGTAACAACCAATGCATCCAGAGTTTAGATGTGTAGCTTGTAACATGGTACTTAATTTCTAGTATACAGTAGTTCTTTTATTGTAATCACATTAAAGCAGATCATCATTGTTTTCTGCTCCTGCCACCCTTCAGACTCTATGTACTTGATTCAAAGTTATATCACAATTCATTCTCATTATCAAAAACATCAGGATGAAGAATACTGAATGAGCACTGCATGATATTGCACAAAACTGACATTTTGTTGTTTTTAGGGCTGTCAAGTGATTAAAACAAATCTTTTAATTACAAGCTTTGTGATTGATTAAATGCAATTAATCACACATGCCAATATCTGCAACATTTAAAATTATTTCATGCAGATATATTTTGGTAGAAGAGTGAAACAGTGAATAAATGGACATTCTAAACTTTATGCCATTGCTACCATTTCATCACTACCACCTTTTGTTTTAGCATGATTTAACATCATTAGATACAAATAGCATGAATATTAGCAGGGACAGTGATAGCTGTCAGTCAAACATGAGGTCTCCTTGTGTATTAAGGCGCTGCATAGTTTATTCATGGGCAAATTGTCACCTGTACTGTACATGTACAAGTGTGAGGTCAATTAACACACCTGCGAGTAGTAGCAAGTTCACTAACAAAGACCAGGATAGGGAGGGGGTTGTGTTTGTTGGATTATAGGGGTCGAGGTCGGTGGACAAAGGAAAAGGGGGTCAAGTGCCAGTGGAATGAACTTGGGTTGAACGAGGTTGTGGAGTGGCTGGACCATCTAGGAACCCAGTTGTGACTCAGAGTGGGGGCACGTCTCGATGAGCGCGCATCTTGATTGGTGCTCCTTCATCATCCCCCCGTGGTTCCTGTGCTGGAATAACCTGGGTCCAATTCTGGAGAATCCTCTGGCTGTGAGGCAATAATCAGTAATCAGTCCATATCCATTAAAATGTGATTGCTAAACTGTTGCAAAGAGGATGCTAGCGAAACGTGATGTGATCACGTAGGCCCACTAGTCATGTGACTGAGGCCCCGTCCACACGGACGAAAACAATCTTTTTTTCCTCCGTCTTCCTCAGCGTCATTTCAAGAATATTTGCGTCCAGACCGATCCACTGAAAACGACTGAAAACGCTGTAGTTCATATTCCAGGCCTATAGGTGGCGCTTGAAATTCACCGAAAACGGAGAACAAGACAGAGCATACGCAAAAAGCTTGCGCGCTGTAAACAAACAGACAGTAGACGGAGAAACCGTACACAACAAAAAGAAGACAAAAATGGCTAGTGCAAGGAAACCAGAATTGTTTGTGTGGACCGATAATGAGGTCGAACTGCTGCTGCGACTCACACTCAACTACAAGGTGAGTAAGTTGCAAGAAACACGAACACAACCATGTAGTCCGCCGTTGTTGTTGTTGTTATGAGACGTTGCGGGGTTCAGAGGTCGAAGGCAAGAGGTCGAGGGGTGGGGCAAATCCTGCCATGCTGTAGAGAGCGTTGCTGCACCGTGTATTAAGTGGAAGTGAGGAGTTTCTGCGTGCGTTTCGATATTTTTGGCGAAGGAATTTAAATACTCGATAATGGAAATTTGCACATCGTCAAAACAACAATGACGATATTATCGCAAACGATATATATCGCCCACCCCTACTTACGATCACCTGAATATATCAGCTGAACGATTATAACAACAAGCACCGGGTAGGTTAAATGTTATCATTAAAGTAAGCAATGCTGACCACAGAGTCAGGATCATTATTCCTGCAGAATAATGCTGCCTCATGTGAGCATCCCAATGTTACACCAAATGCAGTCATTTGTTGCCAAAACCCAAGTAAAGAGTAGTTTGTGAAATTAACAACAGTTGGAAGATCTGTGACAATAAAAGACAGTAGGTATTCCACATGAACCAACTGTTTTGCTCATCCTGGCTCCAGGCCTTACTGTGCGTGAGTGGCACTATGACGTGACAGCTGTCAATCAAAGGCAATCGACAGATTCCCTCAGAGATATTACTGATTATTTAGACAGGATTCATAAAAGATTGCCATATATTGAAGCTACTTTATCACTGAAATGTCGTTAAATTTAACTAAATTAGCACTGTTTGATAACATGAATTAATTCAATTTAAATCCCATAGGCGTAAATTCCGGGGGACAAGAGGGGCACGACCCCCCCCCCCCCCCCATATACCCATATATCCACCATTGCTCAGTTGTTGCATTCTTTTGTTACACAATAAGTGCTAAATAAAATTTTTGGAGGTATACATTGATACTAAATTCTGAGAACAGCTCATTCTATTGGTGTAACAAACACAGGTCTGTGTAAGCAGGCATACTACCTCATGAATCTGATTGAGAGAATGTCAAGAGTTTGCAAAGCTGTCATCAAAGCAAAAGGTGGCTACTTTGAAGAATATAAAATATAAAACATATTCTGGTTTGTTTAACACTTGTTTGTTTACTGGATAATTCCATATGTGTTCTTTCATAGTTTTGATGTCTTCAATATTGATCTACAATGTAGAAAATAATTAAAATGAAGAAAAACCATTGAATGAGAAGATGTGTCCAAACTTTTGACACAAACTTCTGACACTTTTGGTACTGTATATATAGTGTGAACAACAATGTGTTCAGGCTAAGATACAGCGTGAACTCTGCAGTGTTTGGAACGTCCTCTGTACATGTAAGATATAATCAGTAGGTTCTTTAATTGTAATGGCAGGATTTATTCATTATTTCACTGATGATGACAGGACTTCTGATCTTCAGCCATCTTCAGACTTACTTGTCACTGTCACTCGGTACAATGATGAAGCAGGATCTTCCAGCTCTGCAGACCTGGTCGTTTTTTCAGGGGGGTAGAATCCGGAGCAGCTCCTTGTTTCCTTGGGCAAGAAGGTCATAAAGTACTAACTGTACACAATGTCTGCGTGAGACACACATATTAAACCTTGTAATGTCCTCAAAAGTGCATAGTGAAGTTACATAACAGTCTAATAACCGTAATGCCAAGTCGTTACAATATAATGAATTTACTACTGGGTCCATACAATCGCAATTTACAGTCAGCTGTTACAAATAAAGGCAACTAAAAAGTGACAGCAGAGCAGCCGGTCAAAATATGACTGCTATTTTATGATCTTCACATGTACGTAGCTCACTTAGCTCAGCTTTAGCAATACCACAGTACCAAGAAAACAGTCACATCACGCTAACTGTTACAGTTTTTGTAGTCATTAGTTACACTAAAGATATGTTTCAGTAAACAGCACGCGTTAGATGTTACTCACAGGCCCAAAGAAACATTGTCAGTTCATCTTTTAACTCATCCACAGCTGTCTCAAGTGTCAGAAAGCCTTGACAAAATGTACTCCTGTTTAGCTTTATTTTATGTCACTTCATTTCTCTCTGTGTGTCTTTCAGGAGCTGTTGTTTGAGATGATGATAAAAGTCGTTCCTGCAAGTTTGTGTTTACTGAATAACTTACTAAAACTGTTAATTTCTCTGCGATAGTTAGTCTGGCCGGCTGGACTTCTTCATCATCCCTGCAGCACACTAGAGGCTACAGTGACTCACTATCCCCCCCTGGTCAGGAGGACTTATTACAGAATGTATTACAAGACACCCGTACCTGGCTGCTTAGCAGTTGATATCTGTGCAATACAGTACATTGTAGGGCTGTGCAATTAATCGAATTTTGATCATGATTTCGATTTTTGGGTCAAACGATCTCCAAACTATTATAATTGAATTGAAACGATTCATTTGGCATTTTTCTTTGTACAGTAAGCCTAGAGATTGCGTGCATGCGCAATTCAGTCCCTCCCCCAAAGCATTCACCACGGCCCTGCTGACTGGCACTCACTCAAGTTACGTTTTTCTCTAAATTACATAATTACAAAATCGCCATCAGTCAACAGGACGCTGTCTGACTCTGTCACTCACGGGGAGGGAGGCTGTTTTCTGGGGGAAAGTTCACTAAGTCTCGGTGGAGGGCTGAATCACCGCGACAAACACTTGGTGAGTTTAAGTTTTTTGCCGGGGACCGACACTGTTTTTCGGACAGAAATGTGACGAAGAGTCGGTCGGACAGACACTTCACGTATAACTGCAGTATTTTTTTCCTCTTATAAGTTGCCAAAGACACGACCAGTTACTACGTTACTGTTGTTTGGTCCTGTAACATTGCTTTGTGGGACATTTCTCTATTTTGTTGAGTGATGGACCTGTTCAGTTATCAGACAGTGAACACCATCAGACCGACACACCCCCGCTCCGCGCCGCCGGCTTATCCGTTCGCAGTGGTTCAGTTCGCCAATACTGCGCGTCAGACATCGATCTCAGACACACTGTATGTACTATATGTATAATGCGACTCCTTATCCGTCAAATTCAGACAGGCACAAGAAAATAACAGCTGCCATTGGATACTTTTTAGCTAAAGATATGCACCCTATCGTTTGTCTTATTTGATTTTCTAAGTATATTTATTTTATTCATTAAATGTTTTATAGAAATTGCAGAACAGTTGGATACATATTTGTACATTATTTTCGATTTGAACATTTTGTATTTTTCGATTTGAAAATTTCATGTATTTTTTTTAAGAGAAATGCTGAATAAATGCATCATGTTTCCAAACTCAAAAATAATCGCATAAATAATCGTGATTTCAATATTGACCAAAATAATCGTGATTATGATTTTTTCCATAATTGAGCAGCACTAGTACATTGGCATCTTGGACATAACACCAGAACTGTTATTTCTTCACACTCTGTTGATAGGGTTAGTTAATTTTTTTAAATGTTTTAAACTATAATTATGTCCATATCTTATAAAATTCACCTTTAAGACACTAGAAAACAAGCTTGCCAGATGACATAAAAGACCCAGATTCTACTATAGTCCATTCTATTTTAGTGACAGCCTAATTTTCTTTAGGTTTAAGCACAAAATAGATTAGATAGAATTATTAGATAGAAAATAATAAGCAGAATAACACAGGAAGCTGTCTATGAAAGATGGTGCTGAAAGCAGCATGGCAGGCAGCACTGTGACATAAAACAAAGTGAATTTCGCTGATGTATCCCTGTGGGTTTAATCCAGCGTGGCATACAGAGCGTGGCGCAGCCTACAAGGATTATGTGTGCTGGACTTGGCCCACTCTCTCCTCCTCTTTGCCCTACTTTTCATTGAATCATGCAGAGAAAGGCAGAACAAGAGCTCTTTCTCTCTCTCTCTCTCTCTCTCTCTCTCTCTCTCACACTGCAGGAATGCAGGGACAGATGGAGCCAATGGGAAGGGGAGAGAGCCATTATTGGACAGAAAAAGAGGCAGAGATAGCTCTACAGTGCATGATGAGGACAAACATCACGTTCCACACTGGTTTTCTAAAATATAAATTCCATGTCAAATAATAATTCATTAAGCTTATACTGCCCACTAAGAATCTCTGAGTTTCAACTTGAAGTGGATGTCATCACTGTTGATGATAAGTATTTCCTCCAAGTGATTTCCCGCAGCATATTGTGTCCAGTCAGTTGTACTCAAACTGCAGAGACTGAGGAGCTGCCATGACGAATGTCTAGTCACGAAAGCAGGGCAACATATACTAGAGCACCCCCGCCCTTGCCAGCCCACACTGTCCCCATTTCCCTACTCCAGCTCCCATCAGCAGATCCAGACCATGCCAGCCCGCCTGCATTTTAGATGCACAAAGGCAGTCGTGCTCTTCATTATTAACAAATATATTAACTTGCGTTATTGGATCTACCAATTCAGTTTTTTCAGGGCCCTTGCTGGTTATTAGTTATCAAGGAGACCAATACCTTATGTTAAAGGTGACATATTATGCTCATTTCTGCTTGTTGACATGGTTCCTTGATGTCTAAATGAAATGATAGTAACATGCTTTGGTCGAAAAAAACGAAGGACTGAGCACAGCAGGGTTCTTTACACACCAGTTTCACAGCCCTGCTCTAAGCGGCCGGTTTGAGTGCCTTTCCCTTTAATGCTAATGAGCTACTGCATGTGCCGCCCACCTCTTCCTGCCGGGCGGAAGACGTGAGGACGGCATCGCGTGACCATGGCAACGAGCAATACACAACGCGAAGCAACCTTTCTATGTCCATGCCTGCATATAACTGATATTAGCACAGCAGACATGTAGCAGGTAACCCCTGTCTCCGGCTCCAAAACAAAGTAGTGATTGCTTTACTGCAGATAACGTTTTGGTGCTCTCAGGTCTGGTACCTCATGACAGCAGCTAACGCTACGTATTACATGTATACCAACACACAGGAAGTTGTTCGACTGCCAAGTTACTCCTGGGCGTCTAACACACAGTCCTTTAGCACAACATGCTAATCAATTAACGTAGCTCACTGAATAACAGACCATTTCATTCCGTCTCCTCTGCGTGTTACGGCCGGACAGTAGCTCACCGGCCGCTAGCAACTAAGACCATTTCATACAATCTCCTCTGTGTGTTCACGGCGGAACAGCAGCTCACCGGCCGCTAACAACTGAGACCATTTCATACAATCTTCTCTGCGTGTTCACGACGGGACAGGAGCTCACCAGCCGCTAACAACTGAGACCATTTGATACCGTCTCCTCCACATGTTCAATGTTGATAACTTCACATGTAACGTTAGTTAAGCCTCATATTTACATCGACGCTTAGCGTTAGCTCGTGTGCTAAACGGCCAAAGTAACACAAACTATACTGTTAAATAAATACTTACATCATCTGTGGCGTTGCCAGCGTTGTACTGACCCTGGTTGCTGAAACAGTCCGACGTGAAGTGACTGGCACAGACCATAACGCTTTTGCTCATTGAAGCTGGGACGTTTCTCTGATGAATAAAATGTAGCCACTTCGCTCTGATATCCTCTTTGGTAAGGAGGCTATGTAGCAAAACATGAGGATCCGTGCATCTGGTTGTACATGGTAGCGGTCAGGCTGTCGCGTACAAGTGAAGCGATAACGAGAAAATGGCGGATCCTCGTTAAGGTAGCTGCCGTAGTGTGGGAGGAGATACCCAGCGCGAGGGCTGGAGTATTCAAATCACCCGGACTGTTACGTAACAGTCGAGGTGAAATCCAAATGGCTCATTTAGAGACTCAATTCCTGACTCTGGTAGTTTACAAAACATTGACTTAGTTGTCGAAAATCACTCTTAAGGGGTGGGGAGGCACTCCGGATACGCAAATATACATACTAAAGCAAGGAAATAGTGAGTTTTGCATAATATGTCCCCTTTAAGAACAGATTTACATTTGCAGTAAAAATTAAACAAAAGTCATGTGTCAAAATTCTTAATAACGGAATGGAATGGAATGGAACTAACTATACTCTACTCAAGTTCTGAACCTAAGTACAATGTTAAGGTACTTTAATTCAGTATTTTCATTATAGAAATGTTTATAGTTTTTACACTCCACTACATTTATTTGATAATTTTGGTTACTAGATACTTGGAAGATTCAGATTATCCAGTGCTGATAGGCTTTTACTTGTGACAATCAGGGACAGACTACATAGTGGGCCTGACTATGTATAACATAGTCATTGTAGCAGACAATTAGCCATCATGTAAATACTGAATGTATTGTTTTCTTCAGGTTGGCTGGATATCAAAGTCCTTGTTGTGTAATTGTTGACTGTTGATGCATTTAAATATCAGAAATATGTGCAACCAATTTAAACTACATCACCTGAAAATTCATATACCACAGACTGACCTTAATATCCTAATGGAAATCAGACTGAAATAGAGTATACATCCAACGGGTTAATCCCTCACAGCCTAGGAAAAGAAGCTTGCATTATAAGGAGCCTTCAAATGGAACCGCCTCATCCAAATGTGATGCATTCACTCTTCAAATGCAGCCTTCGGAGGATGCAGCCTCTAAACTGAGGCACAGCTGATACTTAATTCTTTTGAAGTTATTTCTCTGAAAGCTAACCGATTTAGTAATAATTCAATTCATGTGGTGTGTGTATGCAGACCACCCTCAATAGCAGATGTACTTGCTCTGTACAGTAGCTCAGAGATGCTTGTTCTAGGTAACCTAACTTGTTTGACAAATGATTTAAACAGTCTAAAATAGATGTCTGATAATTCCAATCCGTCACAGTTAATTGACTAGATGAACAGACCTCAATTGAAAGTTTCTTCAAAAATCAACATTGATAGATTTGATTCTGTGTGACAGGAGGGATAAAACGACTGCTTCTGATTCTGTGTGACAGGAGGTATAAAACGACTGCTTCTGGAGCTGTTTCACCTTATTGACCACTGACCTCTGGCCTGTGTGAGAAGTGCTCAACTGGAAGGATCAAGAACTAGGATTATTATCGAAGGAAATGTAATTTTTTTAAAAGAGAGTTTTAAGTAAGCTTAGTGTTAAAGTCAGAACAAGCCTATGGTTCTACACATCTAACACTAATCTAACTCTTCATCTATTCCTTCTTATGTTACATTTAATGATTGTTTAATAAATAAAATATCAGAGATTTGCCATGCTTTCAACAGGCTTTTTGCTGCTGCTGTAAATTAGTATGTTATGGTGTACGCAGATTCTGCTGTGGCTCATGTGCCCTCCTAAAATCGTACGTCTCAGCTCACCCTATAGGCCTTCACTTCCTCTGTTGCTCAGGAGGCATTTCAAATTAGCTATTAATAGGATAAACTAGACCCATGCTTTTTAAAGATCTGTGCCCCATTCATTACTGACCAAATTACATATCTGTTTAATGTCTCCATTTCGACTTGATTTATCCCTTGTCAACTCCAGTAATCGTCCTGGAGTCATTAGTTAATAAACAGCTCTAATAATTACTCTCACAAAATTCACAAAAGAGTCCACACCAGTCTGGCATCAGAGCTAAACAAAGCTACAGTGCACATTGATTACAAATACAACAGTAACTGCTGTTAACAAAAGGAAATATTGCATTGCATATTGCATAAAGCATGTTATACTGTTGATCATGATCTGCTCCTACAAAGGCTATGTGATATTGGTTTTGATTTTATGTCCTGTAAATGGTTTAAAGACTACTTGTCATGAACAAGCCTTTGACAAACTGCAAAATTCTCTTTTTTATTCAAAATTTGGTCTGAATACACATTTTTACACCTCAAAGACTGCATAGGTCGATTGCCAGTGTCTCCCAAAACAAAATGACCAAAGCAGTGGATCAGCATTCGATTCCCCTGGTCTGCATGTCGAAGTGTCCTTGGGCAAGATACTGAACCCCAAACTGCTCCTGATGTGCTGGTTGGCACCTTGCATGGCAGCCACCGGCATCAGTGTATGAATGTATGTATGAATTACTGCAAGTCGCTTTGGACAAAAGCGTCTGCTAAATGCCCTAAATGTAAATGTGTACAGACCTTCGTCATATGCTCAGTTTGGTCGGTTTTGGAAAACATCATGGCTTGGCTTCAAATAACTAGCAACTTCTAATCAAGAATATGTCTCATAAAAAATTGCAAATGGCGAAAAAATAAGGAGAAACGTGTTAAATCGATGAAGTCAACAGTGACAGACTTAAAGGAATAGTTCATTCTAGAACGAAATTCAGTCATTACCGACTCAGCCTCATGCTGATGAGAAGTTTGGTGTAGTTTCTTACTCCTCAAAGTGCAGCTGGAGACCCGTGGGGGTACCCTCCTGCAGCAAAAATCCATATAATGGGTGTAAATGGTGTCTGAGACGAAAAGGTCCATAAAACTACACAAAAACTTTGTAATGTTCCTCCATACTGCTCATCCGCTGCAATCCAAGTGTCCTGAAGTGGCGACATCCAGAGTTTACTCGAAACAACGTCATTTAGTACATTTTTCTAGCCTAAACAGTCACTATACTATATTTGCCTGGAGGCACGCTCCCGCGTACACGCGAGTCTCCCTCACAGCCGTTTGCACTACGGAAGCCGCGCCAGACAAGATCAACAGAACTCGCGATAGATACACACCGGTATTTACATCCAGCTGTGAGTTTTAAAGTTTCAAAACACTAGTGCAGGCAGATCCCTCTTGTGTTTGTGTGTCGCTCGTCGCTCACAGCATGGCACCATCATTGGCCACCCGTCGATCTAGTGTGCCAGGATTCTAAGAAGTGACAGATATTGGTTTCTACTGTATATTTATAATTCCCTTTACTGGCAAAGTGCGTAACACCACTTCCTTACTATACTTGTCCTATAGTCATTATTTGACCTGTTCCAGTGATTGGCTAATGGTCAAAATCTAGCAAACAAATTTGGGGAACTACTTTTTGTTTTTTGTGCTGCACACACTTGGGCCCATTTACAACACAGTAAAATTTAACACAGTTCTACTTATTGATGTGTTTAAAACCATGATTTAAAAATACTCTGGTATTGAATGTAACTGTTTATATTGTTGTTTGTTTTCTTGTTAATCATTCTTGTGTGATTATTCTTTTTTTTAAAACTTTATTTTTTCCAAGTTTTGGAGTGAACATGAACAAGCACAGACATACATTAGGTCTAAGGGATTCAGTTCAACATCACATATACAATGGTTGTGAGATTGCGAGGCATTAAAGGGGAACTACTGTTTTTTACAACCTGAACCTTATTTATAGCATAAAATACGATCATTTACTCACCCAGATAACTTTGGTGTCATTTGGAGTCGTTCGGACAAAATTAGATCCAGTGGAGCGCCATGTATATCCATATCATGCGAGTGATCGGGGCACTGAAGCGCAGCCTCTATATAACGCATTATCTGCTGCGAAACTAGTTAATTTCACCAAAATTTTGTTATGATACGCTAGTGCTATTCCCCTCTGAGTTGCCTGTTATCAACATCCGGGGTCTGTAGGTTGACCTAGCCGTTTAGCCTAGCCGCAGCCATTTTTTGTTCTTTGGCCAGGTGTTCCTCTCTCTGCCTCCGCATCCTCCTTTCAACGAGCTCCTCATCCGTGTACTCTGGCTCAAACGGTAAGGACGTCCATCATAAACAAAGTCATCATCCACCACCGCAGAATCGGAAAAATATTCAGCCATGTTGCAAAAAACTAGCAGTAGCAAACTACCGGTAAACAAGCCGGCTGTCGTGGGTGCGCGCGGCTTTCAGAGATGACATCATCCAGGCCAGAGGTTAGTAGGTCAACCTACAGACCCCGGATGTTGATAACAGGCAACCCCGGACTCAGAGGGGAATAGCACTAGTGTATCATAACAAAATATTGGTGAAATTAACTAGTTTCACTGCAGATAATGTGTTATATAGAGGCTGCGCTTCAGTGCCCCGATCACTCGCATTATATCGATATACGCGGCGCTCCACTGGATCTAATTTCGTACGAACGACTCCAAATGACACCAAAGTTATCTGGGTGAGTAAATGATCGTGTTTTATGCTATAAAAAAGCTCCAGGTTGTAAAAAACGGTAGTTCCCCTTTAAGGGTTGCTCAGCTATTTTCCAGGGGGGGAGAAAAACTAAAATAAAAAAGGGGGAGTTTACATAGCCAGCAAATACCAAGTTATAACTTTCCACAGTGTATCTCCAAATTACAGCACCTGTTGTGCAGTGATGATATTAGTGAGTCAACATATCCTATACATGAAAATAAGCAATTACAAACTTATGTACAGGGTCCAAGATCACACAACACAAAGTTTTTGTTAATTCCCTTCTGTATTGAAATATAATAATCATTTCTTCCAATAATTGTTAAATTTATCTATACAGATAAAGATTCATGGAGATGTTCAAAGAGATAGATAGATTTAACATACGTTGTGGAATGACTCTTAGCTGAATGCAGACATGAATAAATTCTAGAAACATTAATCAGATTTGTTTCACTTTCCAGAGAGATTCTGATATTTTTATCGAAATGGTGCCTAACCTGAAGATATCGGAAGAAGTCCTGTCTTTCTAGATAGTAGGAGTCTTGTAAGCTGTTGGAAGCTGTCTATTCCTCTGTTGGAGCAGATCAGGCAGTATACTGTAATTCCTTTGAAGGTCCATTGCTTATATCTTTCATCCATCTGTGCGGGTTTGAAGTCACTGTCATGTGCCACCCATCTTAGTATTTGTGCATTTTTTTCCAATTTTAACTTTTTGCATTTTCTGAACCAAATATTCATGGGGACCTTTGTCCAAAAGTTCAATTTCTCTGAATGTATGGTGTAAAGAGATCTATCCCCTATTAGCGATTGAAGAGGTATGTCTAGTTGGCTTTGATCCAAATCTTTCCATTTCGCAACGTTGTGCGGGTTGCACCAGTTAACTAGATATCTGAGCTTTGTGGCCTCGTAGTGACTCTCCAGACATGGAAGAGATGTCCCCCTTTTTTCTTTGGGTAACTGTAATGTGCTAAATTTAATCCTGGGATTTTGGCCTTTCCAAATAAATCCAGAAATCATTCTTTTCCACTCATTAAACTGTTTAGGAGGTATTTCTATTGACAAGGATTGAAAAAGATAAAGTAACCGTGGTAAGATATTCATCTTAACAATATCTATTCGATTGTGCATGTCCAAAGGTAATAAAGTCCATCTTTTCAGATCATTTATAATTTCCTTAGTAGTAGGGGAATAATTTATTGTGTAAATTGTAGACAAATCTTTTAGTATTTGGACCCCTAAGTACTTAATGTTGTTATTTTCCCATTTGAAATTACATATTTTCCGTACAGTTGCCTGTGGAGAATAATTGTACACAATGGTTTGTGTTTTATGGAGGTTTAATTTGTACCCTGAATAATTACCAAATTGTCTAAGACGAGACATTAATTTAGGTAGGCTCGAATCTTGGCTGGTAAGGGTTAACAAGATATCATCCGCATACAAACATATTTTGTATTCAGTTTCTCCAACCAGGATCCCTGTAATTTCTCTATCTAATTCAAATTCAAAGGGGGCTTTATTGGCATGAATTGCAACAATGTTGCCAAAGCATCTGTCCAATCACTCGGACAGAACACAACAAATAACAACACAAAACACAACACCAAGATTGATTTACATTAATTATATATACAGTATATACAGTGTGTGTGTGTGTGTGTGTGTGTGTGTGTGTGTGTGTGTGTCGGTCACTCACTGTCCCTCAGGTTGTGGCATGTTGACACATATTGGGCAGCAAGGTATGCTCTATCTCCTTCTCCCAGGAGTATTTTTGATTTTGATATGTGGTTCGGCTCTTTGAACTCTGAGATTAAATCTATCTTCTCTAATTGCTTGTGCGAACAGCACAAAGAGGGCAGGGCTTAAGGGGCAGCCCTGGCGACAACCCCTTTCAAGTAGAAATTACCTGGAAAGACTGGCATTTATTTTGATCCTGGCAGAGGGAGAATGACAAACTTTTCAAACATCCAATTACTATATTGTTAAATCAAAAACGTTGCAGTACTAAGTACAAGTATTCCCATCTCACGGAGTCAAATGCCTTTTCAGCATCAAGGCTAAGAATAATAGACTCTGCGTGATCCTTACTCATATGCTCCACCAGGTGTAAAGCACGTCTCACATTGTCATGTGTCTGTCTATTTTTAACAAATCCTGTTGGTCAGTATCAATTAGGTCTGGAATTATGTCCTCTAATCTTTTGGCAATTATTGAAGCATATAATCTATAGTCTATGTTTAGAATTGATATTGGTCTATATGAGCTGCATTCAGCCTTATCCTTGCCTATCTTAGGGATTACGGATATTATTGCTTGCTTCCATGAGGCAGTCGTCTCACCCCCTTTAAGAGCATAGTTGAAACATTTCAGAAGTAATGGTGTTACTAAATTTCTACATGTTTTGTACCATGTTTTGTATCTGCGGGGTACCCGTCCATTCCTGGTACTTTATTTGTCTTAAGTCTTGAGATGGCACTGTCTATCTCCTCTTTCGTTATCTTTTGTGTCATTATTTTATTTTGTTCGATTCCAATTGAGGGCAGGTCTAATGATTCTCAAAAGCTAGTTATGTCTAAAGGTTCAGCACCACTGGGCTGTGTGTATAAATCCTTAATTTTGTGAAAGGACCTTTCGGCTTGTTGCTTACGTATTCTCCATGCCAGTAACTTTTTGGCTTCTGATCCATTCTCATAATACCTTTGTTTTATGAATTTTGCCTTCATCTCCATTTGGCTGTCTTTATTTACTTCTAGTTATATTGTGTTTATTTGATTTAACAAGTGGGGGTTGTTGCATTCCATATGTCTTGTTTCAAAATATTAAAATGTGTCCAGTAAATCCTTTAACTGTTTCTGTTTTTCCTTTTTCCTTATATTGAAGACCACATTATAAGCTTCCCTCTAATTACAGCCTTGGCAGCATCCTATAAAGTACTAGGAGATATTTCCTCATTGTCATTATACTCCAAGTAGTCTTAAATTCCTGTTCAATATATTTCTTACACTGAGGGTCATTTAGAGGGCTGGTATTAAGTCTCCATGCGGTGTCTTTAGTTTTGTTATCTAAACGAAGTGACAAATATACACCTGCATGATTAGATATATCTTTGACCCCTATGTCACAATTTATTATTCTATGTCTCTCTGTGTTAAACTTGAAAAAATAATCAATCTTGGAATGGACACTATGAGAGTGTGAGAAGAAAGAAACTGTTTTTGTACTGGGTGAAGTTCTCACCATATGTCTATCAAACCGACCTCATTCTTTTCATTAAATTGGTAGAGTCAACACCAGGTTGTAACTGGACATTCCAGTCCTCGCCACAAATCAGGACACCGGAGGATTCTGCAGCTATTATATTGAATATTTTTTAAATTAACGTTTTACCATTACCTGGTGGTCTGTAAACATTAATCAATGTTACTTGTTTATGATCAAGGAATCCTTTAACCATGATGTAGTGCCCCTCCGTATCAACAATCTGCGCAGAGGGCTGGAAAGTCACTTTATTTGAAATCAATATTGCGACCCCTCTTGCATGCCCATTTCTATAAGAAGAATAAAATGTGTTTTGTTTTTAAACCCTAAATTTTTCGTGTTCTTTATGAGAGAGGTGGGTTTCCTGCCCGAAAATCACATGTTGTTTTTCCCTCTTCATTTTAGCTATTAGTTTATTTCTCTTAATTGGCTTATGCAACCCATTAACGTTTAGAGTAACTACTCTATATTCCTGATGTGACATTTGTTTTTGGTGGCCTTTTGCGTATCCACTTTATGCTCCCTTATCGACCTTAACCTATGAATTTCTGTCTGTGCAATGAAACATAACCTTAGAACATATATAAAAAGACTTCCATTTTTGAAGTTTCGAAATAACTTCTGAATAGGGAGGGGAAACCTGCACTTACTGGAGGGCCCCTCCATGTGTGAACCAATATCATCCTCTCGTGAATATTTTTAGTACACACAGTTAGTGCTTTTTTTTTCTTTTTTCCCCTATATAACTCCTAGACTTGTTGGTCGTAGATTAAACCTAACTTTCTTAGGACTATAATTTCTCATTTTAAGACCCATTAGTGGCTGAACCATTTGAACAGATTAATTTATAAGAGCAATAACAATACACAAACCCTGAACACCTTCATAGTAATTTATGAATGATCTGTAACAGGAAAGTAATTCAATTCGGAATGTTGATTGCTGTTAACAGTTTTTATGTCCATCAGAAATAGTCCAGCAGTGTGGGTCGACAGTTCCGAGTAAACTGACTGATCAGGCAGAGCTTACCAAGGATTATTGTTGTCACATAGTCACCCTTTTACTCACGAGGAGCTCAATTGTCGTTTGCGGTGTCTGCTGAATGTCCGCTCGGCGGAATCTCCGGAGCTTATCCCGAGCACGTTCAGGGTGGATGCATCGGTTCCGATGTCCCGCAGCTCCGGTTGTCTCCCAGGAGGATTTCCTTAGCCTCCCAATAGGTGTGGCCAGCACTCTTGTTGGTGTTTGCGAGTAACACTTTTTTCACCAGATCGTTCATCGCCTCTCCTGCATTATTATAAGTGATGGGCCGTCATCAAAGAAGACCTGGAGCTTTGCAGGCGGGGGTGTCTGGAACCGGAGCCGCCTTTCTTTTAGCATTTTTCGGATGGGGGTATATTCCTTTCTCTTCTTTAGTATTTCTGCAGGATAGTCTTGATTAAAGAAGACTCTTTTCCTGTTGAAGTGGGTCTCTCTTTTTTTCCAAGCCGAGCGGAGTATCAGTTCTTTCGTTCTGTAATCGGGAAAGTATACGACCATGGATCTTGGGTTGGCCTCACGTGGTGGTTTGGGCCCAAGTGACCTGTGGCAACGCTGTATTCCAAGGTTGAGATCTTGGAGAGACAACTCTGTTTTAATAAATTTCTCGAGGAACTTCTGCAAGTCTTCTTCCTCCGCCCCCATGGGGATCCTGTGTATGCGTATGTTATTTCTCCTTGAATGAGCTTCTAAATTGCTCAGTTTGGCCTGCATATCATCTTGAATTTGTACAGTTTGGAGAAGCACCTCCTTTGCTTCGGCGCTCCATTCCTCAATGTCACACAGACGCTGTTCAACCTCCTCCACTCGGCCTGCTGTGTCTTTCAGCTCTGTGACAATTTCACTTAGGTTCTTATTAACTTCTTATTAAGTTCCCCAGCTCTTCTTTCATCTCTCTTTTAAACGTATCACCAAAGTTGTTTAACTCCATCCTTACGTCGGAGCAAACAGCCTTAATTTCAGCATGTATAGCAACTATGCTATCTTTCAGTGAGTCCAAACCCGCATGTTCGCCATTATCATCCATGTTGGTATCTTCTGTTTCGGTCGTTAGTCTCTCATCTTTGTCTTGTTTTTGAATTGCTTTACCCCTAGTCCTTCTTTGTTTATCCCCCTCCATATTAGTTTTCAGTTAATTGAATAAACAGCTGGTTTTTGCTGGGGGGAAGGCCTGACCATCTGAGAGCACTCTGATTATGCTGCCGTTTATCTCGACGCCATACCAAGTAGTCTTGTGTGATTATTCTGTTTTAACTATACTCGCCACATCATTGGAAATGAAGGCATATCCTAAGTGATTCTTGAGGGCATGCCTTTAGAGACTTGAATAAATGTTGAATGAAAGCATGAGTAATTGTCCTCAGGCAAAATTGCATACATTTTTTGTACAGAAAACTCACTTTTTTGTACCACCCAAAATGTGTCCTTGGCATCTAGTAAAAAACCTTTTTCTCTAAGAAAAGCTGCCTGCTACTGATCCTCACAGGCGTTGAGCCTTATTTGTGGCCTGTAAAACCAAACCAATGAGCTGCAAAAGACTAAAAAGCTGTAGAACTGAGGAGAACTGCAACATATCCTCATACCCAAATAACTTGGGGTAAATTCCCAAAACGATATGTATTACTGTTCAAAAAACAACATGACGGCTGCAGTGCACCAGCAACAGGCATATCAGACCTTTGTTGTAGAGTCAAAGTTTGGTTCAGCCAAACATTGTTGTTTGTCTTTAAATAAGTACGTTACTCATGTAACTTCTGTCACCTATGTTTCATACGTAACATCCATTACATTATATATGTGACATAATTGAAATACATCAGTGAGTTAAAATAACTCACCATTGACTTTTGGTCTCACACAGGACACTGCCAGTGGTGAAAGTCCAGCGTTTGTTTCACCCGACCGTCCAACCCCAACCTCCTCCCTACGTGGACTTTATCACCTTTTTACTACTTTGCCTGACTTCCGCTGTAATAATTACTAGAGCAGCTAGAGGTGGCTGCTGAACAAGAAACGCATATATGGCTCATAATATATGCCTTCACAGTCAACCTACAGTACAGACCAAAAGTTTGGACACACCTTCTCATTCAAAGAGTTTTCTTTATTTTCATGACTATGAAAATTGTAGATTCACACTGAAGGCATCAAAACTATGAATTAACACATGTGGAATTATATACTTAACAAAAAAGTGTGAAACAACTGAAAATATGTCTTATATTCTAGGTTCTTCAAAGTAGCCACCTTTTGCTTTGATTACTGCTTCGCACACTCTTGGCATTCTCTTGATGAGCTTCAAGAGGTAGTCACCTGAAATGGTCTTCCAACAGTCTTGAAGGAGTTCCCAGAGATGCTTAGCACTTGTTGGCCCTTTTGCCTTCACTCTGCGGTCCAGCTCACCCCAAACCATCTCGATTGGGTTCAGGTCCGGTGACTGTGGAGGCCAGGTCATCTGGCGCAGCACCCCATCACTCTCCTTCTTGGTCAAATAGCCCTTACACAGCCTGGAGGTGTGTTTGGGGTCATTGTCCTGTTGAAAAATAAATGATGGTCCAACTAAACGCAAACCGGATGGAATAGCATGCCACTGCAAGATGCTGTGGTAGCCATGCTGGTTCAGTATGCCTTCAATTTTGAATAAATCTCCAACAGTGTCACCAGCAAAGCACCCCCACACCATCACACCTCCTCCTCCATGCTTCACGGTGGGAACCAGGCATGTAGAGTCCATCCGTTCACCTTTTCTGCGTCGCACAAAGACACGGTGGTTGGAACCAAAGATCTCAAATTTGGACTCATCAGACCAAAGCACAGATTTCCACTGGTCTAATGTCCATTCCTTGTGTTCTTTAGCCCAAACAAGTCTCTTCTGCTTGTTGCCTGTCCTTAGCAGTGGTTTCCTAGCAGCTATTCTACCATGAAGGCCTGATTCACACAGTCTCCTCTTAACAGTTGTTCTAGAGATGTGTCTGCTGCTAGAACTCTGTGTGGCATTGACCTGGTCTCTAATCTGAGCTGCTGTTAACCTGCGATTTCTGAGGCTGGTGACTCGGATGAACTTATCCTCCGCAGCAGAGGTGACTCTTGGTCTTCCTTTCCTGGGGCGGTCCTCATGTGAGCCAGTTTCTTTGTAGCGCTTGATGGTTTTTGCGACTGCACTTGGGGACACTTTCAAAGTTTTCCCAATTTTTCGGACTGACTGACCTTCATTTCTGAAAGTAATGATGGCCACTCGTTTTTCTTTACTTAGCTGCTTTTTTCTTGCCATAATACAAATTCTAACAGTCTATTCAGTAGGACAATCAGCTGTGTATCCACCTGACTTGTGCACAACACAACTGATGGTCCCAACCCCATTTATAAGGCAAGAAATCCCACTTATTAAACCTGACAGGGCACACCTGTGAAGTGAAAACCATTTCAGGTGACTACCTCTTGAAGCTCATCAAGAGAATGCAGAGTGTGTGCAAAGCAGTAATCAGAGCAAAAGGTGGCTACTTTGAAGAAACTAGAATATAAGGCGTATTTTCAGTTGTTTTACACTTTTTTGTTAAGTACATATTTCCACATGTGTTAATTCATAGTTTTGATGCCTTCAGTGTGAATCTACAATGTCAATAGTCATGAAAAGAAAGGAAACTCATTGAATGAGAAGGTGTGTCCAAACTTTTGGTCTGTACTGTATATGTTTGACTGACGAGGACGGTCTGGTAGAGTGTAATAATTATCTTCTCCATATGTTCTTAACTATGACTAACTCTTTTCACATTGTATACATTCATTTGATCAATTTGAGATATACATTCTATGGCTGTTTATGTTTAGACATTTACCAAAAGGAGTTTCATAGAAAACATGTTATGTTTCTTAGAGAATATTCTCAAAAGTAGTGTTTTGATATGAATTCCAAGTTCAGGTGTCGCTGTGAGTCACCACTAGAAACAGATTCACATATGTGTGTTGTTATTTCTAATATAACATTGAGTTGCTTTTAAATGACAGATGAAAGTGTTAAACACCATCATCAATATCACTGCTGTAGCACAGAAACATACAGATCCTCAGTCTCCTCTGTACTTCCTGCTTCCTTCTTGGCTGAGTGTGGGAATTGGTTGCGGGTCAGTGCTCATGGCCTCTTTATTCCTGTTTAGCGGCAGCTCTGACACCTGGCTCGCTGCTCCCTCCCGGCTCCTCATTAATTGCTGCTGATACTAACAGGAAGCGAGCAGCCGGAAAAATGGGCCATTTGGATGTAACAGTGGATGCTTGCATTTCTGCCTGACTCTGTAAACCCAATACAAGACTGGTATAAATACATAACATAAACTTTTTTTTTTCTTGTATGGTATTGTCAGCTGTGACAATTGCGTACATTCCAAACTGGCAGTAATTAAAAAAAAAAAAGATTGTGCCCACTTTTGTAAAGAAATCATTTAGCCTACAAATGTTTGTGACTGTTATTACGTGTCATTGTGGAAAATCACTTTTTATAATTTTTCCATACTCCAAATGTACAACACATCACTACTTAAAAAAAAACCCACTACTATGCAAAATCTAAGATCACTAATGGAGACTGGTTTCAACAGGGAGACATGGACTCTGGGATCAACCTGGGGAGGCACGGAGCTTGAGATGAATGGCACAAGGGTTAATCATTTGTTTAATTTCGAAAGGACCAATGAATCGAGGAGCAAGCTTACATGACTCCACCTGAAGGGGTACATTTACGTTTACCTTTAGGGCATTTAGCAGACGCTTTTGTCCAAAGCGACTTACAATAAGTACATTTGTCACAAGAAAGAAACCACAACATATCACCGTCGATAAAGTAAGAATGAAAAAATAGAAAAAATGTTCAAGCCCTCTTCTGAGCATAGTAGCTGCTATTTATCAAGGATACCCTAAGTACATAAGTGCTTTGATTTAACTGCTAAGGGTAAGAACATACAAGTGCTTAGGAGGGGGTCATGCTATGCAGAGTCGAGGTGAAGTCTGAACAAGTGAGTCTTGAGTCTTTTGCGGAAGATGGCGAGTGACTCTGCTGTCCTGACATTGGTCAGGAATTCGTTCCACCACTGAGGCGCCAGAACAGAGAAGAGTCATGACTTCGCTGAGCGACCTTTGTTTGCTCTCAGCGATGGCGGTACCAGCCGGCCAGCTGATGTAGTGGAGCGAAGTGCTCATGCTGGGGCGTGTGGTCTAACCAGTGTTTGGAGGTAGATGGGTGCGGTTCTGTTGACGGCCTTGAAGGCCAGTACCATCGTCTTGAATCAGATCTGGGCTGCGACAGGAAGCCAGTGAAAGTCACGGAGGAGGGATGGGAGAATTTTGGTAGATTGAAAACGAGGTGCGCTGCAGCGTTCTGGATACGTTGCAACGGTTTAGTCGCAGAGGCTGGGAGTCCAGCCAAGAGCTAGTTTCAGTAGTCCAGGCAGGAGATGACCAGGGGCCTCATTTATAAACGTTGCATACGCACAAAAGAAGGCGTACGCCACTCTCTACGCAAACCGTGGGATTTATAAAAAGAGAACTTGACGGGAAAATGTGCGGTCCACCACGCCAACTCTGACCCATGCGTACGCACATAACTGGGGTAAGGAGAAACTGCGCCACTGACGGCAGAAGAAAGAAACGGGAGAAACTGTGTGAAACTGATCGTGTAAAATAAATAGTTATGTGACCTCTCATATATGAACAGTTTATTTGCAAGAAATGGATAGTAAAAAATTACATTTCTACAATGAATAAACAAACATACTCCCTGGAGTGCACACGGGAAACATATGATTAAGACAATAGTAAGACAACAGTAGGGCAAATTATGTTTACACTGATATGAATGCAGAGTAATATCCTATATCATATAGCCCATTTCGTTTCATCTCCGTTTTCAATGCATAACGCATAAAACACTTTGTAACTGTGTTTTGTTGCCATACAAAGAAAGACTATAATTATCTTATATTGTTAGTCTGAAGAACTGTTAGTCAATCAGGGTAATTCTCACACGTGCAGCAGATACCACCTAATAGATGGGTATATAAAGGCAGGTATTCACAATGCGTCATGGCGCACAATGGCTGCTTTGGCACTGTTAGAGGATGTGGCAAACGGAAGGATACGGAGGGAGCGGAACTTCCGAGACCAGCAAGATCCACTAGCCAACAGTGATGAGTGGCTGATGAGCCGTTTCCGACTCCCACGAGCTGTCCTCTTGGATCTATGTGCGGCATTGGGCCCAGCCTTAGAGAGGAGCAACCGCAGAAACCACGCCGTGCCAGTCCCGCTTCAAGTGCTCACAACACTCGGGTTTCTGGCAACCGGCACATTCCAGAGGGAATTGGCTGACAGGTCAGGGATATCCCAGCCAACCTTTAGCCGTGTTATGCCAGACGTGTTAGGAGGTATAATTGGTTTGTCGCATCAGTACATAAAGTTTCCTTATACGGTGGGTGAACAGGCAAATAAAAAAGCGCAATTTGCAGCAATGTCCGGTTTCCCAAATGTAATCGGTGCCATTGACTGCACTCATGTTGCTATAAGAGCACCGAGTGAGAATGAATTTGCTTTCATTAATCGTAAGCATTTTCATTCCCTCAATGTCCAACTCGTATGTGACGCAGACATGTTGCTTACAAATGTAGTGGCTCGGTGGCCTGGGTCAACCCATGATTCATTCATACTGAGACACAGCAGTGTTGGGCGCAGACTGGAGGCCGGCGCTGTACGTGATGGGTGGCTTCTAGGTACGGATAATTAATGTGGAAATCCTGAGACTTGCAATTTTGTACTAGTGTTTAACCCGTTCACCGACCTTGCAGGCGACAGTGGATACCCCCTCAAGCGGTGGCTGCTCACCCCTTTTCCTAACCCACAGAGCGCAGAGGAGAGGACCTATAATCTGCGCCACAGCCAGGCGCGGAATGTTGTCGAGCGCACCATCGGGCTCCTGAAGGGCAGGTGGCGGTGTCTCGACAGCACAGGAGGAACGCTAGCCTAAAAGCCCGAGAAGGTCTGCAGTATTGTCAGAGCGTGTGCTGTGCTGCATAACGTGGCAAAACTGAAGGATGTGGCCTTGCCCCCCGACGCTGATCGTCTTGGCCCCGACCCGGACCCCTATCCCCAGGCATTTGAGCCAAACGCTGCTGCCGTGCGCCAGCGTTTGGATGTGATGCGTTGTTTATGAAAATACAGGTATGGAAACAAATTCAAAATAATCATTTATTGATAAACTCTTTCATGGTGGTGTTGAGCTCGGACAGGACATGTTTTATCTCCCGCAGTTCTCTAGCAACTTCATTTATTGCAGTGATGGTGTCTCTCTGCGTCTGCAGGACTGCATCTGTCAGGACACGGCTGCTGGAGGGCTGGGATGGACGAGGTGCAGTGGAGACGCACATGGCTCAGCTGCAGCGCCACTGACCTCGCTTGGACCCGCAGCAACTACAAGAAATGTTGAATAAAGTCACTTGTTTTGTGAACGGAGTCTCAATCGTTTCTGTACATAAATGTGTGAACACAACTTTAATGCATTTGGTTTACACTCATTTCAAATATGGGAATACAAATTACATACCTTGGTCTTCTGCTTGTGGGCCGGCATCGGTGTCCCCCTCCACCTCCGTCACCACTCCACTCAGGAGGGATTCCCCGATGATCCCCGCCAGTTTTTCCTCCAGCGGGGTGAGCTCCGGATGGCCCGTTCCCCCGCCCGTGGCACAGACGCTCTGCCTGTGTGACGCCAGGCGCTTTTTTGCGTCTACTTTGATGTCTGACCACTTTTTTTTCACCTCGGCCTTACTCCGACCTTCTGAGGCAACAGCATTGACACCATCCGCCACATGCTGCCACTCTAGAGCCTTTTTGGCATTGGTGACCCCAACACTGTGTCCACCAAATAATAAAGCCTTCCTCTTCTCCACCTCCCCGACAAGAACTTCCACCTCACACTGGGTGAAATTGCGTTTCTTGGCTTTTCTTTCTGCTTTCGGCATGATTTCAGTCATGAATCAATATTCATGAGGGGCGTTTCTCTGAATATTTATAGGCAAATATGGGCGTGGTATGACCCGCACACAGGTGCGCCACATTTAGAGTGGATTGTGATTTATAAAGGGAAATCGGGATATTTTTGTGCGTAAGCACTTTCTGTGTTTCGTGCGTACGCCAATTTTGACGTCAATCCTACGCACAGTTTTATAAATGAGGCCCCAGGGCTTGGACCAGGAGTTGCGTTGCGTCCTTTGTGAGGAAAGACCGGATCCTGCAGATGTTGTAGAGGAAAAATCTGCAGGATCGGGCCACAGCAGTGATGTTGGGGGTGCAGGATAGTCTGTCGTCAAGGATTACACCCAGGTTCCTTGCAGTCAATGAAGGCAATAGTGTGACGTCCTCAACAGTGACTGACAGGTCCATGGTCTTTCCGTGGGATGAAGGGGAGTTCAGTTTTATTGAGGTTGAGTTTGAAGTGGTGCGCAAATCCCAGGAAGTGTTGAAGCCATTTTTGAGATGTAGGTGTGGGTCATTCTTCTACAGCTCTTTTTGGCGGGGTCAGGCTGGAGCTGACCCTGTGCAACAACATAACCCAGGAAGGGTGGAACTCACATTTCTCCGGCTTGACAAACAGTTTGTTCTCCAGAAGCCTCTGGAGAACCAGTCTTACCTGTTTGTTACGTCCCTTCTTTATGTCCAGGGGGAACAGGGAACGGCAACACGATAAATCAAGAATTGAGATGAGACAAAGTTAACGGTTAAAGAAAATGATTTACTGAGGATGAACTTCATACACAACTTGCCGAGGTTTACAAAATGTGGGGGAGGAAAGGAGGGAGGTGGAGTGCCAAAGCAATGAAATCAATAAAACAAAACAAGGCCTATACTATCCAATTAATTCTAAAATAATTAATACTCTCAAAACAATACATATATGGCATCCATCCACCGCTAAACTAGTAACTTTTAGACAGAGTTGACTATGTGACAAATGTATTTCTTTTCATTTCATTTATTATTTATTTTTACTCTGCTAAACATCAACAGACACCGAGAGCTGTTTGGCCAACAGATGCTGTTTCAGTAATTCTTTAAATCTGTATTTGTTGTTCTCTTGAATAATATGTCCTGGCAGAGTATTCCATAAAACCATGGCTCTGTACATTACTGTACTTTTCATCTTGTTTGTTTTCACTTTAGGTAGAATGAATCTACCTTCCGTTGCATGCCATGTATTGTAACCATGCTTCTCCGAACTGAACGACAGACATTTGTATAAAACCCTTGGCAGTTTAGATACAGATATTTTTCTGATAAAAGTAAGTAATGAGGCAATAAATCTGTTCTTCACACTCAACCAAGCAAGACAGTTGTGCATTTTGCTGACATTAGTTCGATATGGACAACAAAGTAAACGTCGTGCTGCCTTATTCTGAGCTATTTGCAATTTCTTTATAGATGATGTGGCAGCGCACGACCAAACCTCTGAGCAGTAATCTAGGTGTGATAACACTAGACTTTTAATGACACTTCCCCTTACATTTAAAGGTAGAAAATCCCAGCATCTCCTTATGGTCGAAAGACTCTTGCCCATTTTATTTATTACCTTCTCAATGTGTTTAGACCACGTTAAGTTATAATCAAATATTACTCCCAGAAGTTTGGTTTCTTGCACTTGTTCTACAGCCACATCATTTACGTATAGCCTCAGTTTTGGCTTGTTCGTTAACATAGTTTTTGTCCCAAATACAATGCTTTTTGTTTTAGCGGTGTTAAGAACTAATTTATTATTGGTTATCCATATCACCACTGCTTGAAGTTCCTGATTTAAAACTCTACTGAGTTCATCAACTGTGGGTTTTGCTGTGTATATTGTCGAGTCATCTGCATACATTGAAATTTTAGCGTCCTTTAGGGTCAGTGGTTGGTCATTAGTAAATATTGAAAATAACAATGGACCAAGACTACTTCCCTGTGGGACTCCACAGTCAATTGCTTTTGCTTCAGACAAACTTCCATTAAATAAAACTGTTTGTTTCCTGTTTTTCAAATAGCTCTCAAGCCAGCGGGTTGCAGTTGAACTAAAACCATAACATGCTAATTTCTGTAACAACAAATTATGATCAATGATATCGAACGCTGCACTAAAATCTAGTAATACTGCTCCTACTGGGTGTCTGTTGTCAATTTCTCGTTTCTTGTCTACGTGACAAATTGGGGTAGAGATAAAGTTTGCTGCCAGTCTGAGCAATTTCATATCCATATTATCTACTCCGGCTGGTTTATCCCTACATACACGTAATACTTTTTCTACCTGACTGACTGTAACTGGAGTAAATCTAAACTCACACTTTTTGCCTGCCATAATCTGATTTCTTATGTTGAAATAGGATTGTGCGTTATCTGCTAGACTCATATTATCCCTAAGTTTCTTTACTTTATTTACAAAATAATTATTGAGATATTCCGCAATATCCGAAAGGCCTGGTTATAAAATGTCCCTCTGATTCTAGAAATGATGGACTAGATCTAGATTTTCTGCCCATTATATTATTTAAAGTATTCCATAATTTCTTGCTATCGTGCTTTATAGTGTTAAATACCTTTTCATGATGACTTTTCTTTTTCTTTATATTCAACTTGGTTACATAATTTCTTAGCTTGCGATAAACTTGCCAATCTGATTCATAATTAGAGCTAATTGCCGTTTTCTTTGCATTATCTCTCTGTTCCATGCATTCCTTTAATTCATTATCAATCCAAGGTGATCTAACACTTCTAATGGATCTTTTCTTCACAGGTGCGTGTTTATTAATGATTTCCTCAAAAAGTTAGTTGAAATTTTCTACTGCCTCATCAGGATCGTTTTTCTCTAACACAATGTCCCAACAGATATTTCTCACATCTTCAATAAAATGATTTTCCTTGAAATGTTTATATGATCTTTTGAAAATTATTTTGGGTCCTGCTTTAGGCGCCTTTGTTTTCCTCAGAATTGCTACTAGATTGTGATCACTACAGCCCACTGGTATGGATATTCCTTTGGTGCATAATTTGGCTGTGTTAGTAAAGATGTGATCTATACATGTTGAGGTTATAGACCCATCTCTTTTAACGCACACTCTAGTTGGCTCAGTTAAAACTTGTGTTAGACCACATACATCTGTGATTGAGAGAAGCTTGTTTTTCAGTGGACAGTCTCTTGCATTCCAATTTATGTTAAGGTCACCCAGTAGATACATTTCATTAGTCAAGTCACCAACTTTGTCAATCATATCACATATTTTATCCAAATATCCAGAGTTGGTGTTAGGAGGCCTATAACAACAACCGACTAATAAAGGTTTTAAATGAGGGATGTACACTTGCAGCCATATTGCTTCAATCTCATTTGACATTAGGTCTCTCCTTATTTTTACAGGTATGTGATCTTGAATGTAAATAGCAACCCCACCTCCATATTCATTTATATCCTTCCTGTATATACTATATCCATGAATGCTTACTGCTGAATTATCAAATGTAGAGTCCAGATGAGTTTCTGAAATTGCTAGAATATGTATATTTCCCTGTAAGAGAATATTAGTAATATCAATTAATTTATTTCTTAGGCTACATATATTGATGTGAGCAACCTTTAATCCTTTCTTAGGTAATTTAATTGAAAACATTATCCAAACTCCTTAATGTCCTCCATCACATTTATTAACTGATCCATTTGATAGATGCTACTCATTAGATCATATTTAGGCCCAAACAAAACTCGAAACACTGACAGCCACCAACAAAAAGAAATCACACAAACATTCATCCACAGTAAACACAAAACACCTTTGCGGCCCCAATGATCAGTGATCATTGTGAAAAATAGTAGCAGTATCCCGTTTCCACTCGCCACTACAACCAAAACAACAGCAATAATAATACTAACAGTAACTACAATGCTCCAATTATGAATTGAACTGAGGATCTCCTTTGACCTAATTATAATCTATATTCTATAACTCCGGAGTCTTAAACTTAGCGGATATTGTCCATTATGCGGTCAAGTGAGAGACGCCACCCAACCAGCAGCATTTGCCATCACGTGACCAGAAGTTGTGAATCAAAACAAAGTTCTCTTCGTAGCCTCTGCTACAATCAGTTCAGTTCAAGTGAAAGTAAACAAAACATGAAAAATAGTAAATAAAAGTTGGTCAAAGAACGGGTAGCAATTACCATTTTTAGTACTTCACCAGTCAGCAGCAACGGTTTTGAAAATGTCTTGTCTTCCTCTCATGCTTTTGACTTCCATACTGGACTAATTCAGCTCCCGACTTTTAAGAAAGCCTTCCAGTTTGACCGGATCATCAAAGAAATTATGTTCATGGCCTTTGGATATTTTCATGGTAGCCGGATAGATCAGGAAAGCATTGTAACCGGCCTGGCGAGCCTTATCCATGGCAGGAAAGCAGGATCTACGTCGGCTCCTAGTTGCCGTGCTGTAGTCCGCCGTAAAATGGATTTCCTTCCCCTCCATCTTCAGGGGTGAGTCTCTTGCTGCTTTCAAAATACGTGCTCTATCCGTATATCTGAGACACACAAAGATCAGCACTCTTGGCTTGGCAGTAGTGTTGCCTTGAGGGGGTCAAACGCGATGTGCCCGCATGATCTCCGCCGGTGCGTCTCTCAGTGTGGGGAACCACAGCGGCATTTGGTTTGTGAGAAATTGTGTGACGTTGGGACCCTCTTTTCCTTCTGGGAGTCCATGAACACAAATGTGCTAATTAATGACTTTGATTGTGAGCTGAATGTACGCTCCACTTTTTCTGTGCGCTTTTTCAAAGCTTCGTTGTCTAATCTGAGTACTTTAGTTTCTTCCTTGAGGGATTGTAAATCTGATTGAAGGGAATCAAAACTCCGAGGTGGATGACTTTGCACTGTTTCTGGTGTGCCTTGGCATCAAACAAAAGGTCCTCGGAAAACTTTTTGAGCAGGTGTGCAGTTGCCTTAGACAGCTGCCCCAGTTTAAGGCTTAACTACCTGTAGTTACTTCAGTAGCTTTTGGGCGTAGTGCGGGGAGCTCAGGACACTCGACTACACCAAAGCAGCCATCTTGTTTTGTGATGTTTTCACTATAGGGCACCCCAACTTACCTAACTCCTTTCTCCCACCACATACCTTCAAAAATCACCACAAAACCAATTCTGCCAGAGTATCTGTATCATGTTAGGACAAAATGCAAAATGAGAGAGAGAGAGCACCTCACCCAGGCTTATTGGGCCTCCAGACAGGGGATTGGCCACTTCAGAAGTCATTGCATCAGTGGGCAGTGGCTTCATGGCCTCTCAGGTGCAGCTCATCACCCTGTCAGCACCTGAAGGAAAACTAGAGGAGGGAGAGACAGAGAGGAGAGGGAGAAAGAAAACAAAACCCTCTGCCCTTGCTGGGTACATGTTCTTCCATGTTGTGGGCGAAAATAAGTATGTCAACCAAATAAACAAAAACTAAATGGTTGAGCATGTCTCTGAGAATGTCATTGATGAGGGCTTGGAACACCGCTGGGGCATTAGTTAGACCAAAAGGCATAACTAGGTATTCAAAGGGACTAAGGGGTGTGTTGAACGTCCGGACAAGGTGGTAGGCGTTGTTGAGGTCCAGCTTGGTAAAGACTGTAGCATGGCAGAGTGGCTCAATGAAAGGAAGAGGATAGAATCTTAATGATTATTTCATTCAAACTTTGATAATTGATGCAGGGGCGTAGCGTCATATCCTTCTTTTCCACAAAGAAGAATCCTGCTCCTAGGGTAAAGGAGGAGGGGCGGATTAGAGACAGGTTGTAGAGGCGGCTGGTAGGCAGAGAGGCGCCGGTGAGGATATCAAGGGAACAGTCATAGGGTCTGTGGGGAGGGAGAGACAAGGCTAGCTCCTTGCTAAATACCTTAGCCAAATCATGATACTCAGGAACAGTATGGTGAGAGACAGTTGCTAGTAGTTTTCTGTCTAAAGGTGCGTTCACACCGGACCTTTTATTTTTGTCGCTGGCGACAAGTTTACATATCAAGTCAATGCAAACGAGCGACTGAGCGGTTAATCGTTCAGGCGAAATGTCGCTGGGGCTCTGAGCGACAGCGTCCGAGCGACGGAGCGAAAAAACGCTCAATCGCTCTGTCGCTCGAGATGAGAAACCCCAAGTCTCTGGCCGTCAGTCGCTTGTCGCTCAGCGCTGACTGGCTGCCGTAATCTATGTGTAACTATGACAACTACTGAAATCATGGAAACGTAATACAACTCCACCGGTCCGGAAGAGCAAAGCCGGCTTTACGTTGACACACATACACACACACACACACACACACATCGGTGACACATGGCCAAGCGCTCCTCAGCTGAGATGGAGCGCCTGTAGTTGGTGTCCAACCGGGCAATCCTGCCTCCGATTCTTGCCAACAGCTCGTCAAACTGGGCCGTTGTCAGCCGCGTATACCGTTGAAAACGGGAAGAAATGAGCGCCTCCGATCGACGTGAAATTCACTGGAATCGCTTGAATGACGTCATCAGAGCGATCTGTTGAATTGTGTCAACGAGCGACTGCAGCTGAGCAACAGAGCGACTTTTTTTGAGCGACACGAGCGACAGCGACAAAAATAAAAGGTCCGGTGTGAACACACCTTAAGGCATTAATAGTCTTAGGGGACTCCAGGGCCTCAACCGGGATGCCTGCTTGTTCAACCTTAGCAATGTCAGTAAAACTGTACCAGGATCGACCAGGATGTTAAAGGAATAGTTCACTCTAGAAAAATATTCAGTCATTATTGACTCACCCTCATGCTGATGAGAAGTCTGGTGTAGTTTCTTATTCCTCAAAGTGCAGCTGGAGACCCACGGGGGTACCCTCCTGCAGCAAAAATCCATATAACAGGCGTAAATGGTGTCCGAGACGAAAAAGTCCATAAAACTACACAAAAATGTTGTAATATTTCTCCATACTGCTCGTCTGCTGCAATCCAAGTGTCCTGAAGTGGTGACATCCAGAGTTTACTCGAAACGACGTCATTTAGTACATTTTTCTAACCCAAACAGTCACTATACTATATTTGCCTGGAGGCACGCTCCCGCGTGCACGCAAGTCTCCCTCACAGCCGTTTGCACTACGGAAGCCGCGCCAGACAAGATCAACAGAACTCGTGATAGATACACACCGGTATTTACATCCTGCTGTAAATTTCAAAGTTTCAAATCACTAGTGCAGGCAGATCCCTCTTGTGTTTGTGTGTCGCTCGGTCGCTCAGTCGCTATGAAACAGCAAAACAACTAATAAAGGAATACTATGGAAATGCAATTAAGATTACAGCAGCATACATGGAAAAGGCCTTAACCTGGCCACCAATAAGGTCATAGGATGCAAGTTCTCTTCAAGCATTTATGCTGTTTTTGAAAGGGTGCTGTAACATGATGAGAAGCTTACAGTACATGGATGAAATGAATGTAGCATCACACCTCAAACGTCTTGTAATGAAACTTCCGTTTAAGTTGAGAGAAAAATGGAAATGGTCGGTACTAGTGAAAACATTAAATCTACTGCAATAAGTATTCATCACACCACTCCATCCAACAGCAAAAACATGACATGCTGCATATGCAAAGCTGGACACTCAATACAGAACTGCACTCAACTTAAGGGACTCACCATGACAAACTTGACCATCTAAGGCAAAGTGGCGTTTGTTTTGGCTGTCTATCACATGGTCATGTCAGCAAGAATTGCAAAGGTCACCTCACATGCAGTGAATGCAACCTGAAGCACCCAACAATCCTTCACATCACAACTAGGCTCAAAGCACCTTCAGAACAACCATCATCTGGTACTACCGCTGTTCAGAAGACTTGTGCTCGCACTGGGGCCGGTAAACAAGACTGTGTTCAGTCAATTGTACCAGTGCAAATCAAAAGTAAAAATGGAAATAATATGGAAATGGAAATATGCATTCTTGGATCCAGGAAGTTCAGCCACCTTCTGCACAGAACATCTGATGCAAAGGCTTCATTTGACTGGCATTAAAGCACACGTACTCCTGAAAACCATGGCTCAAACATCAACTGTAAAAACAAATGTGTTGACTGGACTGGAAGTTTCGGGATATCATGACGGCAACTTTTTGGACTTACCTGAAGTCTATACTCAGCAACTACTGCCTGTAACAAAGGACAACATTGTAACTGAAAAAAATCTGAGAAAATGGCCATATCTGAAAAAGGATTAAGACTCCCAAGCTTGATGCAGAGGTTGACTTGTTGATTTGCACACGCGCCTCAAACCTATTGGAACCTTGGGAAATCATTAACAGCTGTGACAATGGTCCCTATGCCGTCCGAACATTATCGGGGTGGGTTGTGAACGGTCCGCTTAAAGGAAGCGGAAGTGATACAGGGGAGATTGGTTGCCCTACAGTCACTGTAAATAGAATTTCCATTGACAAAGTGGAACAGCTGTTGATTGCACAATACAATCAAGACTTCAATGAAAGGTCACAAGAAGAAACTATGCTATCAAGAGAAGACATGCGGTTTCTACAGATCATGGAGGAAACTACTCAACTTAAGGAAAATCACTACTGCATTGACTTGCCCTTTGAGGTTGATAACATCATCATGCCAAATAACCGATGCATTGCTAAACAGCGTGCTATGAGCCTGAAAAGAAAGTTTCAAAGGCACAAAGAGTACCATCAGGAGTATGCAGATTTCGTTTCAGATGTCATCAAAAATGGCTATGCTGAAGAGGTGCCTCAAAATCAGCTGAATGGCAGAGATGGCAAAATATGGTACATTCCTCACCATGGGGTGTATCATCCTAAAAAGAAGACAAAATGGATGAAGCCACGCAGGAACTTCTGTATTAATGACATTGTTATTATCATGGACCCCTTTGCTCCACGTAGCTCCTGGTTGATGGGCAGAGCAATAAAACCCTTTCCAGATAAGAAAGGTACAGTCCGCTCAGTTCAACTGAGGACCAAGACAGGCTTTCTGGAGAGACCTGTCACCAAGTTATGTATTTTAATGGAAGCATGCAACTAAAAAAGGACTGATGGTAAAGATCAGATCCCAACGTTGACTGGTCAATGAAGAGAAAAGAATAAAAGAAAAGAAGATTTTTGTACATACAATTTATTTTGGCTCCTTTTGATTTTTTAAGTTTGTAATTGTTAAGTGCACACCAAAACAATTATGGGGCCGGTGTGTAGGAGCCATTTGTGTGTGTGTGTGTGTGTGTTTGTTTTGACCACTGGGGGCAGTTTGGTTTGTGTCACTGATTGCAGATGGGCACCAGGTGTGTATAAGTCCTAAAATGTAAGTACCAGTATTCATGTGCAACTTTCAATAAACAACAACAAAGAAACCTAAGACAAACTCTTATTTCTGTTCGATGAAAACACGTCAAGAATCCGCCTCTCACCTACCAAGTGACTGAATTGGACAGTCACTACAGAAGGATAGCTTGAAGGTTGTTGGTCGAAAAAAAAGGAACACTGGAGATGGAAACGGCCATAGGTGCCCAGGTAACCTGAATAATGTTCTTGAAGTGGAACAAAGAGCGATCTGGTAGTGGGGGAGGGAGGTTGAGCAAGGTGAAGCACAGGTGGGTTACTCACTGTAGCAGGCGTAGTAGCGGAAGGTGAAACAAATTGAGTGGTGAGTTGATTTAGTTGTGCATTGAGTTGAGTGACATTCAAGCAGAGCCCTTGCAGGGATTCCATGACATCACGGAACATGTGTTCGTGTCTCCCAACTAACTATTAAACATTTCTTGAGCACTTAATGCCTGCTCATACTCATATTTAGAATTTATTATTATTAATTAATAACAATACACTACCCACACTGTCTATAATTACAATGTTTATATTTGTACATATTATGTATATACGATTCAATTTCGATTTCTTACCTTTTTATTATGTTGTTTATTTTTTTAAATTAATATTGTGTATTGTTTTATTGAATTGTCCTTTGGCTGCTGTGACGCACAAATTTCCCCGTTTGCAGGACTTATTAAGGAATTCTGATTCTGATCCTGATTGAAAGGTGTCTGGGTCTGCTGGGTCCATGTTTGGCCAGATTATTCTGTTATGATTTGAACCAGATATTTTTATCGGACCCAAAAGCATCACCAAGACACGTCACCAAGACAGGGAGATAGTGAAAGGAATTTATTGTCAAAGCTGAGTAGGCAGGTAGTGTAAGATGCTCTGGGTTGGGCTCAGGCGGGTGGTACAGCTGGTGGCTCGGTTGGCGTGGTGAGACTCGGGCTCTGGCAGGTGGAAATGCTAAGGCTCAGGCTCTGGCAGAGGAAATGCTGAAGGTTCAGGCCTGGGCAGGTGGAAATGCAGGTTCCTTGGTAGGCGAGTCGCTGGAGACTCACAGTGGTGCTGAGACTCACAGTGGTGTGGGGCTGAGGTAGAAGTGGAGGCTCAGGAGGATATAACACCGGTGATCCACAGTTAAGTGCAGGCAGGTTGCAGAGGTGCTGGAGGCTGGGTGGTAGGGCAGCCAGGAAGCTGGAAGCTGGTAGGTAGTCAGTCACTACATGAAGAGTTTATAAGACTTGTTAGATGCAGCCTGCAGTCAGAAAGGATTTTTCAGAGGCTGATAGAAACATACTGAGCTCTCCACATGGCAGAACTGAGTCCTTAAAGCCCACCTCCAGTCAGTGTTTCTTGCTGTCTAATGGTCAATGTTTTTTTCTTGAACATAGAATGGGGGTGTGGTTTATAGTCATACATAGTTATTACCATCGCAGCTACACTGGCAAGATCTAGCAAGATCGACATCACGGATATAGATTATTGATAGCATTGATAGTAGCATGGACAAGCAGCATGAATATTAGCAAGGAGAGTGATAGCTGTCACTCAGACAGAAGTTCTTCTTGGTTATTGAGTAGCTGCAGAGTTTATTCATGGTCAAACTGTGACCTGTACTGTACATTTACTGCCACTACACAACTTTTCTGCTCGTCCTTCCCCTCTGGCGGTAACACTAGTCTGCTCAAAACACTGTCACCGTACCAATCTCTCCTTCTCTTGCTCAAGCACTGACCTGTTTCTTGAAGGAGTTACCTGTTATTAGCACCGCCGCTAAACTCTGAAGGAGATGGTGGAAATTGCAATGCTTCCAAGCGGACCGCAGTCACATATCTGGGGAGGTACAGGCCAAGCTATGGGGTAGGGCATACACCTACACAGACGCTAAGCCATGGGTCTGCATCAATTCAACACAGAGGCATCAATCAAGTGAGAGAAACCAAACTAAAAGATCTGTCTGTCTGTCTGTTTGTCCGTCTGATCGATTGCCTCCGATCCATGTCATTACTGTGGACAGGGTCGCACACACATCTTGAGCTAACCATACTCATTCCATCATTTTACAGCACAAATGCCCACTTACTTGTTGGGTTTACAGTGATCGAATGTCAGAATATTTAGTAACTAAAAAGCATTAAACCACATGCCAGCTTAGCTTGCATTATGTGCACAAAACTCACAGCTTTAAATTACGCTTCAGGCTTCACTGCATGACATGACCACGCCCTCTATCTCTTTTTAAAATCAGATTTAAAATGCCTCAAAAATAGGCAAACAAATGATTTTTAATTTCAGTGGGAAATAAAAGAAGGACAGGGTAGATAACATCAAATATGCCTTAATTGATTTACAGATTTTGATAGTGACAAAAGGAGGTGCCGGATTCAATCAAATAGGTGCTGGTCCCAATCCCGGAGAACCCGCATCCTGTTCTGGCTGGATCTGGCACAAATTAAGCCCTGCCTATTAGCAAAAACTTAAATTTAGTCACTTTGAGCACAAAATTCAGTTATTTGTCAAAAAATCTTTAGTGAACAGGGTGGAAATGTGTCAAAATAGTTGTTGATTAATTTTTTGTTGATGGACACAATGATTTATCAACTAATCGTTTTAGCTCTAGAGGGCAAACCTTGGTATTGCTCATTGGAATAACAGTAGTGTCCAATACCTGGGCTGGATCTAGGCCCAGGCATTCTAGGCACAGTTTACTAAAAAGAAGGTTTTTGAAAAACTCACGTTAGCAATAGCAGTAGCCGCCACACTCTGGGATCGACGCATCTCGACTGGCAGGAAAGTGGCAAGCGGAGCAAGCGGCTGCTAACGTGAGTTGTTCAAAAACCTTCTTTTTAGTAAACTCTGTGTACACAAACAATGTTCTCAATGCTCGTGTTCATGGTTAGAGACCCTGGTGATACTACGAGCAAAGTTTCATGTTGTGTCGAGTCTTCTTAGTGTTTTTAAAAATAGCGATTTTGATGCTACCATACAGCTGCCCCTAGCACGCAATTGAAAATGATTTTGACCCGAAAACGAAACTACGGTAAATCTTAAAAGTGGCTTTTTCATCGTAATTATGCTTTTACACAAAGGTTTGACTCGGACACGTTCACGAAAAAGCCTAGGTTGCATTTTGGCCAGAGTTACACTTTAAGTTATTTTCTATTTTCTATAATCAAATTGCAAAGTGTGTTTGCATTGGGGACCCCAAAAAATAAAGTTTGCCTAGTGTAACGTATTCATTTAATTCGGCCCTGCGTAATGTCATTTTGTGTCAACACCCCTTCAGTGTCATCAGTAATCCACTGTGTGACACACAGAATGCTGCAGTTCTGATTTTTGTATTTTGCTTGCTAAAAAACTGAAAGCAGCATGTCAGCCACGATTCAGTAAATCCTTATGCTCTGTTTGTAGGCTAATAGTGACTTTTATGCATTGACTCACTGAAGTGAGCAAATTGTATGCGTGTGTGAGTGTGTGCAGTTGTGTGTAAAAGTTCGAATGAATCACATGGCCAAATATAAAAATGAAAGCACCAGAAGGAAACATTTATCCCCTAAAATTCTTACTATTATCATATGTAATGAGCTGGGAACATGGAGGCAGGCAGTGCTGAGCTGTGATTTGTAGCCACTATAATATTCTGTGATCCTCATCTTCGGAGGATCTTTACTCAAGCTTTACTCAGCACCAGAATCTCAGGATGATGACATGTGAACATGGGTTGGATACACGGTCCTAGCAGCATAGTTTCACCTGACAAGGTTTCTTGTCCGTGGTGGGGGAATGGCATGGAGATTATGGAGTAATAGATTCATCAGTATGAAGGCTTATCAGATCACAAAACACTGCACAGTACAGTGGCCTATGATACTAGTGAGGATTTCACAGCTCAGGTAAACAGCAAAAGTACACTGTTCACGCTTCAAGGAGTTCTACCAGAAACATGCGCTTTCACATAATGTTGGCCAAAACAACCTGAATCACTGTGACGCTGCGCTAACAACAGTCACTTCAAGTTACTTCTGACAACAGGCAGTCAATTTGCATTCTGGAGACATGTGAAATTGGCAAGTTTATTTATTTTAATTGTTGTTTTGAGCTGTAACTCTAATGTTTTTAGATCTTTAGTAGAACACAGTAGTCCAGTCTATCTGATGTGTCTGCTGTGTTTATTTCATGTACTGTGTTGCTTTGCTGGCCTCTTTGATATCAAACAACGGTGGCATCTCGGACGAACTGCTTGTTTTGGGTAAACTCAGGCAGTCATTCTCTTTAGTCTGTGGCCCAACAGGTAAATTAGGTCTCTAAACTAATTTTAGAAAATGTGTTATTAATAGAGAATTAAAGCATTTAACAGGCATTTTGGATCAATTAACTGTTGAAAAAACACAGTGGATAAGACAATTAAATTATAAGTAAACAAGTGCGTGATGCAGGGGAGGCAACCGCCATTCCGACATTAGGCCCTAATTGTCGGAATGGCAACACGTAAACCTTTAATTAAATGTCCCATCATTCCGACATTTTTTGCCTCCTAAGGTCGGAATGGTGGTATTTATTTCTTTTTTAAACGTGTTGCCATTCCGACACATCTTTTAAAAGGGTTAAGGTTAGGGTTACGGATTGCGGGTTAGGATTAGCCTTGTCGGAATGCCGGGACGAAACTTTGTCGGAATGGCAGGACGTTCGCATGTCGGCATAGTGGTATGTCGGAATGGTGACATGTCTGAATAGTACAATGTCCGAATGGCAGTATGTTGGTCTGTCGGAATGGCAGCATGTAACCAAGATGCAGGGGTTTTCTATCCAGACGTTTTTGCAAACAAACATTGTGATTAGTTCTATAGTGATTGATCCAGTCGCCTATCTGTGGCCTTCGCAGGCCTCTAATAAGCCCAGCCAATAATTTCATTCGGCTCATGTGACAGGCTACCTGTCTGTCTACCTCAGTGACCTCAGCCCAAGCCTTTTTGGGGCCCTAAGCAGAATTTGATTTGGGGCCCCCCTCCCACCACCGCGGAGTCACCTGTGCTTGACAATTATTGACACAAATGTCACACTATAATGTTGTATTATAAATTGTATTAATACAGTGATGGATTAAGAACTACTGTCCTCCTGGGCACAGATGCATAAGGACCCCCCTACCTTATTTGTACGAAAGTGGGTGCAAATGGGGGAAGGGGGTTCTGGGGGTCCTCCCCCAGAAAATTCTGAATTTGGTAGATGTGATTTCCTGTATTCTGGTGCATTTTTGGGATGGCTGGCTGGAGAGGGACAATACCTAAATTCGTTCAGATTCATAGCCTTTTGCTTTTTGACTCATTGCGGTAGTTACTTCACGCAACAACTTGGGCTTCAGGGCCCCTTGACCTCTTGGGCCTGGTAGGCTCATTCAGTAATCCATCCTTGCTCACATACCACAAATGTTTTGGGGCTCCTGGCCCCTCTAGACCTCTGGCCCCCTGGGCTTGGTAGACCCCTGTATTAATATAGTTGTTATTTACACCAAATCAGTCACCTTTTAACCTTAGAGAGTACTAAAATCACAAATGTATTTTAAACTTTCATATTCAAAGTGAAGCACTAAGTGTGGTTTACTGAACTTGAATTGAAAAATAACAAAATACAACAGCAGAGATTGCATTTGTTGTAAACAAGTGTGGCCAGGTCATAAATGAGGAGACCAGACACAGTAGAATAATTATTTTGGGTCTTTTATTCCCCGACTGCAATTTATAAAAGAAACAGCATTAACACTGCAATTTTGAGGATTTGAGGTAATCAGTATCAAACAAACAAAATATTTTTCCTCACTGTACGTCACACTGACGGTAAACCTCAGTTAGCTTATGAACTTCAAACACTTATCTCTGTGTCCTAGACATTTGCTCTAGTTAAAAGTGACTCTAGACTTGACTAGACACTCTAGACTTGACTAGACAACAGTAGTGGCTCTTTCTGAATAAATAAAATAAAAAACAGAAAAACAAATAAATACATTTTCCCAGCCACATAACTCATAGTCACATTACAGCATATTCTTTAGTTCACAGAAAACATACTGTTAATTACACTAATGAACAAAATACATTTTCAAGAAAACATTCTTGCATGAGCTTAAAACACATTTTGTGAATAGTCTTAAACTCACTCTCACTCCTGTGTGCAGCTTGTGCGCCAAGTCACACACCTTGACCTCAGTGCACTCTATCTCCCCTCTAAATTCATCAAACACATCAGAATGGACACAGTTTATGCAAACAGTTATTCTTGTGCTTTATCTATGGGGATATTTTTCACACGCGACATCAAAATACTCACCTCAGCAGTCCGTCTTTCACTCCCGCTACTTCCGCATAACTAACTCTGCACGGGAACACCGTGATTTCCCATGATCTCCCGCGATCTCGCGCAACCTACCGCTGGGCCGCTCTTAAAGTGACAGTGTCACCTAAACAAAAGAAACTGCTAACACAGTAATAATTCCCTACAGAACAATTAAAACACTGTCTTAACAGTCTGAAAACAGTCTTGGTCTCTTGTTCACCTGGCTTCACAAGTAAAAAATACATTTAAAAAAAAAAAATCAAATTTTTTTTTCTCGATTGGGGGCCCCAAGCAGGCGCTTAGTTCGCTTATGCCTCGGGCCGGCTCTTGTTTACCTACTTGCCTGCCTGCCTAAACACACTCTGCCTCTTCCACAAGGCTAGGAGGTTATTTTGCTAAAGCTACCTGGAGCTAGTTGCATAAACATGGCAAAGTGCAACCACATCCATATTTCCAAATAAACAGAAATGTTTGCTGTTTACGTTCATTGTGACAATGTTAGGTGTTTTTTCTTACATGTGAGACATGAGGTAGCACTAGTTGGATACAGTTAGCAATGACAATGTTTAGCTGCGCTCGCAGTACACAGCCCCTGAGCCTGTTGTTCAGCAGCTAACCTAGTTGGCACAAAGCTCCTGAGAGCAAACAAGTGAACTGCTGCAGCAGTAACAGACTCATTCAGCGGCTAACGTTAGCCAAAAGCACAAACCTACAGCAGTGAGCAGTAGCTGACATGCCGGGCAGCCTTTTCAGACTGAGGTAGGTTTGTGACGGCTATTTTGCTAATTTTGTCATATTTATGTATTTATTAGACAAAAAAAGCTAAGAGCTTGTTGAACATAGCGAATTAGCTGTTCACATACATCTCCCTCCTGGCCAGCTAGAACTACGAGGCATTCAGTGTTGGGTGTTATGAGGCAGTTACGTTCAGGTGTTTTGGAGGAGTGGCTCTAGTGGAAGGCCTGGAGGGTGGAGGCTGGCTTGTTTTTTGGGATACTTTCAAAATGTAGCTTTCTGTTTTCCGGTTTCTACAATCTTACCAACCTTAACTTTAAATCTAAATATATTTTTCAGAAAAGAACTTTGGGATCGACTGCTTGAATACTGTGTGTGTAAGTCTGATTTGGGAGGCCTGCTGTCTTGTGTTACAACAGATGAATACTGTTTAACAGCGGGGAAAAAAATGCTTACTTTGTAAGTAAATGCAAAATGTAATTTTATCATTTACAGGTCAGGTCTGTAATTGCAGAAACCAACAACAGGGTTCATCTTAATTTCCCATAGAGAGTACCACACAGTAATAAGCCACCTTGTCATTTTTGTCTTCCACAGAAGTGCTAATGGATTCAACAACAGCAACAGCAGAACTGGGTTGGACCATCAACCCATCCCAGGGGGTGAGTTGAACAAACCAAGACACTCAGAACACTGTGAAACATACAGCCAATATACACATGTATACTGTACACATGTACAAATGTTCTGGTACAATGTGACAGCAGCAGTGGTGAATTTACCAGGAATTTTGAATTTTGTTTGATTGGCAGCTGGAAACACAAACACATCAACACCAGTATCTTAAATGTAACTACAATGAATCAAGTAGACCAACTTGTACAGATGCTCTGATTTCCGTTTTAGGGAAAGTGTGTTTACAAATGGGGTTGGACGCCTTTAAAGGATAGATACATTTATTGTTGTGAGCTGATTGATGGGGTAGCAAAAAAAAACAAAATAGCTAAATAACTTTATAAATACAGGGGAAATGTCACTTTTGTGGAACTGTTTACAACATGACAAGGCCCCCCAACCACACGACTATGTATGCAACTTTACTTTTAACATCTCAAATACCCACTGGCCTCCAGGGAGTTTGTCCTCACCAAAAAATGGCAGCACTCGATGTTTGTTTAAATCTTCCAACATTTTGTGGGTCATACAAGTGAAATGATTCAGAGGCAAAGTTGGAATTAAAGTGACGTTGTAGTGCTAAGTAAATTTAGTCTTGCATTATTAATGCATTAATTCGTGTTTGTGCTATTTTACAGGTAACACCTGCACAGGTTGTACAGTTGTATGTCTGAACATTCGCCAATTGTCATGTGTACCGTTGAGATGCAGGGATTGGATTAAGTTCAGCAGTCCTTGAGACAATCATTGCCCACAGTATCTTCTTATCATCGTCCGACCCAGCCAGGTCAGCTGGACGAAACACAGCTGCAAGTGGTGTCATTGCCCCAGGAAGACATGTAACATCTGCAATACAACAGTTTCACAAGGGGGTAACAAAAGAGCTGCATTTAATACTACAAATTTGATAGGACACATAAAAAACAAACACTCAAAGGAATACAACAAGTTCACTCAAGCAATACAGGCAAAGGCACCGAAGCAACAAACACTCGCGGAAACTTTCAAAAGAAAAGAGAAGTATTGGATCGGGACTCTGTATCGGCAGATACTTAATATTAAATTACTCGGATCGGGATCGGGGTAAAAGAAAACCTGATCGGGACATCCCTAGAGGATACATTTTTATTTTTGGACACAGAAAACAAATAAAAAATGCATAAAAAAAGTTGAGATAAAAGGTGAAAATGTAACCATGATTCATTTTAAGATTGGGTGTTTGAGTCCACCCATGGGCATGATGACTAGCTTATCATATTTCAGGCCAACTTTATCAACTGTTTCTCAGGCAGCGTTTAATTTGGGCAACAGCTCTTTCCTCCTTGTAGAAGTCTTCATTTATATGGATGTTTGTGCCCTTTCTTGGTACCATGTAATCCCCGGTTGTTTAAGAACATTTGTTGAAGCTTCTCTGATTTACTCCAGTTTTCTTCTTTCTCGTCTGCAATCCCATAAATGAAAATGTTTGTGTCCTCAAGCACTCCTGCAGGAATTGGATGGAGTAAACAAGGAGGAAACAAACCATTTCCTGCTTTGAATTATGTTGTTTTCAAATGACTTCATCTTTGTTTCCATCTCCTTGTACTCTATTCTCATCTCTTTAAACTTATCTTGGGTGAATTCTAAGCTGGTCTTCAGCTCATGTACATCTTTAAAAATTCCATCCAGTCTTTTCCCAGTTCCATCCATAATTATTTCAATAAAGCATTTGGAGCTTTCCTCCTGCTGAGGTAGAACTCATATGTTCCAGTAACTTGGAGAGTACACTCATTGTAAACACTAAACCATCCTTACATTGGGATGCTTTATTGAAATGTGTTACATCGTCAATTTACATCAGCAAATTTGCATCCTCTCACACCCACTTGTGCCTTCCCATTGACTTTGTATGCGGTCGCTATGAGGGAGGATACAATTGGTTGGTGTTTGGGCATACAAACATACATCCAACTGCCAACTTTGGTTTCTTTTAACATTACCACAGTCTTTTTATAACCATAATCAAGCACTTTTCTTTGGCTAAACTTTACCAAACCTTAAAGCCTTAAAGGGAAACTTAAAAGTTCAACTGAAATGTAATGTTTCACGGGCATCTCTGGTGTAAAGTTATAAGGGTGTTGTTGTAAATTCCCTATTATTACTGTGTGTTTTTGTGCAGGAACTGTTCAGTGCTGAATTTAGTGTTTTTACATCAGCCACCTCGTTGGGCAGCTAAGGGGTCCTTGGGAAAAACAATGTTGAGCTGTTCACGGCATTCTAGTTCATTCTGCATTGATGCCTGTCTGTGTTTGTGATGAAGGTGGGTTGTAATAATCCGTTAACGATCGTTAATTAGTCCTTTGATATGTAAATGAAGCTGTGAATTTCAGCGCTAATAATACGCTAACGTTACTTGTGTAGCAGTGTTTTATTTGATGTTTAATGTGCTGACAGACTGGCAACTGTTGACTAAGTTGAAGCTAAGTTCGAGTTAACATGTGCTCATTAAGCTAGCGCACCTTCTCATGTGCATTTTGTTTGTCCATTGCAGATACCAGTACAGAGAGTCAATCAGACCAATGTAAAGCCTCAGACAGTGTAGACAACAGAGTCAAACTGTAAGCAGCAAACCATAAACACTGAGCTGTATGTGATGTGGAGTCGTGCTTCATCATTAAAGCCACGTTAACTGTCCTACTGTGTCCGGCCTCGCTCTCTAATCGGAGTGACTGTGTGATGAGGTCCACCTAAACCAACATACAGTCTAAGCTCTCCCCAACACTGGTCCTTCGAGCTGGATTACTTCACCCATATCAGCCAAATGGACACGATGCAAGCATCAATTATTGCAAGTGAAGCAACAGGACGGCCACGGCAGCTACCAGCTCACCTCCAGGGCTACCAGGTCAGCCTTCCTCAGTCCCTCATGCCTTATACTGCTCCTCATCAGGGTGACAACTTAAGTGTCAGTGCACAGCAGCTGCAGTCACTTAGTCTGCAGACTGGATCTGCTACTCAAGATGGCCAGCTACTCCCGGCACTCGGGCTCCCACTTTGTCATTCCCCAACAGTAGCAGTCGATAAGGTGAGCCAGTGGAACACAGCACCACAAGCTAGCGCATATCCCAGCTTACCAACGGTGTGTGGAAGGCCATCATCTCCTGCCCTAAGTGAATGCAGCCTGCGAAGCCACACCTTCACAGACTACTGCCTCAGTGAGCCAAGTTCTCCAGCTTCATAGCGATTAGTACAAGCTAACCCAAGCTTCCTGCCAGATGATACAACTTGGGTAAGCACACAAGCAGTCAGCATGCGGCTAGCTGTATTTACTGCCAGCACCACAAGCACAGTATTACTGTCCCAAGTTATAACATCCCCTTCCCCCAGCCACAGCCGTGGCCAAAATGACATTCTAACCCAGTCCCTTCCAGCAACATTAACATCTATATCACAGTTTGCAGCCGTCCAGCCGACAGCATCTGCACTATACCAACCAGCCTATCAAATAATGCATCCTGCGACTACGGCTATAAACGTCCAGCATAGGGGCCTAGTTACACCTACACCCGTCCGATTCCAGCCTAATTCTACAGCTCAAGCCTATCCAGCATACCAGCCAACTGTGATAACGCCAACATGTCAACACCTGGCTCCACCAGCACTGCACCCTGTGCTTCAACACACTCCATCAGCTATCACTGCGCACCCTGTATACCAGCCTCCACCTGGTATTACTGCGCAGACCATGATCCAGTCGCAAAGCTACCAGCCAGGTCTGCCTCTACAACCTGTTATCCAGCCTCAGTCTCCCTTTGCAGTGCAGCCTGTCTACCAGCCGGTGCCCATGATGCCAGGTCCTTCTCCTCAGGCGTACAATACTCTCTCGCCACAGTACACCATGCTACAGTCTTCATATAGTTTCCAGCGGCCAAAGCAGCCTGTTCCTGTACCTGAACTGCCCAAGCTGGTCCATGACAGTGAGAAGGAATTCACCGACCTCGAGATGGCACTAGACCACCTGCTTGACCCTTACACAGAGCTGTCAGAGTATTACAAGTACCTTGTACTCATGGAGCACCTAGTCCTGGATGAAGCCAAACTAATTGCTCAGTCCTGCAGGCATTGTGCCCAACCCGACACGGCTGCTATGGAAGCATTACAGCGCCAGTATGGACAACCACATCAGCTCGCACAAAGTGAGATTGCTGCAATCTTAAATGCCCCTGATGTTAGACATGGAGACACCAAAGGCTTCCAGAGTTTCGCTCTCAGTGTTGACCTGCTGGTAGGAATGCTCACCTTATTAGAGGGGCCCAATGGGACAGAAATAATGTCTACTGACAGTTTTGTAGAGCATCTCCAAATACAAGGCCGTCTCAACACGAGTCGATTCAACCCCTATAACCTCAGAGACCTCGCTAATTGGCTCAAAGTTGAAGCAGAAGCTCAAAGACTATCTGCGAAAATGGCACAGCGCCACCGTCCTGAAGAGCCTCATGTCTCCAGGAGAGACAGACACGCTCCAGCTTCCAAGCCCCAAGTGAAGTCGGTGTCAGTTTATCACGGCTCTGACAAACCCAAAGCTGATGACAGTCATCCCGCAGAGGCAGTCCGCTCTAATCCCAAGTCCAAGAAGTTATGTCTCTTCTGTAAAAGCACAGAGCATTATCTGTCACAGTGCACTGACATCGTACAGCGTTCACCAGATGACGTCAGGAAATGGCTAGAACGTAGTAAGCGCTGTCATAACTGTGGTCGGACCAGCCACAAGCCCGAAGCCTGCACCTTATAGAAACCCTGCAGCGAGTGTCAAGGGATTCATCTGAGAGTTCTACACGACGTTGCCAAGTCGGACTCACGTGTCTACCTCATCACTCCACGTGACCAAGCCACACTCGGCAACTCCTAACAAGGAAGAGAGGTGTATCTCAAGGTGGTGCCCATTATAATAAGTCACGGCCGCAAGTCACTGAAGACCCATGCCATTCTGGACGATGGGGCTGAATGAACAATAATACTACCGGCTGCTGCCCAACGTCTAGGCCTCAAAGGTAAAGTAGAGACCCTCACTCTACGCACCATCCATCAAGACGTTGCCCATCTTGCTGGTGAGTCCATTTCTTTCTATGTAGCCCCCCTAGCACACCCAAAAGAGCACCATCTCAGGCCGACTAGCTTTAGCAGAGCAATCCTACCCCATGGCTGCACTACAGAAACGTTATCGCCATCTACAGAGCCTCCCACTACCAGACTTCAATGAAGTGCAACCATTGCTACTAATTGGCGCAGATTGCACCCACTTGATCACAGCTAAAGAGCCAGTGAGAGTTGGTCCTAAGGGCAGCCCAACAGCTATCCACACAAGCCTTGGTTGGGCACTTCAAGGTCCAGACGGTACGGTTTCTACTGCTGCTTCCTGCTACTTTACTTCCCTCACACCAGCACCAGATGACCTCTACCAACATGTTGAGCGTCTCTGGCAGCTGGACACCATCCCATTTCGTAGCGAGAAGCTAGCAGTCCGATCCCGTCTGGACCAAGAAGCCCTCAAAATCCTTGAGACACGCACTGAAAGAGTCAAGATGGGTGACATACACCGCTACGCTACACCACTTCTCCGTGTCAAAGGTGCACCAGCACTCAAGGCCACACCTGAAGCGGTCATGCCCCTTCTTCGTGGCACGGAGAGGCGACTACAAAGAGACCCAGCCCTAGCTAATCAATACGAGGAAGAGATCCAGAAGCTCATCAGCGGAGGCTGTGTTGTCAAGCTCAGTGACGATGAGGTAAACCCATCCAACGAGTCATGGTTTATACCCCATCACCTCGTTCACCATAACGGCAAGCCCCGTCTTGTGTGGGACTGCTCCTTCGTCTACAGTGGCCTCGCACTCAATGAACAGCTCCTTGCAGGTCCCACCCTCGGTCCTTCTCTCATCGGTGTCCTTCTGCGCTTTCGTCAGTATGCATTGGCCATAAGTGGGGATATCCGAGCAATGTTCCACCAGGTTCGTCTCCTGCCTGATGACCAGCCACTACTGAGATTTGTCTGGAGGAGCCTGCAACGGGAACGGCAACCTGAGGTCTACCAGTGGTGCGTCCTGCCATTTGGGACAACTAGCAGCCCCTGCTGCGCCACATTTGCGCTGCAAAGACACGCTAAGGACTATGTCGAAGGCAATGAAGACATCCTGCAGTCCATTGAACAGTGTTTTTACTGCCTGCAGAGCCTCTCAACACCCAGGGCAGCGAAGTTTCTCATCGACAAGCTAAGGCAGGTCCTCGCTCTAGGTGGGTTTGAGATTCGGCAATGGGCAAGCAACGTCCAATCCGTTGTCGCCCATCTACCCTCTACTGCTTGCGCCAAGAGTGCAGAGCAATGGCTGGCAGAGAAGAGCCCTGACCCACAAGAGCCAGCACTGGGCCTACGCTGGTATTGTCCAACTGACCACCTTGGCTTCCGAGTCAAGCCTCCAGAGAGTCAAACACTCACCATGCGCCATATCTACAAGGTGCTCGCTCGGCAATACGACCCGCTTGGGATCATCATCCCCTACACAACAAGAGCTAAGATCCTAGTTCAGAAGCTGTGGGCGAAGAAAAGGAGTTGGGATGACCCTAACCTTCCTCCAGAGATCATCGAGGCCTGGTCGAGCTGGGAGAGAGAGCTTCCGGAACTGGCAAGTGTGTGCATTCCCCGAACATACGCTCCATTGGAAGCCGCCGCTGAAGCTACAGAGTACACTCTTCACGTCTTCTGTGACGCCTCCGAACAGGCATATGGTTCGGTCGCCTATCTCGCTACAATGACCGTCAACCATGCAGTTCACATCTCCTTTTTAATGGCCAGGTCGAGAGTAGCCCCTAAGTGCCAACAGTCAATGCCACGTTTAGAGCTCTGTGCAGCACGAACGGGAGCTCAGATGTCCTTCCTCATCCATCGAGAGCTCACTCTAAACATCACAGAGACTTATCTTTGGACCGAGTCAACTACTGTCCTGACCTGGTTGACATCTGAGTCCTGCAGGTTCAAGGTCTTTGTTGGGACCAGGGTCTCCGAGATCCAAGACCTGACTGCTTCACACACCTGGCGGTATGTGGACACAGTAAACAATCCGGCTGACGACTTAACAAGGGGTAAAACCCTGGCCGAGCTTGCCACTCCAAACTGATGGATCCAAGGTCCAGCTTTACTTCGCTCTCCACCACACGAATGGCCTTCGGTTCCAGACTCCATCAACCCAGCAGATCCCTCTGAGCTCAAGCAGACCATCTTCTGTGGCCTCATGCAAACACGCCCTCCAGACCCAAAGCCCGACATCTCACGGTTCAACAACCTGGACCTGGTTAAGGCTACGTACCAGTTGCTGAAGTCCAGCCAAGCGGAGAGCTTTCCTGAAGAAGTCAAGTGCCTGAAGGCTGGTAAGCCTGTATCCTCTAGCAGCAGGCTGAGTTCACTTGCTCCAGAGATAGACCCAGAGTCTGGCCTTATTCAAGTTGGAGGTCGATTTAGGCGCATTGAATCTGGCCCTACTGATATCCACCCTGTCGTGTTCGACCCCAGCCATGCTGTCACAAGACTCCTCATTAGAGACACGGATGCACGCCTGCTCCACCCAGGTCCTGACAGAGTCTTTGCCAAACTCAGGCGGCAGTATTGTGTAACCCTTTTACCACCGGCTCGTGTATTAAAACCCACCTTACACTTTAAGATGAGGCCTTAACCCTCATTAGATATCTTGTGGTAAAAGAAACATTTCAAATAGTGAAACACTGCCTAGGGTTAAAGATAATTCTCACTCTTAATAATAACCAGGTGAAGACTAGTGGGAACACACCTTGACCTGCAAACACTACTACTCATGTAGCACAGAATCAAATTACTTAAATGATGAACACAACTCAATGATACAAACACAGGTGATCAATTTTAGAAACTGTATTCAAATACACAAGTGAAAAAACACATTCAACCACTTTTATGGAAAGAGAAAAAGATAGAAATGAAATTTTAAAGAAAGGACCCGGGTAATGATAGGTTTTCTGGAGTCTCAAACTGTCTAATTTTTGAGTGCACTCTTAGGTTAGTTATTGTTGGCGCGCTTTAGTTGGAGCTCATGATGGAGACGATGGAGACCTTTGATAACAGTACCTCTGTGTGTTGGTGAAGTCAGCAGGACCAGGCCACAGCTGGAGAATCACTTCCTCGTCCCGGTGGCAAACATTTCTGCCCGCAGCAGCTCGCAGCGACGAACCTCCGTCTCTCTCTGCAGCAGCAAGGCGCTCTCCGTCAGCGCGCCTCTCCGTGGCGACCCAGCACAGCTCCTCCCGTCAATGCCGGTCTCCGCTCAGCAATGACCGCGCCGTTAGCCTAGCTCCTGCTAGCTAACTTAGCCGAACTTACTTTGTGTCCAATAACCACTGACACTTCGCCTGCGATGGAGAGTCCAACTCCCACACCCACAGCCCGTCGTCCGACAACAGTCCACAGTCCGTTTCTCATAAAACACGACACTGATGACACACACGATCCGCTGTTATCTGCTCCGCCATTAACTCTCGTTGCCCCTTCCTCTTCTCCTCTTCCTCCGGTCTCCACCCGGAAGTGTAAAACATTCCTCAGGTCATGAACTCACGCCTGTAATATAACGTAATAGAACTTATTTTTAACTTTTTAAAGGCATTCACACCCCATGAAATTACATTTTAAAGTCACTCATTTTAAACATAAATTATTTAAACATTGCAATATCTTAATTATATCAAATCATTATTTATATGAATTTCTACTGCACCATGAACTGGCATTTTATCCTTATAAACTTATTCCCAGGAAAATAATAAAATAAATACTACTGATATTTATCAGAGTATTACAATTGGATTCTGCGTGGGAGACAAGCCGTGAAGAAATATCAAAGACTCCTAAAGCCCCCATTCTACTCCACAGGAGTGGACTGTTTCGGTCCATTTGTCATCAAAGTTGGACGCCAGAACGAGAAGCGATGGGGAGTGATCTTCAAGTGCCTCACGACCTGCTGTGTCCACCTAGACCTGCTGGCTGGTCTCGACACAGACACTTTCCTTCTGGCACTGAGAAGGTTCATAGCACGAAGAGGAAACCCCGCTGAGATACTCTCAGACCAAGGTACTAATTTCCGAGGGGCTGAGAGAGAGCTTAAGGAGGCATTCGCAACTATGGTCCCAGATCTACAGGAGAGACTTGTCAAGAACCAGATTAAGTTCCAGTTCAACCCACCAGCAGCTCCTCACTTCGGTGGGGGTTGGGAGCGTGAAATACAGTCTGTCAAGAAAGCTCTCCAGGTGGTTGTTGGCACGCAATCCCTCCATGAAGATGTCCTCCTCACCCTTCTGATCGAAGTTGAGGGCATCCTCAATTCCAAGCCCTTAGGCTATGTTTCATCAGACATAGTGGATCCTGATCCAGTGACGCCTAACATGCTGCTGATGGGGCGGCGGGACGCCTCCTTGCCCCAAGTGTCCTATGCACCTGACACCCTCACAAGACGACGCTGGCGCCACTGTCAGATGATGGTGGACCACTTCTGGGCTCAGTTCCTTAGACATGACCTTCCTTCCCTACAAGTCCGGCAGAAGTGGTGGCGGCCCGCCAGTGACCTCGTCCAGGGCACGGTCGCCATGATCGTCGACCCCCAGCTTCCCAGAGCGCAGTGGCCAATTGGGAAGGTTGTCAAGGTGATCGAGAGTGCAGATGGTCATGTCCGGTCGGCCGAGGTTCAAGTCGGGGAGAAGACCTACTACGAATTTAGTAGTCTTTACATAATAGCTAGGCTATTCTGGGGGTGGCTGTTGTAAATTCCCTATTATTACTGTGTTTTTGTGCAGAATGCGAATTTCGGCGCTAAGAATACGCTAATGTTACTTGTGTAGCAGTGTTTTATTTGATGTTTAATGTGCTGACAGACTGGCAACTGTTGACTAAGTTGAAGCTAAGTTCGAGTTAACATGTGCTCATTAAGCTAGCGCACCTTCTCATGTGCATTTTGTTTGTCCATTGGAGATACCAGTACAGAGAGTCAATCAGACCAATGTAAAGCCTTAGACAGTGTAGACAACAGAGTCAAACTGTAAGAAGCAAACCATAAACACTGAGCTGTATGTGATGTGGAGTCGTGCTTCATCATTAAAGCCACGTTAACTGTCCTACTATGTCCGGCCTCGCTCTCTAATCGGAGTGTCTGTGTGGATGAGGTGTTCCAGCGAATCCACCTAAACCAACATACAGTCCAAGCTCTCTCCAACAGGTGTTGCACCTCCAGGGTTGTTAAGAGGTGTTCTTTGGCACACCTGTATCCACACCTTACCCCTAAATTCCACCAGATCCGTGTTCGGTCCATCTCTGATCCGCCACAGCAGCGGAGCTGATAGGTTTCACTCTAGTCTATGTGTGTACTTCCAATGGCTCTGCTGCATTGCATATCTACTCCATTGCTGCTCCAGCATTCCAGACCCTTCCGTAACAGATACGGAAGGCTCCTATTTTTGCCCAATGCCAGAGCATGGCGCATCAATTCAGCCGAATTCAGCACAGAGCAGACAGGAAGTGAGACACCGAAACAAAATCAAAGTTCCGGTTAATTTTAAGAATAAAATACTCCGCATTGACACCAGGACAAAAATATCAAAAAGAGACAAATCCAAGCAAAGCCACCCTTCTTCTAGTCCTTCAGTTGGGAACACTAACCTTTTGTCTGTTTGTTGTTGTATGGACATACAGTATATGTATAATTGCAATTGCACGGGATTCTGTAATTACCGCATGAACTCTTCTGCAACGTACATGCAACCAGTGGAATTCTAGGGTGATGTTAGTGATATAACAGTGATGTCACGGTGTATTTACACACCCTGGGTGATGGTGGAAAGTAAACCACTAGGGGTCAGCAGAAACCCGATTTTCAGCTGCTGGAAAGTTGCCTTTTAACACTTATTATCACATAATGGTAGTTTTTGAAGAGAATGACAAGCTGCCTATTTTGTTGTTTCGGTTGGTGGACCTGTTGCCTGTTGAATAACTGTTAATGACAAAGTATTTGCGTTTTTTGTACATTTGTTGTGTGTCACTTTCTCAGACGTTTTGTTTGTTGTCTGTCTTCTAGTGGGAAGAAGTTAGTGGCTATGATGAAAACATGAACACCATCCGAACATACCAGGTGTGCAATGTCTTCGATAGCAGCCAGAACAACTGGGTACGCACAAATTACATCCGCCGTCGTGGAGCTCAGCGCATCCATGTTCAGATGAAGTTCTCAGTGCGTGACTGCAGTTCCATACCCAATGTACCTGGCTCATGCAAGGAAACTTTCAACCTGTACTACTATGAGTCTGACTCAGACACAGCCACTAAATTGTCCCCACCCTGGATGGAAAACCCCTGGGTGAAAGTGGACACTATAGCTGCTGACGAGAGTTTCTCTCAGGTTGATCTTGGTGGCCGCATCATGAAGATCAACAGTGAAGTCCGGAGTTTTGGACCTGTTTCACGCAATGGCTTCTACCTCGCTTTCCAGGATTATGGCGCCTGCATGTCACTCATCGCTGTTCGAGTCTACTACAGGAAATGTCCCCGTGTGATTCAGAATGGTGCTGTCTTTCCTGAGACTCTGTCTGGAGCAGAGAGCACCTCTCTGGTGGCAGCCAGAGGGGTGTGTGTTCCCAATGGGGAGGAGGTGGATGTACCCATCAAGCTGTACTGTAACGGGGATGGGGAGTGGATGGTACCCATCGGACGATGCATGTGCAAAGCTGGGTATGAGGCGTTGGAGAATGGTACAGTCTGCAGAGGTAAGAAGCCCGCCAGTGCTGCTCTACAGTTGTTGCTCTACTATATCTATGTCTGTTTACTTTTCTTTATTACCTTCTTGTGTCAGTGGCAGTCATTCAGTCAACTGAAAATGTAATTATACCCACTGAGCGGTTTTAGTCACAGTAGCAGCTAGGGCTAGAATACACTATTTGACTATTCAGATATTACTGTGTTGGGAAGGTATTTGTGTTTCAATTTTAGGATTTGGATAGTTTCCCCCTTAATTTATTTTACATTGTGCAGAATAATTAAGTTGAAGGAATATCAGAGTCTATACCCCATCATAACCTCATTGATTTAAGGGGTGCTGATCAATGAGCTGGTCATGAGGAGTTTCCCCAGTGGGGTTCCCTCCAGTACGGATTAAAAAACAGCACACTGATAGCTAGAAGCAATTCAGAACCATTTAGAAGCAATGTATGAGGAAACTAGTGATGTTTAAGTAAACATAACGCTTTCAGATGTGTTTTCTTGTTGGAGATGTGATCGTGACTGGTTTTGAAGGTGGGCTTTGGCAGGCAGCTGATGTCCCTTCTTTCAACCTTTTATTGGTACTGAGTACCTTACATTACTATTACCTATTTTCACCCCTGCATTTAATGCGTTGGTCAAGAGCACCTTAGTCTGAGTCAGTTTTTGTGAGACAAGGTCCTAAATTGCTAATCACCAGGCAATCACTGCTTCAAACAAAAAAAGTCAGCAAAAATTATTATAAGTCATTACATTACTACTTCATTAGTAGCACCTAAAGGGCTTTGTCCAATAGTACCTTAAATGCTACAGTTTAAAGCAAGATGCGGAAAGTAATAACAACAGCTGTGGATTGTTGAGTTGTTGGATTGCATTTTTTTGTTCACATCTTGTTCACATCACGCTTAACATAATAGGCTTTTGTCTTTGTGGATGCACCATGGTGCAAATGACTGTGGCAAAAAACAAGCATAATGTTTCAAAATGTTGGACTGTTCTTTTAAATGGAAAACACTCAAGTGTAAACTATGTGCTTATGTTTAAATATTAAGTAGAGTTGAATGTAAACTCAATTAAGTTGTAGTCTTAAATTGATGCTTTATGCTGGGAAGAAAAGACTGAAGCTGTGTTATAACAAATTAGTGGGCAGGTATTCAGTGTTGCTGACCTGGAGACTTTCTTGCCAGATTTGATAACTTTGTTTATGATGGAGCAAGGCACCATGGTGCGGGCCTCTGCAGATGGGGTATGTGCGATGAGCTCAAACAGTGGTCTTTATGCTCACTATCATTGAGTTTACTCAGTATCTGGTTCATTTCTGTTCATGACATTTCGGTTCCAGAGTCTGAACAACAGTTTACATAAAATGTTTTTGAAATTCTGCACCTAGAGCCCCATACTTTTTGAGAGTCTCACCAAATTTCCATTAAAATGTAAAACAAGGCAGTGCTGATCAAATATGAACCACAATACTTTTCATTATCATATGTCACTCCTAAAACGTTTTCAGAAACAGATTTTGTTTCAGAAACAGCTGTAATACCATATTGTTTGCTACCAGCTGGCTGCTTTACTGTTTCCTGTTTTAAAACTGACTCAGAGCAGAAACCAAGCAACTTGCAGAATGTCACCCAGTGTTTACTGGACCAGTGCGGCGCAGTACATTCTTATACCACACAAATACCACAGCCCTTTTTCCTTATTTTCTCTGGTCGTGCAGCAACTATTTCAAAAATATTTGTCTTTCTACTCCATAGACTCAGGCTTAGGGGCCATCTATTAGTGGTAAAATACTTCTTTAAAGGATTTGTTAGAAAAATTAATTTTTGAGTCTTACTCCTCATGCATGGGATGACGGCCGACCAATCCTACAATCCCAAAGCATCAGCTTTTGACGAGTCAGTGAAAAATCAACTTTCCTTACAAATGCACCTTTAAGTTTTTTGTTGACTTAAAATGTTGAGTAGTCTATGTAGTTATGTTATTACTAGGGCCGGGACTCGATTAAAAAAATTAATCTAATTAATTAGAGGCTTTGAAATTAATTAATCGCATTTTTAATTGCATATAAATATTTGACCTGAGAACAGTGAGAAGCAATTTTTTTCATATAGGTTTTAGTATACCATTGAATAATGACTGAATAAAAAAAAAAGAAATTAAAAAAAAAAAATTCCTTTGTAATATTTACATTTTTGGGGATACTGAATTTTAGGTGTATGTTTCATTCGGTGTGTAATGGACATATATATAATGTATTAGTTTCACTTTTTGAATTGAATTAGTGACATAGGCCTTAATAAACTCTCCCATGACATTCTCATGCACCTGTACATCAGAAACAATAGGAGTGATAGGTACAGTAGGATATGCAATAATTAATTACTGCATACATCTTGACAGCTCTACTTTACACTGTTGATTTGTATAATCCCAACAGACATGTCCAGTGATTTTCAGCTTTCTGTGTTTACATGTGTCTGTTTTGATGATACAAGTCAGCGGTCCTGAAATGTGTGTTTCTCTTCTATAAAACACATTCTACATCGCGGAGGCAACGTCTTTCCACTTAGGGCTTCCTTCACCTTTGAAACGGGGCAGAGCTCCGTGGGAAACACCTGCCTGACACAGCAACGTAGGGAACCGTGCACGTCCGCAGCGCACAGCTCCACGGACATGCACGGGGGGAAAAAACGGCATCGCCGTCGTACCGACGCTACGCGCCGCTTTGGGTTGTGAGCGTGCATGTCGCGCGTCTACATTGGAAGCTAATAGGTAGGCTATTATCAGTATAATCAGAGGCAACCATGAATGAGTTCGCCTCAGTTTCACGTGATTGTCACTGTCAGCCTGTTAATTTTACTGACCCGAGCTGAGACGCACCCCAAGTGTCGGCGGCTTTTTAACTCGTTAAATAATTGTGCTCCAGTATAATCGGTACGCCTGAAACTCATCCAGTGAGAAACTTTCCGCGGTGCAAATATAAGTGCGATTAAAATGCGTTAATTTTTGTGTAATTAATTAATCTTAATTAACGCGTTAAAGTCCCGGCCCTAGTTATTACATCACAGATAGGCAAATTAGAGCATTTCAGAGTGAGTTTTGAGCAGGATTTAGCTGCTTTCAATTCAAAATAACTTGGTATTTTCTGAGGCGTGCTTTCTAGACCATATCCAGTGTATGCCAGCTGTGCACACTTTCCCTGGTATTAGAGTCTTCTTTCCAGGTCATAGCATTAATCCTGATCAGATCCTTCCCTGTATCTTAGCTGAGCGAGGACTTAAAATGTGACATGATCCAGGACAATACTTCAGTTGATGGTCTGCAGATGAAGGTTAAAGGATGAACACTCTCAAGCATCAAGGGCTGAATTATCCCTGCATTGCCTTGTGGGAGTAAGTTTTGCAGCTGAGTCGGATGTGTTTAATGATACATGTGGTACAGAATGTACAAGTATAGCCCAGTATAGCCCAACCTTTTTGAGAAATGTTTGTTTTTATAGACTTTGATGATGACTGCTGACTTTTTAAATTTTGCACTCTGCATAATATGAGCACCATATCTAGTCTAATCTTTATCTGTGAAATTTATTTTTAGTTTTCATTAAAGCATTCTGAGGCTACTGTTGTTGCCATTATGTATGGATACAGTTACTGTGGTTACAGGTGTTCTTGTATATCACAAGATTAGTAGAAAAGGTACTGTTTCTGTTTCTGTTTCTACCAGACTAAACAAACAGAATATGTTGTGATCAGCAAGCTTTTCATATATGCATTTTTTTAATAGGTTAACAGTCAGGTTTTCAGTCTTTATGCAAAATTAAGGTAAACACATCCTGATTCAAGTTCTGTACTGAATATGAGATTGATATCCATCTTCTCAACAGAGAAGGACAAACAACTGCTGCAGCCTGCACACTACTACTTGCACCAGTGGTTCAACATAATAAATTGTTGCCTATTTGCGATTATGCATTAGTAAAATAAAAGAGATTGCACTACAATTAAATAGTTACACATGCCCAACAATGTGGGTAATTATTTGTCATATTGGTCAGCGAATTTCAGAACAACGTCAAACATTCTAGGTAGGAGGAGGGACACTGAACAGCAGCAGCAGTTTAAGCTAGCTAGTACAAATTTATAACAGGATTTTGTTTTTAATGATATAACAGACGACATACCTTGAAATGTAAAAATAGAAACCTATAAGCTGCCTCTTGACACCTGTCAGTCAGGGCTGCAACACTCTCTCCCTCTGACCTCAGATGCGTGGACCAAGTAAACAATTTCAGGTTCCTGGGATTCAGCATCACAGAGAACATGGACATCACACATTTCCACCCTTGTATAGAAAGCACAGACTGTCCTTATTTAGGAAACTTTAGAAGGCAAAATTCTGATGACAAGTCAACTTTTAAAGCGAGGCAATGGAAAGCATTCTGACTGAAAACATCACACATTTGCATGGGATATGTTGTATAAAGGATTTACCACAATTAAATGCTGTACCTGTTCAATACATGTTCAACAGATATATGTGAGTTGAGTGTCTTGTGCCTGATGGAGTAAAGTGTTAACAGCAACCTCTATGGAAAGCTGGATTGAAAGGAATAGTTCACTCTAGAACGAAATTCAGTCATTATCAACTCACCCTCATGCTGATGAGAAGTCCGGTGTAGTTTCTTATTCCTCAAAGTGCAGCTGGAGACCCGTGGGGGTACCCTCCGGCAGCAATAATCCATATAACGAGCATCAATTGTGCCCGAGACGAAAAGGTCCATAAAACTACACAAAAACTTTGTAAACCTTCATACTGCTCGTCGAATGCAATCCAAGTGGCGACATCCAGAGTTTACTCGAAACAACGTCATTTAGTACATTTTTCTAGCCTAAACAGTCACTATACTACACACTCCCGCGTGCACGCGAGTCTCCCTCACAGCGTTGGCACTATGGAAGTCGTGCCAGACAAGATCAACGAGACTCGTGATAGATACACACCGGTATTTACATCCAGCTGTGAGCGACTGAGCGACACACAAACACAAGAGGGATCTGCCTACACTAGTGTTTTGAAACTTTTAAACTCACAGGAGGATGTAAATACCGGTGTGTATCTAACGCGAGTCTCGTTGATCTTGTCTGGCGCGGCTTCCGTAGTGCAAACGCTTATGAGGGAGACTCGCTTGAACTACACCAGACTTCTCATCAGCATGAGGGTGAGTCGATAATGACTGAATTTCATTCTAGCGTGAACTATTCCTTTAAGGGCGCACTCACACTTGACCCAGTGGCTCTGTACCATGCCGAAGCATGATTGTCCCTCCTCCCCAGTCCCCCGCTGGCCTTCCCTCACTTTGCTCCGACAACGGGCACTGAGCCTGAGCACAGTTATCTCTTGTACATACAGTACAGACCAAAAGTTTGGACACACCTTCTCATTCAAAGAGTTTTCTTTATTTTCATGACTATGAAAATTGTAGATTCACACTGAAGGCATCAAAACTATGAATTAACACATGCGGAATTATATACTTAACAAAAAAGTGTGAAACAACTGAAAATATGTCTTATATTCTAGGTTCTTCAAAGTAGCCACCTTTTGCTTTGATTACTGCTTCGCACACTCTTGGCATTCTCTTGATGAGCTTCAAGAGGTAGTCACCTGAAATGGTCTTCCAACAGTCTTGAAGGAGTTCCCAGAGATGCTTAGCACTTGTTGGCCCTTTTGCCTTCACTCTGCGGTCCAGCTCACCCCAAACCATCTCGATTGGGTTCAGGTCCGGTGACTGTGGAGGCCAGGTCATCTGGCGCAGCACCCCATCACTCTCCTTCTTGGTCAAATAGCCCTTACACAGCCTGGAGGTGTGTTTGGGGTCATTGTCCTGTCGAAAAATAAATGATGGTCCAACTAAACGCAAACCGGATGGAATAGCATGCCGCTGCAAGATGCTGTGGTAGCCATGCTGGTTCAGTATGCCTTCAATTTTGAATAAATCCCCAACAGTGTCACCAGCAAAGCACCCCCACACCATCACACCTCCTCCTCCATGCTTCACGGTGGGAACCAGGCATGTAGAGTCCATCCGTTCACCTTTTCTGCGTCGCACAAAGACACGGTGGTTGGAACCAAAGATCTCAAATTTGGACTCATCAGACCAAAGCACAGATTTCCACTGGTCTAATGTCCATTCCTTGTGTTCTTTAGCCCAAACAAGTCTCTTCTGCTTGTTGCCTGTCCTTAGCAGTGGTTTCCTAGCAGCTATTCTACCATGAAGGCCTGATTCACACAGTCTCCTCTTAACAGTTGTTCTAGAGATGTGTCTGCTGCTAGAACTCTGTGTGGCATTGACCTGGTCTCTAATCTGAGCTGCTGTTAACCTGCGATTTCTGAGGCTGGTGACTCGGATGAACTTATCCTCCGCAGCAGAGGTGACTCTTGGTCTTCCTTTCCTGGGGCGGTCCTCATGTGAGCCAGTTTCTTTGTAGCGCTTGATGGTTTTTGCGACTGCACTTGGGGACACTTTCAAAGTTTTCCCAATTTTTCGGACTGACTGACCTTCATTTCTTAAAGTAATGATGGCCACTCGTTTTTCTTTACTTAGCTGCTTTTTTCTTGCCATAATACAAATTCTAGCAGTCTATTCAGTAGGACTATCAGCTGTGTATCCACCTGACTTCTGCACAACACAACTGATGGTCCCAACCCCATTTAAAAGGCAAGAAATCCCACTTATTAAACCTGACAGGGCACACCTGTGAAGTGAAAACCATTTCAGGTGACTACCTCTTGAAGCTCATCAAGAGAATGCAGTGTGTGCAAAGCAGTAATCAGAGCAAAAGGTTGTTTTACACTTTTTTGTTAAGTACATATTTCCACATGTGTTAATTCATAGTTTTGATGCCTTCGGTGTGAATCTACAATGTCAATAGTCATGAAAAGAAAGGAAACTCATTGAATGAGAAGGTGTGTCCAAACTTTTGGTCTGTACTGTATGTGAGCACATTGTAGTGGTCGCAGCACAATGGAGAACAACACAGAGAGCATGACTTTACTGACTTTTTGTGGCTTATTTTGTGTGGTTTTGGTCATAGACGGTCCTCTCACATTCCTGGATTTCATGACTGTGCAAGGCGGTGTAATACGCATGATTATACTTCATGTCCACGTTGCGCACCCGTGCTTGTGCTCGTGCATGAGCAACTGTAACACCTCCTCCAACCGTGCCAGGGCCAAGGAAGCATGCCGTGTTTGACACCTCACAGCAGGAAATGACTGTATTGTGAAGACTGGGAGTTTTTGTCAAAGGGCGTGGATGTGGCAGTACGGCGAAGGCCAATGTGGCACCATCCATGCATTCATCCACTGTCTGTAACCGTTTATCCTTTACAGGGATGTGGCACAATGGAACAGGAAATTTCACTGTACATGGTTGAATCAGCACCAAACATTACATGTTTGATAAGAGTCCCAGCCTGAACACATTAACATGTCATATTTTGCTTACAGTCGTATCGCCACCTAGTGGCAACAGGAAATAACGTTTTTTTTACTTCTATGCAATTGCATTTGGTCAGAAAATCTGCAAGGCCTTGATGATGGTAGATAGAAGATTCTTAGTTTTAATTAATTTGATTTAAAGTGAAAAACCTTTACCTAGTTAGATTTTGTTTGCAAATTGCATGAAAATCTAAATGAATGATAGTATTTCTTAGGTGGGATAATGCCTGACAAGGCACTAATCGGGCATTACTATATAGCCAAATCAGTTAGCCTGCATTGGTGTTACATGCTCCCCATCTGCTGGCCAGGAAGTGCAACTGTGGCTGATGCTTGGCCTCCTGCCTTTCCAGGTAAAAGTGGTCTGGCTGATTATGAACCAATAAGAGGGGGTAGGGCACTAGGCTCTGGGGCTCTTGGTAGACAGCGTTTTGCATCACGTGCATCTGCGCAATACCATAGTCCATGATTTCCGAAAATATACTATGTCAACTAGTGATATCAGCACAAGAACTGTTGGGGAATATTTAGACAATTGTTTTTGTCATGTTATAATAATTGACAGACACTATCATTTCACTCTGCGCGTGTCCTCGCACAGAGTGAGACTGAACACAGGAGCTCAGCTTCGTGGCTGAGACACGAACTAGGGGATGCTGCAGTTGTAAAACGATTATTAGACTAAAACATTGAAATATGCCAATTCTGATATGTTCATATACTTAAAACGGACGGAGCAACCTAACGCAGACAAGTCAGCTTACCGTTTTTAGGTGATATGCCATGTTTGTAGTCGAGCTGTGATATACAAACTGTTGTTTGCAAACTTCGCATTTGACTTTTTTGCCATTTTCTATTTTTATAAAATGCTGCCACACTGCTGATGTCTTTGACATGGTAGAATAGGAATGACTGTAAATGAAACGCTTAAAAATAAATAAATATTTAACAAACCACTGGACCTAGGCCTTCTAGGACTTCTTCAATCTGTTGTCTGTAGTGGGTTGGGCTAATCCAAAATAGTGAAAACAAGGGGGGTGTTCTGAAGACACACTGTTACCTGTGAAACAGGGGTGCTCTGAAAACACCCCCATTAGCACTTGGTACTTTCCTCCTGATGAAGTCAAATATGCCATTTGCAGGACACACAGCATTGGGATGGAGAGGACCCGCTGCGTGTTTACGCACTGCCATAGCAGCATGTAACTAACACGCCAAAAATCGAATTTTGGTCGAGCCAGAACATATCGACCAATAAATTGACCAGTCGACTAGGAGATTGCAGCCCTACTAGGCTCTCTCTCCATTCCACCTTCTATCCAGTGACGCAGTCAGTTAGCCTGGAGGCTGTCCTGTTTATGTTTTATGTTTATATGATGGGTGCGGTAGTCCTGTTTTCGTGGCTTTGTTTCAGTTAGGTTTAGTTGCTTCTTTGTGTTAGGGTAGAGGGTTAGCCCCCAGCTCTGACGGCCCTGGTGGGTTAGTCTGGGAGGCTGCCCTTCTTTTTGTTTATTTTGGCTGGCCCATCAGTTTGTTTTTTTGTTTTTTTGCCCCCCTCTGTTTGGTTACTGTTCATTTAATAAATTCATCTTCTTTTAAACTGCAACTTGACTTGGTTATTTGTGTTAGATCTCTTTTGGTGTACCTCCTGAAGGGGGTCATAACAATTGGTCTTTACGTTTGCTCACATTTTTAGTTGTGAGAAGGAACTAATTATACTGTTATGTTATGGTTAGGTTTGGTCCTCATCTTAGGCATGATTTGCATTTGTTGTTTTCAAGCCAATGCTTGTTAAAAAACGGCTCATCTCCCACCCAACTGTGCCATCAGAGGTGCAAGGTCACACATCAAAACAGACTGGCAGATTACACTATACTCACACACGCAGACTCAGTGACAAGCGTGGTTTGAGCAGTCGTCTTAATTTTATATGAAAGGCAACTAATTAGACTCTCTCTAACTTATTTTAAAAATAAGCTACCACTAAACTCTCCAGTCAGATAGCGATTTATTTTGAAAGTAATGCAACTACGATTTCAAGCAGTTTAAAGCACTTTATCCAAAATCCAAGCACTTTTCAAATCTTGAAAACACCACATTAAATTTCAAGGATTTCCAGCACCTGTACAAACCCTGAATCATGACTCTGGTGGAGGCTAGGAATAAGAATATAAAGCTGGAAATGTATAGAATATACACATCCAAATGCATTGTTGTTTTTTTCTTTATTGTTAAAAATGAGCAGAGGAAGATGCTGACACATTAAAGATGAATTGATGATAAATTAATAAAGGCATGAACAATAATAATAATAAATATAGCCACAAGCGGCAATCCGCGGGTTCTAACCTCTTTCGTCCCAAACCAGCCACCCGAAGCAGCCCTGAAGAGGCCACCCTGAAGGGGCTTTTTTTGTAGAGGACTATCAGAAGGACATGTACGAAAATTTTCAAGTCAATAGCACTTATTGCTTGGTGGGGAGAGCCTTTCGAAGCTTACACTATGTTATAGCGCCCCCATTAGGCCGATTGGGATCAAATGTTTTGAGCAGCATTTGGACGTCATTTATACTCGACGTACTCGACGACCCAAGGCCGTATACCAAATTTGGTGTTGATAGGGTCAATTTTGCAAAACTTTTATTCGCTTTACTGTTTTTCACATTATGCAAATTAGCAAAAAATCTAGTTAGGCGGACCTTAATGCTCCACTGAATTTTTTTGTAGAGCACATTGAGCTGGACTTACGGTGTGAGAATGGTGAATTTCTGAAAAACGCCTTTTCAAGCCTTAATTACAGTGCCACCATCTGGCCGACTGGGCTCATATTTTAATAAAAGTTGATGCACATCATTTCCAATCATTGGGCCAAGTTTCAAGTTTCTGGCCCATTCCAGCTCACGGGAATTTGAGCTCAAGCGGCAGACAACAAATAATAATAATAATAAATATAGCCGCAAGCGGCAATCCGCGGTTTCTAACCTCTTTCGTCCCAAACCAGCCACCCTGAAGAGGCTTTTTTTGTAGAGGACTATCAGGAGGACATGTACACAAAATTTCAAGTCAATAGCACTTACAGCTTGGCGAGGAGAGCCTTTCGAAGTTTACACTCTATGTTATAGCGCCCCCATTAGGCCGATTGGCATCAAATGTTTTGAGCAGCATTTGGACGTCATTTATATTCGATGTACCAAGTTTCGTGTCTCTAAGTCTTTCCAGTTCGCCATAAATGATTAAAACGCAAACAATGACGGTTAATGAGGAACAGGCCACGCCCACTTTCACCTATCAACATGGCGGTCAAGATATGAGTTAATAGTCACCCCTAGAGCAGGTATACCAAATTTGGTGAAATTCCGTCAAATGGTCTTTGAGATACGCATGTGTGGCATTTATGGCGCCCCCTATAGGTTGAGCTCAAAATGCTTTGGTAGGCAGATTCCCAGTCCCGTTGTGGACCTGCCCACCAAGTTTTGTGATGATAGGTCAAAGGGTTTAAGAGTTATGGCCAATCATTTCTAAGCTCCACCCATTGCGAACATTCATTGGTCCGTGGCGGCCATGTTTTTTGACCAATCTGGCTCATTTATAATAGAAACTTGTCTTTTCATCCCCCGAGGCTGTATACCAAATTTGGTGTTGATAGGGTCAATTTTGGAAAAGTTTTATTCACTTTACTGTTTTTCACATTATGCAAATTAGCAACAAATCTAGTTAGGCGGACCTTTATGGTTCTAGAGGCTTTTTTGTAGAGCACATTGAGCTGGACATGTGTGTCAAATTTCAAGTCAATCGGACTTACGGTGTGAGGGGCGTGGCCTTCTGAAAAACGCATTTTCAAGCCTTTATTACAGCGCCACCATCTGGCCGACTGGGCTCATATTTTAATAAAAGTTGATGCACATCATTTCCAATCATTGGGCCAAGTTTCAAGTTTCTGGCCCATTCCAGCTCACAGGAATTTGAGCTCAAGCGGCAGACAGCAAATAATAATAAACCGGTACAATCACAATGTTTCCTGGATGGAAAGCTAGTGTGTCACACCTTCAATTGAGCTATGATAAGCTTGAAATGATTTTTTTTATACAAATATCTTTACATCTTTATATGTATATAATAAACACAGATTTTTCTTTCTTGCCTTGTGTAATCCCAGACAGTCTCCTCTGCTCCACATGTTCTAACATGTTTTAAAACATTGTGGACTGCAGAACTGACAGCAACTGAAGGAGTCCACGTACATGTCGCTTCAATGAGCTGACCTTTATGAAATGCAGACATCCCGGGTGGGGAACATGGGAGATGAAAGAGTTGAGACACAGCATTTTAGGATCTGACTAATATTAATATGGTTCTGATAAAGAAGCAGACAATAGACACTATGATATCAAGTTGACTCAGTCAATCTATCTGTTAAGACCCTTTTGTCTTGTACAATATACCATGTATTTTATTCAGTTTGTACCTCCTCGACCTATGTATATCTCCCTTACAGCTTGTGTATCGGGCTACTTCAAGGCTGCACAGGGGGACAACAAATGTCTGCAGTGTCCAATTAATAGCAGAACCACCAGTGAGGGAGCAACTAACTGTGTCTGTCGCAATGGTTACTACCGCACTGACTCCGATCCTCAACAGATGCCCTGTACAAGTATGTGTGCATCAACTCTTCATGACCACACACTGATAAATCTCAGTGTACTTGCTGCAAACAGCAGCTCAAATCATTTAATATGAACACTTATTCACCTGTGAAGTGCACAAACGTTATGTGAACATGAAGCTGTCTACATTTATGTAAATTTAGTTTCAGTAGCTTACTCGGTAGCACAGAAATTAAACTGTATGGTGCTGTTCAACACATGATGTCATGCAGATCATTTGCCACAGATGAAAAGTGAGATAGTTAATATTTCTGTAATGGTTGAGATTGAAAAAATCAAGGACACACAGGACACAAGTAAAAATCTGTCCATCCGACTATTTTCTGATCATTTTCCATGATCCAGGCAAGTAATGCTGATGCTGCACCAATCTGCCTGTCAATCTTCAAAATTCATAACCTGTAAAGATTATCTTGCTGGACAAAACGTGCAAGTATTATAAACTTAGAGCTTCTTTTCTGGCATAAAAATCCCATAGGCTTTTTGTCAAGGGAATCAGGGGCCAGGGGGATGTTAACTTCCAGGTTAGCCTACAAAAATACATCTTCCCCCATAATTATTTTGGGATCTGGATTTGACGAATATACAAACCATGATAAATATTGACATGGTTATCCTCTCTGGTCTGCTGAACTAATCTGACAAAGAGCACCACCTGCAGTAACTTAAAAAGGGGGAAACAATATTCACAAATGTTTGGCATGTGAGCTCTGCTCCAAAACATCACAGCAGTGACATGCCGAGTAACTGACATTGTGCATGTATTGTGCTATAGCTAGGGGATTAGTTAAACAACACAGGTTGCTCTACACTTACAAAAACACAACTCATACAATTTTGTTCTCTCCAGCTGTTCCATCAGCTCCACAAAACGTCATCTCCATAGTGAATGAGACGTCTCTTAGGCTGGAGTGGAGCCCACCACAGGAGGGCGGTGGCCGGGAAGATGTCGTCTACAATATCATATGTAAGAGCTGTGGCAGTGGGCGAGGTGGCTGCACCCGCTGTGGAGACAATGTGCAGTTTGTCCCACGTCAGCTGGGACTGACTGACACCAGCGTCCACATCAGCGACCTCCTGGCTCACACGCAGTACACATTTGAAATACAAGCCGTCAATGGAGTGTCTGACCAGAGTCCTTATTCACCGCAGTACGCTTCTGTCAACATCACCACCAACCAGGCTGGTGAGGCTAACACAATATTTAACATGGCATATGTATTTTATATGCATAATTTGTTGAGTGATCGGGGGGAGGTCTACTAGTTTGAGTTTCAGTCATAGTTTTAGTACTAGTTTCAATAGAGTGTCAGTATTTTCTACAGCCTCCAACTTCACTTCCTCTTTTTTTGTTTTCAGCACCATCAGCAGTGTCCATCATCCACCAGGTCAGCAGAACCCCGAACAGCATCACCCTGTCCTGGTCCCAGCCTGATCAGCCCAATGGAGTTATCCTGGACTATGAACTGCAGTACTATGAGAAGGTACGTCAGTGCTGTTGATAAGTAAGTCCCTTCCACATAGCTCTATGTATCTTTGCAGGAGATTCCCTCTACTAACATAACCTTACCTGTGTGTGATGTGTCATTATTTTTAAAATCTTGTAGTGTGTGCAGGTTTAAGATTAGAGAGAAGAAAACCTGTGGAGTTTCTCCTTATGTGTGTGACACAACCCAATTTCAGAATCTGTTAGGATTTTAAATGCCTTTCAGTGTGAAGCCATGCCACCGCTGCCACACAGAGCGCCGTTCGGTGTTTTTTCAAACTGTATTAATATTGTAGTGTATCCAGATCAATGGTTCTTGAGAATGCGTCAGACATACAGAGAGAAAGAGATTTATTCTTTTATAGTTAAATATTAGACACCTGGCAGGAAGACCATGCATTATTGGTCTTATCATTGTCTCAATGCTCTATGTGCATATAAAAACAGAGAAAATGAACTTGTCTTCCACAGTTGCAGTGGTGTTTCTGCTCTGTAATTACAGAGTACGTCTGTAAGTACGATAACAAAACATGTAGAAATGAGGCGTAATCAAAAAGAACGACTTTCTCAACCTTTCCCACAATGGTTCACATAGACATCATGACTCCTGATTTGACAGTGACAATCGTACTACTCTAGTGACTTATTTATACTTTCGGGAATCGCCTCAAACAGCATTTGTCTGATTATTGTTTTGATTATTAATTGGGATTTCTCATGCATGTGTTTCAGAACCAGGCAGAATGGAACTCATCTCTAACAAGGAGTAGGACCAACACGGCAGTCATACGTGGCTTGAAGCCTGGAACTATCTACGTCTTTCAAGTTCGTGCTCGGACTGTTGCTGGATTTGGACGTTTTAGTGGCAAAATGTACTTCCAAACCATGACTGAAGGTCAGCGTGATAATCAAATTTACCGGCCAACAAATTTGCTCATTTGTTTTCTTTGGGGGAATTCCTAAAAGGAAATCCAGCCATGGATCAAATCAGTATTTAAAAAAATTAGTAACATCTCTTGGTTTGTCCCTTGACTTGTAGAGGAATATAACTCCAGTATCGAGGAGAAGCTCCCCCTCATCATTGGTTCAGCTGCTGCAGGAGTAATCTTCATCATTGCCATCTCTGTCTTCATAGCTGTCTGCCGCAGGTGAGCCAGTAACAGGCCATGAAATGATTTAATTAGAATGTTGTTTACCTTAAAGCGTCAAACCACCATGTACTGTTATCCTTTAATGATGGCTTATTTCCTTTGCTAGCTGTTGATTTATCTACAGTAAACTAAACCACTTACAGTAATGATTGCACCAAAAAAACACAACAATTAGCTAAAAGAACCTAAAAGGAGCAAAGGAGACAGTGACAATTGGTTCATCGCTGCAAACAACCCCTGTCAATGAGTTACTGATAAAATTGAATTACTGATGAGTGGAGAGCTGAATGAGCCACCAGGGGCAGGTAATGTTGAAATACTGTGGCTTGCATGGTGACAAAACACCTGGCAACATTTATCTTGCGTTGCTTTTGTCTTCCATTATCAAACATTATAGGCTTTAGGTGGCAACTGCTTTCACTAATGTTTCCACTGGGTCCTCACTCCCCCAACTATAACGTGCACCAAAGCCACACCTTGAAAGGGAGCATCGATTGATCTGTTTTCTTACAGTACAAAGCCTCAGAAATAGTATAGAATATAGAATGCTGGAAGAAGCAATGTGTATGATATGGCTAGATTTTTAGTTTTAAACATTCAAAAAATGAACTAACATTATTAACAGAATGTGAAGAAACAACAGCGTTGACATTATGTCAATGTCAGGCCTGGACTTAGAAGAAGGACTCAGAAGCAGAGTTAACGAACAACCAAGCTTTTATTTTGAAGGATCGTCTTCTTAACTCTTTAGACAGCGTGATAAACAAATAGGCTATGAAAACCTTCTATGACTATCCTAGACGAACAAGAAACACAGAACAAAAGAAACAAACCAAAACCTGAAACAAAAGGTCACTCCAAAAGGGAGGAAAAAGTAATAAACTGATCTTCTCAACTCTACGGAGGAATAACTATAAAAAGGTACAAAGAAAAGCGCTCCAAATGGAGGAAAAACAAAGACAGGCTTTAAACTTAACTGCACTGCTCACTGGCTAGAAAAACTGTACAAAAGGAAAATCACTCCAAAAGGGAGGAACAAAACATGGCTATGAAATACTATACTTCTCTTTAAATGACATAGGGAAAAACTTTACAAAAGAAAATCACTCTACTAAGGAGGAAAAAGAGATAATTCAAAATACCAAACGTGATCGAAGTTACTTGACGAGGCTGTGGACGTGGGGCTTGAGGCGCAATGACAAACGACACTCTGGCACAAGACAAAGGGAGACACAGACTATAAGACACATGAGGTTGATGGGGAACAGGTGGAAACAATCAGGGATCAGGGGAGACGTCAGACCGGTGACACAAGAGGAAGGGCAAGTGACCTGAAACGAGAGGAGAGTTACTTTTCAAAATAAAACATAAAATTCACGAGACAAAAACCCATGACGAGACATCCCTCACCGCGGTGTGACAGTCAAAGACGTATATGTACTGTGCTACAGAGATATCTACTGAAGTTAGCATGCTAATCTGCTTGCCTCAGCCTGTTTCATAATAACACTTTGAACCTCAAGAGAAGAGTTTCAGCTTGGATTCATTATATTTCACAAGCTCTCTTAGCTTTTACTGAAATAAATTAATAAAATAAACTTTAAAAATGTCCAGAAAGGAAATAATCTTGCATCTATTTTCCTTACCAAACTACATTTTATATTACATAAGTACGACCGAACATTAATTCAAACGTAATTAACGTTAAGACTTAGGACCAGCTTAATTACCACATTGTAAACCATACATCGTTCGAACTGGACATAAACAAAATAAAACTCACTAACACAGGCTTTGTTTGTCTTTCCACAATCATCCCTGGTTTGGTTGAAATAAACCCTCAATTCACAGAGTAAGTCGTGAAAATATTCTGCTCTAACGCTGTTTTCACCTGCTGCTGATGTCTGACCCTCTCACTCCTCTGCACCTCTTCACGCCTCTTCTGTCCTCACCTGCCATGTCTTCTCATCCCCAGAGTCATAGTCAGAGTGACGCAGTTCATGACGATGGATATGCTGACATGTAAGCCTCTGTGTGTTTGTCCCCAGCAGGAGAAGTTCAGACAGACCAGAATCAGATTACACAGACAAACTCCAACATTATACCAGTGGTCACAGTAAGTAACACTTTACTGCACAGTTATAAGTATGTCATCAGACTGGCTTGGTTTGGTTTGGCACAGTATTTAAACAATGCAGGACTTTTTCACACTATGTTTTCATGTTTGGGTTTTTGTGTATATAGCCGTTGCTCTTCCATCTCTTTGTTGAAGTGTCACCAGGAATGAAGATCTACATCGACCCCTTCACATATGAAGACCCAAATGAAGCAGTCAGAGAGTTTGCCAAGGAGATTGACATTTCTTTTGTTAAGATTGAACAAGTTATTGGTGCAGGTGAGAGACAACAGTGCATGAAATATGACATGATGTCAGGTATCAGAGAAAGAAGCTGGGATTTCAAAAGGGGGGTTGATCCTGGGATTATTTGGACTCTTTATTAGAGCTCTGAGGATACTCAATGCTGACTACATCAGGCCATGCCTTGCCATATCCATGCAAATGTCATATTACTGTCTAACAAGATAAAAACTTTATGTATCATTCCTGTTCCAGACCTGCCAACCTTGAAGAAATTTTATGAGAACACCAACCCAATTATTTTGACACTTCCTGTTTAACGGATGTATTTTATTTTGAAAGGGTTTGGTAAACGGAAAAGGAGCAAATGGACAATAAATTGATTGAGGAAGGTAAACAAGCATCACATGGATATAAGGAAATTCACGGATAAAGGACAATAACTACGGTGTTGAACTAAACTACAAGAGTGATTTATTAGCCCGGCTGAAAGTGGCAACGAGGTAAAGGCTTATGGTACATTTATGTTTGTGTTGAGATTTAAGTTCGTTTTATGTAAAGTAAAGCTAAATGGCATAGGCTAATTATAGATGTATGGACTAATGGCTTTTCATTTGTTTTTATTTTAACTCTTACATTGTTGTTGTTGTTGTTGTTGGTCATAAAGAATCGCTTCGAGGAATAAAATATTTAAGACCACCTCCAGTAAAATCTTCCTTAATTTTAACTGGCACTACACTACTATTTGCAACACACACACACAGTAACTCTGACGAGTGGTTAACAACACCGTCGGGTAAACTCAACGTCTTAATTTTACCTTTTCAATGCTGTTTGCATTGGCTGAGATCTATAGGGATGCAGGTGATTAGCAGTGACATCAAGCGGGCGAAGAGGGATCGGCTATCCGGCCACCCTGGCTTGCTTGAGGTACTGAATTGAATTGAACGTGCAAAGCATTTGGCTCGGAGGGGCAGGTGGGCTGGGGTGTTAAAATGTAGCGCTCTGATTGGCCAAAAGCTTTTCACTCCACTTACACGCAGATTGTTGTGGCTCAGCGGCAGAATCAACTTCATAGATTGAACTTGCATAGAAATTGAAACCGGCGAACTGCGAGATGCAACAAAATGCGTACGGGGAGAGCGGTTACACCCCGCTTTTCCGAAAATAGACTTCCATTCATCATAATGGCGTGGTTTCCCATTTTTTCTAAAGACCCCGCTATTCTGAAAAGGCTATTGTGGAACCCCTGACACTAACCCTAACCCTAACCATATTGGGAAGTAATTGGAAGGTGAAAGTCGGATTTGGAACAGCGGTGTGTCGGAGTGGGGTGTGTCGGAATGGAGGGGTTTCGCAATGGAGGTGTTTCGGAACATCAAGCTGTTCCCGTGGAGAGCAGCAATTCGTAAGCGTACTTAAGGGTCAAAATGCGTGCCGAGTACGAAAAATGCGTGCATGTTGCAGGTCTGCTGTTCAGGCTATGACATAGAAAACTTTCATAGTGATACTACCTGTCTACTTTAATTTTAATTTGGGCCTAAAGAAAAAAGCAGTGACTACAATGTTTATGTTGCGACATGTGATAGTTAAACTGTGCTTTTTTACAATAACATTGACCTTACACTGACAGGAGAGTTTGGGGAGGTGTGTAGTGGAAACCTCCGGCAGCCTGGGAAGAGAGAGATCCTGGTAGCCATTAAGACATTGAAGGTGGGCTACACTGAACGTCAAAGGCGAGACTTCTTGAGTGAGGCATCCATCATGGGCCAGTTTGACCATCCCAACATCATCCACCTGGAGGGGGTTGTGACCAAAAGCAGTCCTGTGATGATCATCACTGAATTCATGGAGAACGGATCCCTGGACTCCTTCCTCAGGGTAAAGGAGACACACTTATCAATGACAAAATTGCCTTTTGTAGGAATTTGTTTCCTATAGGATGCTTGTATTACAGCACAAACAAGGTTCAGTCATCATTCATTCATCAAAAAAAACAAACAAACATTAATTTTCTGGGGTTTTTTTCCTGAAGCAAAATGATGGGCAGTTCACGGTGATCCAGCTGGTGGGAATGCTTCGAGGCATAGCAGCAGGAATGAAGTACCTGTGTGACATGAACTACGTCCATCGGGACTTGGCAGCTAGGAACATCCTGGTCAATAGCAACTTGGTGTGCAAAGTGTCGGATTTTGGCTTGTCACGCTTCCTTGAGGATGATACTTCAGACCCCACCTACACCAGCGCTCTGGTGAGTCTTCATCAGAGACTACAGGGGCTATTCCCAATGTCTCTTATGCTACCACTAGAACTCCTCCGAAAAAGTGCAAACACATCCGTCTAATAACTGCTGAGAGAACTCATCGGCAAAGGGACTAAGGGATGAAATTGACCTTTTTTATGAATGAGATCCTGTCTTTGAATGAATTTGCAGTGTCAGTGAATGTGAACTATAATATTGAATTCATAAATAGAAGCATGACAAGGAATTGGATTGGATTGGATTAGCACATTTAGATAAATTAAATCAAATTATAAATTACATATTAATTAAATTACTCAAGGCAAAACAGGAAATGGAACAAAGGAAAAAATGGCTGGCCAACAGGTTAATACATTTTCTAAACGCATCAGAAATGTAACATCTTCCTGTCCACTGTTGACTTCCACACTTGTGTTTCCAGGGAGGGAAGATTCCCATCCGATGGACAGCTCCCGAGGCCATTCAATACAGGAAGTTCACCTCCTCCAGTGATTGCTGGAGCTATGGCATAGTCATGTGGGAGGTGATGTCGTATGGAGAGAGGCCCTACTGGGACATGAGCAATCAAGATGTGAGTAGAGTCCTGTAGAAAAGCTGGAATTGATTTCTTGTATATCTTATATCTTACATATCACAGAGCTGTCATCGAAAGGTCATGACCCCATGTTTGAATGATTTGCTCTGATTCAAAATTCAAATTTAGAATAAGCTTTTAAGCACCTGTCTGTATGTATATGTATTTATGTTTACAAAATTTTCATTTCATCACTTAATTTTTTATATATAAAATATATGAATGGACCAACAATTAAATACAGTGAAAAAATTACTTAATGTTTTAAAGGAAATGTATTTAAACTATATAATCATAATTATTATAAAATGTTAGTCATGTTTTAAAAAATACTATGTTGTCACTCTTATTTTATATCGTTTTTATTTTAGACATTAAGACATTTACAATGATTTCTTAAAATAAATGTTTATGACACTATCTTTCATTTTTCCCTTTATTATTAGGGCCCGAGCACTGACCAGTGCGAGGACCTATTGTATCTGTAAGGATTTTTTCCCCTTCCAAACGATCGCATATTTGTCGGCCTGAACATATCCCAAAACTCATCAAACTCAGAACATACGTCACATTTGTGTGCCGCTATTAGAATTCAACGTGATTGGGGGTGGGTGTGGCCAGGAGACTCCATAGCGCCACCTAACGTCGAAATATGTGCGCGCAAACCATTTTTGATCGTCATGAAATTCACAGGACTCATAGGTCTCATTGATTTAGCCACAAATTCGTTTTGTTGGAATTTTTGCCGCAACAGGAAGTCGACCACCTTGAATGGCATGCAGTAATTTTTCATTTTTCCGACACTGTTTAGAGGACTTTAGGATGTTTGCAGACTTACCAAATTTAACACGTAGGTTTTAGGGGTGCAACGGATCAAAAAACTCACGGTTCGGATCGTTTCTCGGATCAGAGTCACGGATCGGATCATTTTTCGGACAAATAAACATAACTTTGTCTTTCGTTTTTAAAATGAAAAGTCTAAGTATACTACTGAGTCATGATAACTATAATTTGACCTAATACTTTAATGCCATGTTTAGTCACATTATTACTTATCCATCCAAACATCCACATAATATTACTTATGGATAATTCATACTGTGACTGAACATGGCCTTAAAATATTCTGATTCATTGCATGTCCTTTCATTTTTCAGCCTAGGCTACATTAACAGTAGGTTACAGTTTAGCATCTCTATTGGCTATCTGTTGCATCTGTAGGCTCGTTCACTATTTTTCTCATTCTCTTAGCTTATTACAATTCTCACCTTTCCTCCTCTTTGCCTGATCATCCTCTGCATTTCTTGCTGCAACAAATGATAACTTGAATTGATGCAGCCTCTTACCACTACGTTGCATCTTTGCTCCGATTCATTTAATTGCCGTTCTAAAAATAGACCTGCAGTCACGTCGCGACCGTGTTTACTTTCGGTTTTAATGAAACAAAACTTAAGGAAAAAAGTACCGAGGACATGACCTCGGTGTCCTCAATGGTGGCTACGGCCCTGACCTCTTTCCTTCATCATTATATTTGACAGGGAAGCCAAAATGCTCCCATACAGGGGATTTAAATGACGCGGGGCGTTCAAGCTCCTCCGTTCCTCCGCTCGCCATGACCACGCTGCACTTAACAAGCGTGTGGATTGAACATGCGCACAACTTTTTTTTTTTCATAAATCAATCCGCGGATCACGTGTGTGCCGAACCGAAGATATTGATCCGAACGGATCACGGATCAATGATGATCCGTTGCACCACTAGTAGGATTAAACTCAGGAGTACTTTAATTTGATGCCACGACTGCCCTCAGGTGCAGCACAACAGCTCAGTAGCGCCCCCTAATGCCTTTTCCCATTTGGTACGTACAGACAAAATCCTACAAACATCAAATTTGGCAGATCCATCACCAGTCACGAACATTGATATCTGATATGGGTCTGGGCCTTTTAAGTGCAAAGATGGCACCATAGCGCCCTCACGAAGATTGAAAAGGGCTCTTAAAGTCCGTGTAAAGCAAATTCAGCCATTTTCTTCTAAACACATTAAATAGGTTATAAATGTATTTCCTTAAAACATGTAAAAAGCCATTCAACCATTTAGAATTTAATTATGGAGCTAGGCTGCCAAACTGTGTTTCAACATTTCTGTGTTCAGGATTTAATTGGCGGGTCAGAAATCATAGCCGCGTTACGTAACGCGGCTATGATTAGCATAAACCCCGCCCTGCTGCGGAAGCGGTATAAATACGTTCAGTGCATTAGCTTCAGTGGTTTTCCGCTAGCTCTGGAGTCTCGGATAGCATCGCTTATGATAGTTTGCAGTTAGCTAACCAGTCATGTCTCCTCCACGTAGCTCATGCATCTTTCCTGGATGCCACAGTGTGCAGGCCAGGGTAACGGCTCAGTTAGCCTATTTAAGTCTCCTACCGAGACAACGTAAGGAAATGGTGGATCGATGTTGTCAAGAGGAGCTACTGTGGAGAGTTCAAAATCACCACCAACAACAGTCTCTGCAGTGTCCACTTTACCCCCGATAGTTACAGCATGGCCACTGGCATTATGTGCCCGCCACCGGCATTATGTGCCCGCTACGATCTTCTCCGTCCCCGGCGTGCATCACGGCCACCGGCATTACGTGGCCGTGATGGTGGCAGCCGCTGTCGGCGGGAAGGAGAGGATCGTGGCGGGCACGTAATGCCGGTGGCCGTGATGGTAGCAGCCGCTGTCGGCGGGCACGTAATGCCGGTGGCCGTGATGGTAGCAGCCGCTGTCAGCGGGACGGGAGGATCCTCTCTGTCCCGCCGACAGCAGGTGCTCTCATCTCCGCCACCGGCATTAAGTGCCCACCAGTGTAAGTGTGTGCTTATGTTATAAATATTGTATTCGATTAATTGAATGCATTTTGCCGAAGGTGCAAATCCTGAAAGTGATTTTACATCGTGCATCCTGTCATGTCCATGTAATGCTAGCAAATGTTATTGCATTTAATCATGACATGATTTGGCCTGATTCCCTGAGCAGAGTCCATCTGACAGCACAATGATAATCCACAGGTAATATTTTATGTGCACCAATATAGCTATGACAAGGAATGATATGTAGACTGGGGTTTAAATTACAGGTAAATAAATACAAAAAACCATTCTGATGGAGACTGTGAGGAACGATGCTGAGCACTATCAGTGTCGGAGTCAGTTTCTATGGAAGAATTATCCTATCTTTATTCAAGAGCGTAGATTTTCAGTTTGAGAGCATGATTTCATTCCTTTTCAGTGACATAGCTCCTTCTCGCGCTCAGATTTATTCTCCTCGCACTCATATTTTCATATTTTCTGCTCGCACTTGGATGTCTGCTGCTTTCTTTCAAAATGTGTGCTTGAACTCAAAAATCACATGCTCGTGCTCACATTTCTTCTGCTTGCACTCAAAAATTTCGCTTGCATTCAAATATGTCCTGCGCTCGCTCAGATCTAAAGTCTGCGGGCTCAAAACTAATGTGCACGCACTCAGAACAAGCACCTCCTCTCAGGTTGAGGAGTCTGCTCAGACTCAAGGCTGTCCCTCCTTGCGCTCAAAATATTGTGTTTTACCAGCCAATAGGGGACAGCTAGAGTGTGGACCAATCAAATGACGGATGCCGCCTTGGGTGCGTTCCTTTGCACTTTTTTGAGTGCTCCGTAGGGGCGGGTATATGGTCTGTTTGTAAAACTGCTTCTCTCAAAATACACCAGTTTACCATATTAGCCAGCTATTTGAATCGTCACTTATTTAAGACGCCAGCATATTTATGTATAATTATTCTTAAGTAATCGTAAAACGAGTTATCGTAGTTTAGATTCTCTTTTTTATTCAATATTAGCGGACATATGTTATATAGTATGAATACTCACAAAACAGCATATGTGTTACGATGGCCAAGTGGTCAAGGCCAATGTCAAATTTTGCATTTTAAACCATCGGACGCCGGTTCGCATCCCGGCCGCCCCACTCTTGCTGTCTGTAATATTATTATTTTAAATTTGAATTAATAAATTACTGTTAAAGTAATAGAATACGTGTACCCAGCTGATTCTCTTATTGAAACGTTTAACAAGAGATGGTCGGTAAATAGGCTAAGCTATGTGATCAAAAAGGTTTATTACACAGCTCTATTGAATGCTGCTCTCTGATTGGTCTGGCCTTGACAGTCATCAGATCATGTCTGTGACTGGACACATGAGAGCAGCTAGGGACGGCGCTCTGATCCGCCCTGGCAACATATAGACCAACCACAGCACCGCTGTCCAGCTCCTCTCTCAGGCCGGCCTTGAAAGTGAAAGTGAAAGTTAAAACTTTACCGAGCAATCATTGTCGCTGCTGAATCATTGTGGGTGATTATTTATTATTTATTTCACTCGTAAGGCCGTGTAATAAGCAGGATAATGTATAGTTAGTCAGTTGTTATGGAGAAATGGAGTTATGGAGTTCCATACAACCTGTCGGGGTTTATTTCTCCATAACAACCTCCGAACTATACATTATCCCTTACATAATGAAAAATACGCTATGATGATAATGATTTGACGATAAAATTGGTGCGTGTAATGGGGTCAAAGCCAGGGGACGCATTACATTAAGTTAGTGTTGGTTATGCTTTCACAAGAAGAAGAGTTAGAGCGGGACTCGGAGCGAGGTACTGAGCGGGAGACGAGATGGACCAGAGCAGTCAAATACCTCAAGTTTATTGCTTAATGTTGCTACAACTCAAAACACATTGTTCATATAGTTTCAATAATAATATGACAGACAGCAAGAGTGGGGCGGCCGGGATGCGAACCGATGTCCGATGGTTTAAAATGCAAAATTTGACATTGGCCTTGACCACTGCGCCATCGTAACACTTAAATGGTGATGTGAGTATTCATACTATATAACATATGTCCGCTAATATTGAATAAAAAAGAGAATCTAAACTACGATAACTCGTTTTACGATTACTTAAGAATAATTATACATAAATATGCTGGCGTCTTAAATAAGTGACGATTCAAATAGCTGGCTAATATGGTAAACTGGTGTATTTTGAGAGAAGCAGTTTTACAAACAGACCATATACCCGCCCCTACGGAGTACTCAAAAAAGTGCAAAGAAACGCACCCAAGGCGGCATCCGTCATTTGATTGGTCCATACTCTAGCTGTCCCCTATTGGCTGGTGAAACAATATTTTGAGCGCAAGGAGGGACAAATCAAATCAAATCAAATTTTATTTGTATAGCCCAAATTCACAAATCACAGTTTGCCTCAGAGGGCTTTACAATCTGTACAGAGACGACACCCTCTGTCCTTCGACCCTCGATTCGAGTGAGGAAAAACTTGCCCCAAAAAAAGGCCCTTTTAACAGGGAAAAAATGCGGAAGAAACCTCAGGGAGAGCCACAGAGGAGGGATCCCTCTCCCAGGACGGACAGACGTGCAATAGATGTCGCATGTACAGAGCAGATCAACGAGATCACAATGTATTCAATTATAAGCGATGGTTGACAGGAGTGAAAGTACACAAAGATGTATTACAGCGATAATGATGAAATGCACATGGAAATGTGATTACTAGTGATAACAGTAGTAATGATCAATGGCAAGGATGGTGTGTAGCAATGCAGTACGATAATAGTAGTGGAACGTATGTAACAGAGATGTGACTAATATTAGCGACAGTAGTGGTGGGTGTCAGGCAGGGTCATGGCAGTAGGTGCATCCACGATCAGGCAGGGCCATAGCAGTAGGCGCATCCACGATCAGGCAGGGCCATAACGGTGGGCCGATCCACGATCAGGCAGGGCCATAGCAGTGGGCGCATCCACGATCCATGACCCGGGCGCGGCCAGGATCCAAGGGAGCCTGTAGGACTAGAAAGCACAAGGACTCCGGGGAAGAAGCAAGTCAGTGACATGCAGAGATGGGGCATGTATACAGGCATAATGTATACAGATGGAGAGGAGAGGAGAGGAGAGGGGAGGAGAGAGAAGCTCAGTGTGTCATTGTCCCCCGGACTAGGCCTATAGCAGCATAACTAAGAGCTGGTCTAAGACAGGCCTGGGCCTGTCCTGGACCAGCCCTAACTATAAGCTCTATCGAAGAGGAAGGTCTTAAGTCTACTCTTAAAGGTAGAGAGGGTGTCCGCCTCCCGGACCAAAACAGGAAGATGGTTCCACAGAAGAGGAGCTTGATAACTGAAGGCTCTGGCTCCCATTCTACTTTTGGAGACTTTAGGAACTACAAGTAATCCTGCGTTCTGGGAGCATAATGCTCTAGTTGGGTGATAGGGTAATATGAGCTCCTGGAGATATGATGGTGCCTGACCATTAACAGCTTTGTAAGTGAGGAGAAGGATTTTAAACTCTATTCTTGATTTTACAGGGAGCCAGTGCAGAGAGGCCAGTACAGGAGTAATGTGATCTCTTTTCTTAGTTCCTGTCAGTACACGTGCTGCAGCATTCTGGACCAGCTGGAGACTCTTTAGAGACTTGTTAGGGCAGCCTGATAATAGAGAATTACAATAGTCCAGTCTGGAAGTAACAAATGCATGGACTAGCTTTTCTGCGTCTTTTTGAGACAGGATGGGCCTGATTTTTGCAATGTTACGTAGATGAAAAAATGCAGACCTTGAAATTTGTTTTATGTGGGAGTTGAAGGACATATCTTGATCAAAGATAACTCCCAGATTCCTGACGGTGGTGCTGGAGGCCAAGTTAATGCCATCCAAACTCGCTATATCATTAGATAATGCATCTCTAAGGTGTTTAGGACCAAGTACTATAACTTCGGTTTTATCTGAGTTTAACAGCAGAAAATTGCAGGTCATCCAGGTCTTAATGTCCTTGAGACATGCATGGAGTTTAGTAAGCTGATTAGTTTCATTTGGCTTTATTGATAGGTATAACTGTGTATCATCTGCATAACAATGAAAGTTTATGGAGTGTTTCCGAATTACAGCCTTGAGTCTGAGCAGACTCCTCAACCTGAGAGGAGGTGCTTGTTCTGAGTGCGTGCACATTAGTTTTGAGCACACAGACTTTAGATCTGAGCGAGCGCAGGACATATTTGAATGCAAGCGAAATTTTTGAGTGCAAGCAGAAGAAATCTGAGCACGAGCATGTGATTTTTGAGTTCAAGCACACATTTTGAAAGAAAGCAGCAGACATCCAAGTGCGAGCAGAAAATGGCCGCGTTTCCCAGATTCGATCGTTCTTAAGGACTTAAGAAGGCTCTTAAGAAGGGTTCGGCTAAGAAGGAGCGCTAAGATACGGGTGTTTCCCAGATGCGTTCTTAACTGCCTTCTTAGGAGAACCTTAAGATCAAGCCAAAGAAGCTTCTGAAGAAGCTCTTAGTGGGAGCTGTCCACCGCGCTGCTGCTGTGCTGAATCAATCGATGCCAGGCAGATCGATCACCCACCTCTTTATCAGCGCATAAGTGTGTGTGTGTGTGTGTGTGTGTGTGTGTGTGTGCGCTGTCAGACCGGGCTGTCCAGGCAAAGAGATCCAACGGCCGTTGGATCTCCGCACGAGGCAGCCGGTACTTTGCCTGGACAGCCCGGTCTGACAGCACGTCCAGTGGGGAGAAGTGCTGACGCACGTATGCATTTATGTAAACCGTCTGGCTTCGCGCACGGCGACGCTGTTGGTTCGCAGGGAGGATGTGCTGTATTGCAGCCGTGGTTTCTCACACGCGCGGACTTTGGCAACACAGAGTAGCAGGTGAAGCCTCTCTGGATGAGGTTCAGCTGAGTTTAATACATCTGTTCCCTTGATATCTGTGAAATGCCACAGGGTTGTTGTTTTTTTTATGTGTAGTACTATAAACTCATATATGCAGATGTTGCGGAAAACTTAAACGTGTAATTCAATAAAAAGGTTTTTTTTCATCTATTATTTTCTATTTTTTTTTCTTGCGCCAGTGGTCCGCAGCTATGAGCGCATTTCAACACTGAGCATTGTTTTATTATTTCGCAAAGTGGAGGATATAAATTTCCCTGACGCGCTTGATCACTGAGCATTTGGTCGCTAAGAAGGCTGTTAAGAGTGGGTCAGCTCGATCTTACATTTCCTTCTTAGTGAAAGATCTTCTTAAGCTAAGAGCGACTCTGGGAAACACATCCTTCTTTCACAGCGTTCTTAAGAGCGCTCCTAAGAAGATCTTAGCACTTAAGAGCTTCTTAACGAATCTGGGAAACGCGGCCAATATGAGTGCGAGGAGAATAAATCTGAGCGTGAGAAGGAGCTATGTCACTGAAAAGGAATGAAATCATGCTCTCAAACTGAAAATCTACGCTCTTGAATAAAGGTAGGATAATTCTTCCATAAGTTTCTGGCTCTGATGGCTCAAACAGGTAGGGCTGGGTCCTTCAGACGATGCTGCTAGCACTAGCTTCCATTGTTGCTAGGCTGCGTCCTTGTGCAGTACACAGAGGGCTCCTCTCCCGCGCGTGGGCGTGGTTTCAGTGCCTCTAACTGAGGCGCCCCCAGCATTTCACAGCAGAGAGAAGTGCTTGTTTTTCTATGATTTTGAGACCTAATTTTACATACTTAGCAATTTTTTTAATCTTTCAAATTTGGCTCAGTGGTCAATGATACATGTTACTGTGGTGTGGCAAACTCATAACACAATTTTTTTGCTGCTTTACACGCACTTTAAGCTTGAAACCCCACCTCCTACATGCACATACATGAACGAAATTCGGTATGCATATGTACCATGACCAGACGCACAAAACAAGAATCAACACCCATACCCTCAGTCCAACAGGAAGTCCGCCATTTTTATTCAAAGTTCAGATTTCGCCGCCATTTTGACTTGTTTCCCGCCTCGTACTTTAACGAACTCATCCTACAGATTTAACACCACAGACTTCACATTCACTCAGGATCATCTTCAGACCTTCAAGATGAAAAGCTATCAAAAGCTTTTACCTCCGTTGTACCTGGTGGGCGTGGCAGTGCGGTCAATTTCAATCCTTCGCCATAAAGCAGGAAGTCCTTATAACTTACATTTTATAATGTTATAACATACAACATACAATTTCCCATCTACACCAAATTGGTCACACATGTAGAGGGGTTCGGCCTGAATACGTCTATGCATCAATACTGTGTTAAGTAAAAAGATGGCTCTATAGTACCCCCTGGAATATTTCTAACTTGAAGCCCCGCTTCCTACATTCACATACATGAACGCAATTCGGTATGCATATCATGACCAGACGCACAAAATACCTCCAGGCACCGAAACCCTCAGTCCAACAGGAAGTCGGCCATTTTCATTCAAAGTTGATTCTTCACCATAAAGCAGGAAGTCCTTAGAACTTGAACATACAATTTCCCATCTACACCAAATTGCTCACACATGTAAAGGGGTTCGCCCTGAATACGTCTATGCATCAATACTGTGTCATATCTATAGTGCCCCCTAACTCCAGGTCATGTGAATAACAACTTTCCCCGATCTTCATGAAATTTGCAGGACTCATAGGTTTCATCGATTTAGACAGGAATTAATTTTGTGGAATTTCTCACCCCAACAGGAAGTCGGCCATCTTGGATTGCGTGCGGACATTTTCTTTTTTCAAACATACAATTTCCCATCTACACCAAATTCGTCACACATGGAGAGGAGTTCGCCCTGATTACGACCATGCATCAATACTGTGTCATATCCATAGCACCACCCACTGGACACAAGAAGTCACTGCAAATTTCACTGTTGTGTTTTAGGTGACATGTACCCTATTTAGGTAGGATGCAGGGCCGTAGCCACCATTGAGGACACCGAGGTCATGTCCTCGGTACTTTTTTCCTTAAGTTTCGTTTCATTAAAACTGAAAGTAAACACGGTCGCGACGTGACTGCAGGTCTATTTTTAGAACGGCAATTAAATGAATCGGAGCAAAGATGCAGCGTGGTGGTAAGAGGCTGCATCAATCCAAGTTATCATTTGTTGCAGCAAGAAAGGCAGAGGATGATCAGGCAAAGAGGAGGAAAGGTGAGAATTGTAATAAGCTGAGAATGAGAAAAATAGCGAACGAGCCTACAGATGCAACAGATAGCCAATAGAGATGCTAAGAAGCCTGAGCAGGATCTCCACTCTCTCTCTCGTTCTCTCTCTTTCTCTCACTCTCTCTCTTTCTCTCTGTCTCAAATTCAAATTCGCTTTATTGGCATGAATGTTACGAGAACTATGTTGCCAAAGCATCAAGAATCAAAGAAACAAAACAAATACAACTCACAGAATCAAATATATACAAATAAAATAAAAAAATAAATAATAAAATAAAATAAAAAAGTATATATGCATTTATACTGTATACCCCGTGTGTGTGTGTGCTGATGAAGTGCTGTCTCTCTCTTATACACAGATTGGGTGTCATTAGGCAGCTACAAGTTGTTATATATAATGAAAAATATATATATACAGTTCATATGAAATGATGATGATAATAATAATAATACATAAAATAAAGAAATGAAAAACAACAACAACAATATTATATCATAGCAATAATGGTTGTGTCTGTCTCTCTCTCTCTCTCTCTGTCTCTCTCTCACTCACTCACTCACTCACTCAATCACTCACCATAGCCTATACCAAACACTTCATGTATACAGTCACAGATCATCTTAGTTGTAGTTTTTTGTGAGGCAGCAACACCACACACACACACACACACACACACTCAAATACTTCAGTTATAGTTTTATATATATTTATTTTACGATTACAGCAACGCATTCATACAAAGACACACTAAAATAAATGTTTCATCAGCAACATGGTACTGTGTGTTTGTTTTGTTTTTTCCGGGGGGGGGGGGGGGGGGGGGGGTCCTGCCGAATGTTGACCTCAGTATTTCAAAAATCCTGGCTACGGCCCTGGTAGGATGCACGCGCCTCCGACGGCGCCACAACCCGACATACGTGGGTCAAGGGCCCGTTCATCACTGCTTGCAGTTTTAATTATTATTATTCATCCACGACTTTAGGCGGCTTTTTGGAGGCCTGAACATGCCCCAAAACTCACGAAACTTGGCACAGACGTCGCATCTGGTGAAAAATGTCATAATTCGACATGATTTGGGGTGGTGTGGCCAGGGGACTCCATAGCGCCACCTAACATGGGAAAATTCACGTGAAAATTATTTTTGATCGTCATTAAATTCACGGGACTCATAGTTCTCATCGATTCAGGCAGGAATTCGTTTTGTTGAAATTTTTGGCGCAACAGGAAGTCGGCCATCTTGAATGGCGTGCAGTGATTTTCATTTTTCCGGCCCTCTTAACTGATAAGATGGCTATGCATATGTATCATGACCAGACGCACAAAACAAGAATCAACACCAACCCTCAGACCAACAGGAAGTTGGCCATTTTGATTCGAAGTTAAGATTTCGCCGCCGTTTTCACACTTTTCCTTCCCGGTACTTTAACTAACTCCTCCTACAGATTTAACGCCACAGACTTCACATTCTTTTTTTCCAACAAGTGTGTTTATTAATTTTCAAAATAAATAATCACAATACAACAAAATATAATACAGGTGCAAAACAAAACTATCACAATAAGGCTCATCTTCAATGAGATAAACATCACAGGGCAGTAGCATGTGTTAATTTGCACAGTCCAAAACGTAAATAATCCGTCAACTCCCTTAGAGAAAAGCATTTCAAATAAAAAATAAAAAGAGCGAAAAACAAACAAACAAACAGACGTATAATAAATACATGGTAATTTCGTTTGTTGATGGTTTACATACAGGGGGAACATGCCTCCAGTGCTTTCCTCCCCTCTAAGAACACCATAAAAGATCTCCACATATTGTCAAAAATTAGATATTTACCCTTTAACGTGAAGGGGCCAGGGGCTCATTGCCAACACAAACAGAAGGGGTGAAAGAGGACAACCTTGGCGTGTGCCTCTTAGAAGATTAAAGGGTTTGGATATACTATCATTCGTTAATACAGATGCTACCGAGTTATTATATAAGACTTTAATCCAATTAGAAAAATAATGACCAAAGCCAAAACGCTTTTTCTGCGTCTAACGAGAGCACTGCTGTATCTGGATGTTCTGTCTTTGCGTAAACAATATTGAAAACCCTGCGGACACAGTGGAAAGCTTGCCGTCCCCTAACAAACCCATTTTGGTCTGGATCAGAGAGAAAAGGCAGGTACTTCTCAAGCCTTCGTGCCAGTACTTTGGCAATTATTTTAACGTCAGAATTAATCAATGAAATTGGTCGATAAGAATCACATTTTGTTGCTGATTTTCCAGGCTTCAGTATCAAAATTATAAGTGCGTTGCACATGGATGGTGGAAGTTTGCCGGAATTGAAGCTTTCCATAAACACATCTAACAGTGGAGATAGTAACTTATTCTTAAAGATTTTATAGATGTCAATAGGTAGCCCATCTGGGCAAGGAGCCTTTCCCCCTTTCATTTTGTCAATTGCTTCAGATATTTAAGCTGATGTGATAGGGGAATCTAAATCAGCTTTAGCTTCCTCACTAAGTGAGGGGAGCGTTAACTGATCAAAAAAATAGTATAGTATAGCTGTGTGTAACATGATTCAAAAAGTGTATTAATTATTTGAGGGTCTGATATTTTATCTCCATTAGCAGGGAAAATCTCTGTGATAGTTCTTGCATTTTGTTCTGTTTTTAAGCGCCAAGCAAGTAATTTCCCTGCCTTCTCTCCCTGATCGTAATAGGTCTGCTTCAGTCTAATTAATCCTGCCAGGGCTTTATTGGTGGATAACCTATTGTACTTTGCTTTTAGGATTGCTAATTTCTGTTGTTTTTCTCTACTATTGTCATCAGTTACTTCCAATTCAAGTTCCTTTATATCTCTTTCCAGCTCCAATATCTCTAGATATTGTCTATTTGATTTATTTCTTGTATATCCCATCATTTGACCCCTAATAAAAGCTTTGAAAGCCTCCCATCTTACTGAGGCAGATGTTTCTGTTGTATTTAACTCAAAATAGTCATCAATATTTTGCCCAACATAGTCAAGGAATTTGGGATTTTGTAACCACTGTGGCCTTAGGCGCCAGAGTCTTTTTCCTTTGACAGCAGTTGTAGCTGAGTAGTTAAGCAGAAGCAAAGCGTGATCGGAAATGAGAATACACTTATATATACAATCATTGACATCTGGAGCAAGTGATATGGACACGAGAAAGTAATCTATGCGACTGTATGTATTATGTGTAGCTGAATGACAAGAGTACTCTTTCTTTGTCGGATGTTTTACTCTCCAAATATCAATTAGGTTAAGCTCCTGCATAAATTGGTGAATTATCTTCCTGCTTCTTGCATGGGTTAAATCTATGCCTGAAGAGCGGTCAAATTTTGGGTCAAGGGCGCAGTTAAAATCTCCCCCGATTATTATGACACCTTGAAGAGAAGAAATTTGCAAGAAAACATTATTATAAAAGTTTGGATCATCATTGTTAGGACTGTATAAGTTCACAAGAATCAAGTCTTGGTTTATTAATGAAGCTTGTATAATAATATATCTGCCCGCTGGATCCAAAACCGTCTTTTGAATACGAAGAGGAACAGACTTATGGACAAGAACTGCAATTCCTCTGGCATATGATGAAAAAGAGCATGTGACTACTTGACCTGGCCATCTTCTCTTTAAGTGACCTGTTTCATTAGAAAGCAAATGTGTTTCTTGTAAGAAAACTATTTTGGGATGATATTGCTTGATCCTATTCATAACTTGCTTAACTTTAACTAATTTTATTAGGCCTCTAACATTCCAAGAAATGATCTGAAAGTCTAAATTCCTAGTAATATATTAATACTGTGATTATGGCATGGCCCTGCTGATACCGTTTTGCCATTACTGTGAAAAAAAAAGCACCTTACATTTAAAAAAAAAAAGAACATTAAAACACTCATTACAACACAGAATTCTTAACTTTTCCTGCCCCCTGTGATCAAGTTTACACAGAAACCCTCCCCACTTGTGGCAACCCGGCTAGGCTCACTGATCCTTCAAAAGGAGCAAGAGAGAAGGAGAGAGAAAAAAAAAAAAAAAAAACACAACAGAAAATGTACTACCTGAACTATATAGGTCAAGTGCTCCGATCCCGGTGAACATTAATCATGTCACCCATCACCCTCGTGATAAATGCGCAAGTGTAAGCATCCGAATCATGTTCACCTGTATACAGGATAAACATCAAAACAGTGTGGCAATGTTCTTAACTGTCCCTCATAAGACATAAAGATGTGTTTAATATTCTGTTTTAGCATACATAATGTTGACAGTTGTTTACCCCTCTTGCTCCTGACGAACACATTGAATGCTTCAACCTCTTCTGGTGTGTTGAACTGGTGTCGGCTGCCTTTATGAAAGATCTTCATCTTTGCGGGAAATATAAGCCCGAAGTCAAGGTGCAACTCCCGGAGTTTCAGCTTCACATCGTTGCATTGACGACGTTGTTTCTGTACCTCCACAGACAAGTCTGGAAAGAACATGACTTGGTGCTCCCGATACATTACTTTTCCTTTTTTACGAGCTGCTCTCATTACTCGGACTTTGTCTTGATAGTTAAGGAACTTCATGATGAGAGCGGGGGTCCGCTCGGGTCTTGTCGGCCGGGCAGTCGGTGGGCAAGTTCAATAACAACAGGTCTCGGAAACGTGTCCGGTCCGAAGATTTCGGGCAGCCAGGTTTGAAGGAATGCGACCGCATCTCCCCCTTAAGTTTTCTCGGGCGAGCCGATCAGCCGTAGGTTCGATCTTCGGTGTCTGTTTTTGAGGTCATCAAGTTTTAGTCTGAGCTCTTGAACTTTCTTTTGAAGCGACTTTTCCTTGCCAGTTAGCCCTGAAATGTCGTCTTCAGCTTTGCTAATGCGGGACTCTGCCGTGGTTAGCCTCTCAGAAAAAGCACCAATTGCTTCTTTTATCTCTTGGTTAGACGAGACGACTTCACGCAGTTGAATAGAAAAGTCCGCTCTCATTACACGAATGGCAGCCAAAATATTAGCACCGTCGTCTTGGTGAGCCACATTAGCATCCTCCAAAACCACCTTGTTGTCCACCAAGGCGTGGTCCATGCTAGCGTCGTAGTCTACATCGTCACCCGTTGCCGTTGTAATCGGGTTATTTTGTTTCTTTCTTGGCATTTTTTGTTCAAAATATGAACAAGAAGCTTTTGTAGAACTAGCTGAGTTGGTTGAGGGTCGACTTGACAAAATGGAAGTGCGAAAAGAGCACACAGGATCGGAGCCTAGAAACCTGCAGCTGCTCAGGCAGACACCATAACCGGAAGCCACAGACTTCACATTCACTTAGGATCATCCTCAGACCTCGAAGATGAAAGTTATCAAAAGCTTTTGCCTCCGTTACACCTTGAGGGCGTGGCAGTGTGGTCAATTTTGATCCGTCGCCATAAGCAGGTAGTCATTATAACTTCAACATACAATTTCCTATCTACACCAAATTTCTTACACATGTAGAGGGGTTTGGCCTGAATACGGTATCAATACTGTGTCATATCTATAGCACCCTCTTATGCCGGGTCATGTGAGCAACAACATTCTCCAATCTTCATGAAATTTGCAGGACTCATAGGTCTCATCGATTTACACAGGACTTCTTTTTGTGGAACCCCAACACGAAGTCGGCCATCTTGGATTGCGTGCGGCCATTTTCTTTTTTCCAACATACAATTTCCCATCTACACCAAATTCATCACACATGGAGAGGAGTTCGCCCTGAATACGACTATGCATCAATATTGTGTCATATCCATAGTGCCACCCACTGGACACAGGAACGCACTGCAAATTTCACTGTTGTCTTTTGGGTGACATGTATCCTATTTAGGTGGGATGCGCGCACCTTCCAACGGCACCGCGGCCCGACATACGTGGGTCGAGGGCCCGTTCATCACTGCTTGCAGTTTTAATTTCACTTATTTCACTTTCACAGTTATTCACTATTTGACTAAAAATTTAATTAAAATTGCAAAATTAAATAAATTAAATAAAAAATGTTTTAAATCAATTGGATCAAGTTACATGTTGAATTTAATTCAATTCAAAATTCTGCTTAAGAAAATTATGTAAAATAAATTCAATTCAATTAAACATTAAATCCAGTTTAAATTTGAATCTAATTAAATATCATACTTTATTAAAAATGTAATTAAAATAAACCAGAATGAATCAGAATTTAATGAAAACTGAAATTAACCATAAATGAAATAAAATAAAATATTCTTGTTCATGTTATATTATTCATGAAATAATAGATATTCCAGCTATGACTAAATAAAGGGTGATATTCTATCGAATAGCGCTGTCAAAAATCAAAAGGTATACTTTCCAACAGCTACAACTCTGTAGTCTTTACAAATGGTATCCAATTATCATCAAGTGAAGATGTGTTATTGGTCCTGCCCTTATATTGTGGACACCAGGTTAACTCTAAAGGAATATGTTGAACATAGAGACTGTTTGCATGCAAAACTTTTGCTAGCCCTGTTCTGTCCCCAGACATTTCCCAAAATGTCCATTTTGCCTGATATCAAAGGATATATGGCACAAGCTAAAATGTGATTTATCTCAAATGCCCACAATCAAACATTGGTTTCATTCCATCTGTGGTTTATTGCGTGTCCTATCTGTTGAGTGTAGTTTTGTACTGAATCAGGTTCTAGTCAGGTTCAGAGACTAAAATCAGTTTGTCAATTCTTGTAGGTTATCAATGCCATAGAGCAGGACTACAGGCTGCCGCCCCCCATGGATTGTCCTAGTGCACTGCATCAGCTGATGCTCGACTGCTGGCAGAAAGACCGCAACAACCGGCCCAAATTCAGCCAGATTGTCAGCACCCTGGACAAGATGATCCGCAACCCTAACAGCCTCAAGGCCACAACACCACTGTCATCAAGGTATGGCAGAAATGACTTCCATCACCTCAAAATGTGAATGACCTTGACCCCTCACAAATCAACTTTCTCACAGGCTTTTATGCTCTCCTTTTGTCTTCTTTCCTTCCAACAGTGTTCACTTACCTCTGCTTGATCGCAGCGCTCCAGACTTCTCCTCTTTCAGCACAGTGGATGAGTGGCTGGATGCCATTAAGATGGGCCAGTACAAGGAAAACTTTGCCAACGAAGGCTTTACCAGCTTTGATGTGGTGTCTCAAATGACCATGGAGTATGTCAAATGCTTTTGATATAGCCACACTATTAAGAAGAAAGATTATACAAAGAGAGATATGGTGATAATACTGATCATCATGGTTTTCATCGCTAGTTAATTGTGGTTTAAACCAGGGTTTCTGATGTGTAATCGAAAAAGAATACCTAATAACTATTTATCTTCAAATTATAGAATGACATTCCTATATGTAAGAAAAGTTGATTTTTGAGTCTCATCCCTAACTCATCAAATAATGAAACATTGGGATGGTGGCCAAACCTGACCTACAATCCCAAAGCATCAGTATTTGATGAGCTGGGATGAGACTCAAAAATCAACTTTTCTAATAAATAAGACCTTTAACAAAAAAGAATGACCCTAACAGAAAGGTCCCAGTGAAACTGCATTAAAGGAATATTTATCTTCAGTAATGTCACATCTTTCTAAATTTAATTGCATACTGTATGTCAATGACGTACAATGATCGCTCAATATGTGGCCCTGATATAGTGTATATGGAGTGATATGCAGCCGTTGCAGACTGCTGACCTCCACCCACACCTTCGTCATCAGCATTGGTAAATCAGTTGGAGGATGAGGGAGAAATGAGCTACTAAGACCCACAAGCTAACAACCAAAAGCAGTTTTATTTTAAGGCTGGAAAGAGAAAAGAGACTTTATTTTAAAAAATAACCCCACTTCTATACCTGCATCAACATAAAGTAACAAGTAATACAGGATAAGAACTTGTAAAATATTCATTTTTTTCACTGTCTAATAAAAATCTCAGCAGATCAAAAAATAACTGTGCTAAAAACCTAGGTTTATGATATTTTGGTCACTACTAAATTGGTTTACGTGCTACAATATAAAAAAAAAACTGCATCAGTTCTCTCAGGTTTCTATACTGTCCAGTGCTGAACCACCTCTATTGTCCATGTATATGAAGCACTCCTCCACTCCCCACTCCTGATTAGCAGCTCACACAGGCCTGAGCCAGTACCACTCACTGTGTCAGTTCTGCCTGTCTTTTTAGCTCCTACTTAGCTGCACTCATCCCATGAATATCATCACAAGGACCACTTGTAAACCAAAAACCTCACCATCACACGTGTTGGAGAAGAAATCTGATCCATATTCGCCTTGGCCTCACTGCCCAGAAAGCCAATAATGATGCAGCTTTGAAATTATCTTTGTATTATGTTAGCTGGCTAACTGCAGAATGCTATTCAAAGTGACACACAGTTTGCCAAGCGAATGGATTCTTGCATGTAGACCTTATTTTTTTTCTCAAGTATTGGGCATGTCTATGAAGTATATTCACACACAGCAGCAACACAGCCTTCCTATAACAACACTCCCTAAAACATTGGTATTTGGCCTGGGGGCAGCGCCTTATGTCCTGCATCCTACATCACACTCGTTGGCTCACATTGGGTGTCTCATCAGTACTAATGTCAAACAGATGATTTTCATTTTTGATGAACATTGCTGCTCCTGTCCTGTGTAAAACAAAAAGAGAACGCTGACTTATCACATTCAATTCAGACCATGATCTTTTCTGAAACCTAAGCAAGTATTTTTATTAACCTAGTAGTTATTTACTACATCTAACCTAGTAGTTATTTTTCTAACCCTAACCAAGTAGTTTTATTGCCTAAACCTAACCAAACAGAAAATTGGAAATATTAGTTTAAATACCTGACACAATACATTTAAGAAATCTAATGGTATAAAGCCATAAAACAAAACTCTACCTCCACATAGGACATGAATGGTGGCCAGCGTATCAGTTCAGATGCTGCATTATTGAGTACTTTCATACTATATCACCTAAAGACCTACCTTTCTAAAAGTTTTTCCAGCAGAAAACGTCACCTTCCATGCACACAGATGAGGTTAAATACACAAATTATTGGAAAACAATATGCACTGAGAGCACAGGCTGAGAAGGAGCTAGCTGAAGCGTGCACAACTACGTCTTGCAAAACCATGCCTATTAGGGCAAAATACTATGTTTTTGGGGAGTCTCTTCTTATAACAGCAATGCTAACCCTAATTGAGCTAGTACAAAAAGCTACATGAAAAAAACAGTTACCAGCATTAAACCTCCTACTACTAACCCTAGCCCAACTTATTAAATTGTCTTCAAATGAGGCTCTGGAGACGACATACAGAAGCCACAACACTGATAACAGCTATAATAATCAAATGAATACGAATATGAATATGAATAAGTATTTTGTCTAGAAGTATAATAATAATAATAAGAAGAAGAACAACAATAATAATAATAATAATAATAAAGGTGGTTACAATAGTAGGATTCAAGCAGAAACACAGCAGCAGGGCCAACCACGATCCAAAGGGAAGAGACTTTGGCCAAGCTAGTAACATGTGTACAGATAGAAAGGAATCGATTGCTCATCTTTGATGTCAATTATGTTTTATCTAAATTTCAAATTTTGGGATCTGAATTTTGCCTATCAAATTTGAGCGATTTGATTGTATATATTATTTGAATTTTTTTAAACTTGTAAACACTGAAAAATAAAAGTGAAAATGGGTTCTTGAATTCAGAGGCAAAAAATTCAGATGGATGAGCGAGCAGACCATATACAGAGACTGCATGTCATCCCCTCTCTCTTCCCCATTTCCTGTTCAAGTCAAAGCTGTTCTAT